>NW_027460895.1:525000-825000 GCF_037038515.1 Microtus pennsylvanicus | reverse complement strand
TGTAAATAAGGCTGGGAATAAATAGCTGAATATTAATTCATTTGAGTAATATTAAAACTGCTCAAGTAGAAAACAATTGCTTTCTTTTCTGTTTGCCCAGAGATCTGACTGACTGCAACTTGGAAAGAAGACGGCCCTGCTGGACAGAGACCTCCCTCCTGCTTTGGGTGGGTGGGGCGGCTGAGTGAACGTGGGTGGGTCGACCAGTTTACATGTTTATTTCCACGTTTTGTCTTTTATGGATTGAATGGATGTGTCTCATTATTTTTTTCACGATTGCTTGCTTGCTTGCTTGCTTGCTTGCTTGCTTGCTTACTTACTTACTGTTCAGCCCATCTCATTTACTTACTTCTTTAAAAAAAATGACCCACCTAGTTATTTACTTACTTACTTACTTACTTACTTGTTCATTCATTCCTTCACTTCCTTATCTTCTTTCATATATCTGTTTATTTATCTGCTGATTTAGCGTGACTCATTTACTTATTGAATGTTTCAATTATTATTTAGTTTTATTCATTTATTCATTCTTTATGTCTATTTTTATGTATGTATTTACTTACTTTCTTAATTTTTTTTTTACTTTTTAAAATTTACTTAATTTTTTTCTTTCTTTGGGAATGTAGATTCTTTCTTCCTTTCTTCCTTTCTTTCCTTCTTTCTGTCTCCTGACTGTCACTGGCTAAGAAAATGGTGGCCTCCATGTCACTGGTCAGCATAGCAGCTCCTAAAATGGAATTTGATGAAGGGATACATAGATAGATAGATAGATAGATAGATAGATAGATAGATAGATAGATAGATAGATAGATAGATAGATAGATGGGATGCGCACATGCTCACACACACACACACACACACACACACACATATGCACGCACGTGCATGACATGTACAGATGGGGGGCGATTCCAATGTTTTCAGAGGAAGGTGCTCGCTGGTAATAATAAATGTGCTGGTAAATAAGGCTGGAAATAGCTGAATATTAAATCATTAAAACTCTTCAAATAAATAAAAAGCAATTCCATTTCTCTCTCTCTCTCTTTCTCACCATATACCAGCACATCTGAACTGACTGCAACATACAAAAGAAGAAGAAACACGGAAAGAAGACATCCCTGCTGGACAGGATCTGAGATGAGAATAAATTCATCGAATGGCTGCCAACAGCATTTCATTGAGAAGAGATTCCACATTTTATGCTGTACAGTTACTTAGTTAGATAGATAGATAAAGAGAGGCCTGTGAACTGGGGTGGGCTGTGGCTTCTCAGGTCACCTCAGGTCAGGGAGGGGCTGAGGAGTGTCCCATTGGCCTTGACAATAGGCAGGAGTCAGAGGTTAATGTCAGGGCAGGGCCTGAGAGTTCCTCAAAGGGAATGAATGGAGACCCTTGCTTACCTAAGAAATGCCTGACCTTGGAAAAGGACTTGTGGAAAGCGGGCCCTTGAAACTGTGGTTTCACGTCTTACTAGAAAGCTCCCTCTTGGAAGGGAAAGTCATCGTGATATCTTACTCTTTTCCCAAGGATACCCTACCTACCCTTCTGATCATTCTTACTGAATTAAGTCTTCCACTGCAAATAAATAAATAAATAAATAATAAATGAAGTGGGTGAGTGAGTGAGTGAGTGAGTAAGTAAGTAAGTAAGTAAGTAAACAAGCAAATACGTGGATGGACAAATAAATACAAAGTTTGCTGTTGTTGACTGACTTTTGATTTCATAATGAATCTCTCTCTCTCTCTCTCTCTCTCTCTCTCTCTCTCTCACACACACACACACACACACACACACACACTAAATATACAATAAAAGGAAGCATAACACCTTTACTCAGGGGGCAGAGTGAACTCTGAAAGTTTTCCAGGCGGGGGGGGGGGAGAGACAGAATATAAGAACAAAATGAGAAACAAGGAAAAATAGTGTTGGCTGGCTGGCCGGCTTTCAGTTCCCTGACAGAAATGAGCACATTGTGGAGGAAACACAAAGTTGTTACACTATGTGGGTGTGATGAGGAGAGATTGTGAGTGAGTGTCCTGTCAGAACAAAGTTAGTCCCATAGTTGATGAAATTCATTATCCCAAAACTTCAGCAGAATATATCCCAAGTTTGCAAATGTGTGATCAGCTTGTGACAGGTTGGGCTGGAGATGCTGAGAACTGGGGAGCCCTCAATGCAAGAGCAGACACTCATTCCCATGAAGAGGGAGAGAGGGAGGGAGGGAGGGAGGGAGGGATCATTCATTCCTATACTCAAGTTTAAAGAAAGATGAGTGGCTATCTATGGAGATTCCTTGATCTAGATTCCTTGATCAAACTGATTCCTTGATCTAGAGCCACAGTGCACATGCTGTGGAAAAGGGGACATGGCCAACTTGAATCACAGTATTCATCAGAGCATGAAAAGAGCGTAAAAAGGACACAGAGGAGAGATAATTGTGGTCCTTCCTTCCTCCCTCCCTCCCTCCCTCCCTCCCTCCTTCCCTCAGGAAGTGACTGACAGATGAGACTTTGTCCAAGCAGGTTCTGTCTGAAATACCAGACTTGAGTTTCCCCCTCTGTGGGTATTAGCTAATCAGTCCTCCCTTCTTTCTGTAGGAAGGTGGTGCATGTCTCTCAGAACTTACCTGGTTTCCTCTGCACCAGGTGAACCAGGGAAAAGCTTTCTAAGCCTTATTCAGACCCATAGAGGCTGCGCTGTGTGTGACTTCAGAGACCTCAGGGAGTATAGGGGTGGGTGGGTGCTTGATGCTTCAGACTCATGTCATTGAAGGACATAACATAGTCTGGATTCACAGAGATTCACAACACAGAGCCATTGTCACTTACTAACAGCTCAGGACACCCAGAGCTAACAAGAAATTGCAGTCTCAGCCGGGCTTTAATCACAGCACACACACAGATCTCTGTGAATTCAAAGATGGCCTGATTTACAGAGTGAGTTTTAGGACAGCCCAAGATACAAAAAGAAACCCTTTCTTGAAAAACAAAGCAAAACAGCAAAAGAAAGAAAGACAAGGAAAAAGAAAAAAATGGCAGTCTCTTTCCACTCTCTCCTCCATTGGCTCTTAAAGAGCTCTCAAGCTGAACTGGAGACCATGGTGTCACTCAAAACTGGGAAGCCAGAAACCTTAGGGGGGTCACAGGAGTCGGACTGACTGCAGCACTTGATGCCTCAACCCTGCTAATGGCTGTGATATAAGGCATGGTAAAATACGGGCTTTGGCAGAGCACTACTCCCCTTTCTCTATTATTATTGCTACACAACGAAAAGGACCGGGGGGGGGGTGATGATGTGCAGTCAGTGCTGGTATTGAAATCTCACTGACTCCTTCCGCACTCCTTGTCAATTCCCGACTTTGTCAAATCAACAATCGTGAATCTTTGATGTGGGTTGGCCCTTTAGGAACTCAGAGAAACAAGACAGACAGACCTGTTTCATCCCAGAAACCTCCCAGTTCCTGAGCCCTAGCCCTGGAAGTCTCAAAGCCATCACATCCAGAAATCTCTCTAGTCCCTGCTAGTGGTGAACTCACTTCGTCTTCCCCAGGACCACTAATTATTTCTCCATGTTTTCCTGTGAGATCTGAGGCCAGCTTTCTTCTTCCTCCCTCTGGCCTCTCCACGAACGATCTCCATTCTCTAGACAACATGTCTAGAACCGAGTCTTATAGGCACCGAGAGAGTGTGTCTTGAGGGCAGTTGGCGTTTCTAGGACACGAGTGACATCACAAAATTCTGAGAGCTCTCTGGGATACCGTGGAATTTCCAGAGAAGGGACTGCTGATGTCGTGAGGCACGGCCTTTACCTCCTTGCTGATATTTCTCCCCGAACTGACCGACCGACCGACCGACCGACCAACCGGAACCTGAGGTTTCCTTTCCAGGAGTCTCTCCTCCGACACAGAGGGAGCCATTCAGGATTTCCTCCTTCCAAAACCAGAAATTTCTCTCTGCTTCATTAATATCTTCTCACTACTTCCTGAACCCATGGGGAGTTAGTTAGTTGAACACTCACTTTTTTCATGAATGACCCTTCCTCCCTCTCCTGAACATCTCATATTACTGATTCATACTCAGTAAAACAGTAATATGAGAAATTAGGCCAGGAGGACATGGAAGATGAGGGTTGAGTCTTCTGAAGTGAACAAGCACTTAGGGAAGGCTAAACTTAAGGGAATTTGACTCTGAGTGGCAAGACATGAATAGCTGCTGCCAAGGCACAGATACAGGCACCAACTGGGCCCTCGGCATCCTCCTGCATCATCAGAGCTGTGTGGGAAACTCAGCCCAAAGGAGGGGCCGTGTTCAAAGGGAGAGGGCATTTTCGAGGACAGCACTGTTTTCTTTTTCTTCTTTCTTTCTTTCTTTCTTTCTTTCTTTCTTTCTTTCTTTCTTTTTTTTCGAGACAGGGTTGTTCTGTAGTTTTTTTTTTTTTGGAGCCTGTCCTGGAACTAGCTCTTGTAGACCAGGCTGGTCTTGAACTCACATGCTTTCTTTTTTTTTCTATTGGATATTTTTGACTTCTTTATCAAAGATCAGGTGTTCGAAGATGTGTGGATCGATATCCGGGTCTTCTATTCGGTTCCATTGGTCCTCCTGTCTGTTCTTATGCCAGGACCAGGCTGTTTTCAGAACTGTAGCTTACAGAGTGTTCTTGCAGGTGGGGCACAGAAGAGGTTAATTACGGTACCTTAGTTCTTCTGCTTTTCTAGCAGACCGGAGCCCAGCTGACAGGAATCCAGTAGAGATGGTGTCAAGGTTCACACTGACACTAACAGCTGTAACTTGAGCAGGATTTGTGATCCACATGAAATTTGCAATGAATTGCAGCAAATCTGTGACACTCTAACTTGCTCAGGCTCAGTATCTGAACATACAGATGTTTGCAATGATCACTGGCTTCAGGATTTTTTTTTTGTTGTTGTTGTTGTTGTTTTGTTTTTCCACGAGACAGGGTTTCCCTGTAGCTGAAGTTTAACGGCCTGGTGTTTTTGTGACTTACTGCTTCAAAGAACTTCTCCATTTCTTTATCCCTAAGGGAAAAGAAATATAATCACTAAATACATTTAAGTGTCTTTCAACCATTTTAGATCCCTCTGTTGAGAGTTCTCTGTTTAGGTCTGTACTCCATTTTTTAAAATTGGATTATTTGTTCTTTGGATGACCAATTTCTCGACTTCTTTGTGTATTTTGGAGATTAGTGAAGATCTTTTCCCATTCTGTAAGGCCGTCGTTTTGTCTTGTTGGCCATGTTCTTTGCTTTACAGAAGCTTTTCAGTTTCAGGAGGTCTCACTTATTAATTGTTTCTCTCAGTGTCTGTTTTTTTTCTTTTTTTTTCTTTTTTCTTTCTTTTTTTTTTCTTTTTTTTCTTTTTTTCTTTTTTTCTTTTTTTTCTTCTTCTTCTTTTCTTTTTTTTTCTTTTTTTTCTCTCTTTAGTTTTTTTCTTTGTTCTTTTTTTTGTTTTGTTTTTCTTTTTTTTTTCTTTTTTCTTTTTCTCTCAGTGTCTGTGCTACTGGGGTTCTATTTAGCAAGCGTTCTCCTGTGCCAATGTGTTCAAGTGCATTTGATATTTTTATTTTTATATTCTTTTATTGTGGATGAAGTCAATTATTTGAACTCTCAAATATTTTTATTGTTATTATCTCTCTATTTGTTTGCTTATTTGTGGTTGTTCACCAACTTGACTATCTAGAGGAAGTAAAAGTCGTAACAAGGTTTCCGTAGGTGAACCTGCGGAAGGATCATTAACGTGAGAGAGCAGCGGCGGCGGCTCTGCCCGCCCGCTCGCCTGCCTCGCCCGAGTTCTCACCGAAAGGCGCGCTCCCCGGGTCGCACGTGTGTTGTGCGCACGGAAGTGTGCGTGCGCACAGGCGCGCGTGGCGGTCGTGAGAGAGAGGTCGAGAGAGGGGGAAGGGGGACGGGCGCCGGCTCGCCCGCCCTCCTCGCCCCGTCCGAGGACCCGTGTCTGGCTCTGCCGCTGGCGGCTCACGGCGGACGGCGGCTCTCTTCCCGCTCTCGCTCTCCTCCGTCCACTCCCGCTGCTTGCCTCACCGCACCGCAGCGGCCCGCGGGTGTGTCCCCTCTTTCCCGGGCGCGCGCCTTTCCCTCTCCATCCCTCTTCCCGGGGGAGGATGGGCGAGGGTCTGGCGGCGCCCCGGGCCCCCTCTCGCCACCGACCTCCGCACGCGCGCCGTGGCGCCGCGGCGCGCCTGTCGGGGAGGCGGCGGAGGTTGGGCGCACTTTTTTTTCCCCCCTCTCCACCTCCTTCTCCAAAGGACCGGGGTAGACCAGTAGTCCCTCCCACCGGGCGGGAGGCCATTTTTTTCCCCCGGGGATGCGGCGGGTCGACCAGATGTCCCGCTGGACTCTTTTTTTTTTTTTTTTTTTTAATGTATAATATATATTATATCTTCCTAGACCTGACGGGTCGACCAGTTGTCTCTGTGCACTTCCTTTTTTTTTGACGGACTGGAAGCGGGTCGACCAGTTGTCCGATTAAATATTTGGCCTTAAAATGCTAAGTACCGGGGTCGACCAGTTGGCCTTGTGAACTTGGGTCGACCAGTTGTCTTTTTCCATGTCTTGATTGAATGATGTCATTCTTCAATGTGTTGGTGGTTAGTTTATCTCTTTTGTTCTCTATGCCAACACGCCCCACTCACCAAACACTTTTTTTTTTAATTTATTTATTTACTTATTTTTATTTTACTTTTTTATTATTTATTTATTTATTTATTTATACATACATACATACATCCTGTCTATCTGTCCAGATGGGGCAGGGGTAGAAGGGGCTAGCTATGAGAGGAAGGTGCTCGGTGGGCATCCAGTTGTAAATAAGGCTGGGAATAAATAGCTGAATATTAATTCATTTGAGTAATATTAAAACTGTTCAAGTAGAAAACAATTGCTTTCTTTTTCTGTTTGCCCAGAGATCTGACTGACTGCAACTTGGAAAGAAGACGGCCCTGCTGGACAGAGACCTCCCTCCTGCTTTGGGTGGGTCGACCAGTTTACATGTTTATTTCCACGTTTTGTCTTTTATGGATTGAATGGATGTGTCTCTCTCCTTTTTTTTTTTTTTTTGGTTTTTCGAGACAGGGTTTCTCTGTGGCTTTGGAGCCTGTCCTGGAACTAGCACTGTAGACCAGGCTGGTCTCGAACTCACAGAGATCTGCCTACCTCTGCCTCCCGAGTACTGGGATTAAAGGCGTGCGCCACCATCGCCCGGCTCTCATTTTTTTTTTCACGATTGCTTGCTTGCTTGCTTGCTTACTTACTTACTTACTTACTATCTGTTCAGCCCATCTCATTTACTTACTTCTTTAAAAAAAATGACCCACCTAGTTATTTACTTACTTACTTACTTACTTACTTGTTCATTCATTCCTTCACTTCCTTATCTTCTTTCATATATCTGTTTATTTATCTGCTGATTTAGCGTGACTCATTTACTTATTGAATGTTTCAATTATTATTTAGTTTTATTCATTTATTCATTCTTTATGTCTATTTTTATGTATGTATTTACTTACTTTCTTAATTTTTTTTTTACTTTTTAAAATTTACTTAATTTTTTTCTTTCTTTGGGAATGTAGATTCTTTCTTCCTTTCTTCCTTTCTTTCCTTCTTTCTGTCTCCTGACTGTCACTGGCTAAGAAAATGGTGGCCTCCATGTCACTGGTCAGCATAGCAGCTCCTAAAATGGAATTTGATGAAGGGATACATAGATAGATAGATAGATAGATAGATAGATAGATAGATAGATAGATAGATAGATAGATGGGATGCGCACACGCTCACACACACACACACACACACACACACATATGCACGCACGTGCATGACATGTACAGATGGGGGGCGATTCCAATGTTTTCAGAGGAAGGTGCTCGCTGGTAATAATAAATGTGCTGGTAAATAAGGCTGGAAATAGCTGAATATTAAATCATTAAAACTCTTCAAATAAATAAAAAGCAATTCCATTTCTCTCTCTCTCTCTTTCTCACCATATACCAGCACATCTGAACTGACTGCAACATACAAAAGAAGAAGAAACACGGAAAGAAGACATCCCTGCTGGACAGGATCTGAGATGAGAATAAATTCATCGAATGGCTGCCAACAGCATTTCATTGAGAAGAGATTCCACATTTTATGCTGTACAGTTACTTAGTTAGATAGATAGATAAAGAGAGGCCTGTGAACTGGGGTGGGCTGTGGCTTCTCAGGTCACCTCAGGTCAGGGAGGGGCTGAGGAGTGTCCCATTGGCCTTGACAATAGGCAGGAGTCAGAGGTTAATGTCAGGGCAGGGCCTGAGAGTTCCTCAAAGGGAATGAATGGAGACCCTTGCTTACCTAAGAAATGCCTGACCTTGGAAAAGGACTTGTGGAAAGCGGGCCCTTGAAACTGTGGTTTCACGTCTTACTAGAAAGCTCCCTCTTGGAAGGGAAAGTCATCGTGATATCTTACTCTTTTCCCAAGGATACCCTACCTACCCTTCTGATCATTCTTACTGAATTAAGTCTTCCACTGCAAATAAATAAATAAATAAATAATAAATGAAGTGGGTGAGTGAGTGAGTGAGTGAGTAAGTAAGTAAGTAAGTAAGTAAACAAGCAAATACGTGGATGGACAAATAAATACAAAGTTTGCTGTTGTTGACTGACTTTTGATTTCATAATGAATCTCTCTCTCTCTCTCTCTCTCTCTCTCTCTCTCTCTCACACACACACACACACACACACACACACTAAATATACAATAAAAGGAAGCATAACACCTTTACTCAGGGGGCAGAGTGAACTCTGAAAGTTTTCCAGGCGGGGGGGGGGGGAGAGACAGAATATAAGAACAAAATGAGAAACAAGGAAAAATAGTGTTGGCTGGCTGGCCGGCTTTCAGTTCCCTGACAGAAATGAGCACATTGTGGAGGAAACACAAAGTTGTTACACTATGTGGGTGTGATGAGGAGAGATTGTGAGTGAGTGTCCTGTCAGAACAAAGTTAGTCCCATAGTTGATGAAATTCATTATCCCAAAACTTCAGCAGAATATATCCCAAGTTTGCAAATGTGTGATCAGCTTGTGACAGGTTGGGCTGGAGATGCTGAGAACTGGGGAGCCCTCAATGCAAGAGCAGACACTCATTCCCATGAAGAGGGAGAGAGGGAGGGAGGGAGGGAGGGAGGGAGGGAGGGATCATTCATTCCTATACTCAAGTTTAAAGAAAGATGAGTGGCTATCTATGGAGAGACCACTCACAGATATGAAAAATCATTTCCTAAAAATCAAATTTCTCAGTCAGTATGCAACTGCTATGGTGCTTCTCCTAGATAGAGCAAAACACACAAACAAACTGATTCCTTGATCTAGAGCCACAGTGCACATGCTGTGGAAAAGGGGACATGGCCAACTTGAATCACAGTATTCATCAGAGCATGAAAAGAGCGTAAAAAGGACACAGAGGAGAGATAATTGTGGTCCTTCCTTCCTCCCTCCCTCCCTCCCTCCCTCCCTCCCTCCTTCCCTCAGGAAGTGACTGACAGATGAGACTTTGTCCAAGCAGGTTCTGTCTGAAATACCAGACTTGAGTTTCCCCCTCTGTGGGTATTAGCTAATCAGTCCTCCCTTCTTTCTGTAGGAAGGTGGTGCATGTCTCTCAGAACTTACCTGGTTTCCTCTGCACCAGGTGAACCAGGGAAAAGCTTTCTAAGCCTTATTCAGACCCATAGAGGCTGCGCTGTGTGTGACTTCAGAGACCTCAGGGAGTATAGGGGTGGGTGGGTGCTTGATGCTTCAGACTCATGTCATTGAAGGACATAACATAGTCTGGATTCACAGAGATTCACAACACAGAGCCATTGTCACTTACTAACAGCTCAGGACACCCAGAGCTAACAAGAAATTGCAGTCTCAGCCGGGCTTTAATCACAGCACACACACAGATCTCTGTGAATTCAAAGATGGCCTGATTTACAGAGTGAGTTTTAGGACAGCCCAAGATACAAAAAGAAACCCTTTCTTGAAAAACAAAGCAAAACAGCAAAAGAAAGAAAGACAAGGAAAAAGAAAAAAATGGCAGTCTCTTTCCACTCTCTCCTCCATTGGCTCTTAAAGAGCTCTCAAGCTGAACTGGAGACCATGGTGTCACTCAAAACTGGGAAGCCAGAAACCTTAGGGGGGTCACAGGAGTCGGACTGACTGCAGCACTTGATGCCTCAACCCTGCTAATGGCTGTGATATAAGGCATGGTAAAATACGGGCTTTGGCAGAGCACTACTCCCCTTTCTCTATTATTATTGCTACACAACGAAAAGGACCGGGGGGGGGGTGATGATGTGCAGTCAGTGCTGGTATTGAAATCTCACTGACTCCTTCCGCACTCCTTGTCAATTCCCGACTTTGTCAAATCAACTATCGTGAATCTTTGATGTGGGTTGGCCCTTTAGGAACTCAGAGAAACAAGACAGACAGACCTGTTTCATCCCAGAAACCTCCCAGTTCCTGAGCCCTAGCCCTGGAAGTCTCAAAGCCATCACATCCAGAAATCTCTCTAGTCCCTGCTAGTGGTGAACTCACTTCGTCTTCCCCAGGACCACTAATTATTTCTCCATGTTTTCCTGTGAGATCTGAGGCCAGCTTTCTTCTTCCTCCCTCTGGCCTCTCCACGAACGATCTCCATTCTCTAGACAACATGTCTAGAACCGAGTCTTATAGGCACCGAGAGAGTGTGTCTTGAGGGCAGTTGGCGTTTCTAGGACACGAGTGACATCACAAAATTCCGAGAGCTCTCTGGGATACCGTGGAATTTCCAGAGAAGGGACTGCTGATGTCGTGAGGCACGGCCTTTACCTCCTTGCTGATATTTCTCCCCGAACTGACCGACCGACCGACCGACCGACCAACCGGAACCTGAGGTTTCCTTTCCAGGAGTCTCTCCTCCGACACAGAGGGAGCCATTCAGGATTTCCTCCTTCCAAAACCAGAAATTTCTCTCTGCTTCATTAATATCTTCTCACTACTTCCTGAACCCATGGGGAGTTAGTTAGTTGAACACTCACTTTTTTCATGAATGACCCTTCCTCCCTCTCCTGAACATCTCATATTACTGATTCATACTCAGTAAAACAGTAATATGAGAAATTAGGCCAGGAGGACATGGAAGATGAGGGTTGAGTCTTCTGAAGTGAACAAGCACTTAGGGAAGGCTAAACTTAAGGGAATTTGACTCTGAGTGGCAAGACATGAATAGCTGCTGCCAAGGCACAGATACAGGCACCAACTGGGCCCTCGGCATCCTCCTGCATCATCAGAGCTGTGTGGGAAACTCAGCCCAAAGGAGGGGCCGTGTTCAAAGGGAGAGGGCATTTTCGAGGACAGCACTGTTTTCTTTTTCTTCTTTCTTTCTTTCTTTCTTTCTTTCTTTCTTTCTTTCTTTCTTTTTTTTTTCGAGACAGGGTTGTTCTGTAGTTTTTTTTTTTTTTGGAGCCTGTCCTGGAACTAGCTCTTGTAGACCAGGCTGGTCTTGAACTCACATGCTTTCTTTTTTTTTCTATTGGATATTTTTGACTTCTTTATCAAAGATCAGGTGTTCGAAGATGTGTGGATCGATATCCGGGTCTTCTATTCGGTTCCATTGGTCCTCCTGTCTGTTCTTATGCCAGGACCAGGCTGTTTTCAGAACTGTAGCTTACAGAGTGTTCTTGCAGGTGGGGCACAGAAGAGGTTAATTACGGTACCTTAGTTCTTCTGCTTTTCTAGCAGACCGGAGCCCAGCTGACAGGAATCCAGTAGAGATGGTGTCAAGGTTCACACTGACACTAACAGCTGTAACTTGAGCAGGATTTGTGATCCACATGAAATTTGCAATGAATTGCAGCAAATCTGTGACACTCTAACTTGCTCAGGCTCAGTATCTGAACATACAGATGTTTGCAATGATCACTGGCTTCAGGATTTTTTTTTTTTGTTGTTGTTGTTGTTTTGTTTTTCCACGAGACAGGGTTTCCCTGTAGCTGAAGTTTAACGGCCTGGTGTTTTTGTGACTTACTGCTTCAAAGAACTTCTCCATTTCTTTATCCCTAAGGGAAAAGAAATATAATCACTAAATACATTTAAGTGTCTTTCAACCATTTTAGATCCCTCTGTTGAGAGTTCTCTGTTTAGGTCTGTACTCCATTTTTTAAAATTGGATTATTTGTTCTTTGGATGACCAATTTCTCGACTTCTTTGTGTATTTTGGAGATTAGTGAAGATCTTTTCCCATTCTGTAAGGCCGTCGTTTTGTCTTGTTGGCCATGTTCTTTGCTTTACAGAAGCTTTTCAGTTTCAGGAGGTCTCACTTATTAATTGTTTCTCTCAGTGTCTGTTTTTTTTTCTTTTTTTTTCTTTTTTCTTTCTTTTTTTTTCTTTTTTTTCTTTTTTTCTTTTTTTCTTTTTTTTCTTCTTCTTCTTTTCTTTTTTTTTCTTTTTTTTTCTCTCTTTAGTTTTTTTCTTTGTTCTTTTTTTTTGTTTTGTTTTTCTTTTCTTTTTTCTTTTTTCTTTTTTTTCTTTTTCTCTCAGTGTCTGTGCTACTGGGGTTCTATTTAGCAAGCGTTCTCCTGTGCCAATGTGTTCAAGTGCATTTGATATTTTTATTTTTATATTCTTTTATTGTGGATGAAGTCAATTATTTGAACTCTCAAATATTTTTATTGTTATTATCTCTCTATTTGTTTGCTTATTTGTGGTTGTTCACCAACTTGACTATCTAGAGGAAGTAAAAGTCGTAACAAGGTTTCCGTAGGTGAACCTGCGGAAGGATCATTAACGTGAGAGAGCAGCGGCGGCGGCTCTGCCCGCCCGCTCGCCTGCCTCGCCCGAGTTCTCGCCGGGAGGCGCGCTCCCCGGGTCGCACGTGTGTTGTGCGCACGGAAGTGTGCGTGTGCACGGGCGCGCGTGGCGGTCGTGAGAGAGAGGTCGAGAGAGGGGGAAGGGGGACGGGCGCCGGCTCGCCCGCCCTCCTCGCCCCGTCCGAGGACCCGTGTCTGGCTCTGCCGCTGGCGGCTCACGGCGGACGGCGGCTCTCTTCCCGCTCTCGCTCTCCTCCGTCCACTCCCGCTGCTTGCCTCACCGCACCGCAGCGGCCCGCGGGTGTGTCCCCTCTTTCCCGGGCGCGCGCCTTTCCCTCTCCATCCCTCTTCCCGGGGGAGGATGGGCGAGGGTCTGGCGGCGCCCCGGGCCCCCTCTCGCCGCCGACCTCCGCTCGCGCGCCGTGGCGCCGCGGCGCGCCTGTCGGGGAGGCGGCGGAGGTTGGGCGCACTTTTTTTTCCCCCCTCTCCACCTCCTTCTCCAAAGGACCGGGGTAGACCAGTAGTCCCTCCCACCGGGCGGGAGGCCTTTTTTTTCCCCCGGGGATGCGGCGGGTCGACCAGATGTCCCGCTGGACTCTTTTTTTTTTTTTTTAATGTATAATATATATTATATCTTCCTAGACCTGACGGGTCGACCAGTTGTCTCTGTGCACTTCCTTTTTTTTTGACGGACTGGAAGCGGGTCGACCAGTTGTCCGATTAAATATTTGGCCTTAAAATGCTAAGTACCGGGGTCGACCAGTTTGCCTTGTGAACTTGGGTCGACCAGTTGTCTTTTTCCATGTCTTGATTGAATGATGTCATTCTTCAATGTGTTGGTGGTTAGTTTATCTCTTTTGTTCTCTATGCCAACACGCCCCACTCACCAAACACTTTTTTTTTAATTTATTTATTTACTTATTTTTATTTTACTTTTTTATTATTTATTTATTTATACATACATACATACATCCTGTCTATCTGTCCAGATGGGGCAGGGGTAGAAGGGGCTAGCTATGAGAGGAAGGTGCTCGGTGGGCATCCAGTTGTAAATAAGGCTGGGAATAAATAGCTGAATATTAATTCATTTGAGTAATATTAAAACTGTTCAAGTAGAAAACAATTGCTTTCTTTTTCTGTTTGCCCAGAGATCTGACTGACTGCAACTTGGAAAGAAGACGGCCCTGCTGGACAGAGACCTCCCTCCTGCTTTGGGTGGGTCGACCAGTTTACATGTTTATTTCCACGTTTTGTCTTTTATGGATTGAATGGATGTGTCTCTCTCTTTTTTTTTTTTTTTTTTTTTTTGGTTTTTCGAGACAGGGTTTCTCTGTGGCTTTGGAGCCTGTCCTGGAACTAGCACTGTAGACCAGGCTGGTCTCGAACTCACAGAGATCCGCCTACCTCTGCCTCCCGAGTACTGGGATTAAAGGCGTGCGCCACCATCGCCCGGCTCTCATTTTTTTTTTCACGATTGCTTGCTTGCTTGCTTTCTTACTTACTTACTTACTTACTATCTGTTCAGCCCATCTCATTTACTTACTTCTTTAAAAAAAATGACCCACCTAGTTATTTACTTACTTACTTACTTACTTACTTGTTCATTCATTCCTTCACTTCCTTATCTTCTTTCATATATCTGTTTATTTATCTGCTGATTTAGCGTGACTCATTTACTTATTGAATGTTTCAATTATTATTTAGTTTTATTCATTTATTCATTCTTTATGTCTATTTTTATGTATGTATTTACTTACTTTCTTAATTTTTTTTTTACTTTTTAAAATTTACTTAATTTTTTTCTTTCTTTGGGAATGTAGATTCTTTCTTCCTTTCTTCCTTTCTTTCCTTCTTTCTGTCTCCTGACTGTCACTGGCTAAGAAAATGGTGGCCTCCATGTCACTGGTCAGCATAGCAGCTCCTAAAATGGAATTTGATGAAGGGATACATAGATAGATAGATAGATAGATAGATAGATAGATAGATAGATAGATAGATGGGATGCGCACACGCTCACACACACACACACACACACACACATATGCACGCACGTGCATGACATGTACAGATGGGGGGCGATTCCAATGTTTTCAGAGGAAGGTGCTCGCTGGTAATAATAAATGTGCTGGTAAATAAGGCTGGAAATAGCTGAATATTAAATCATTAAAACTCTTCAAATAAATAAAAAGCAATTCCATTTCTCTCTCTCTCTCTTTCTCACCATATACCAGCACATCTGAACTGACTGCAACATACAAAAGAAGAAGAAACACGGAAAGAAGACATCCCTGCTGGACAGGATCTGAGATGAGAATAAATTCATCGAATGGCTGCCAACAGCATTTCATTGAGAAGAGATTCCACATTTTATGCTGTACAGTTACTTAGTTAGATAGATAGATAAAGAGAGGCCTGTGAACTGGGGTGGGCTGTGGCTTCTCAGGTCACCTCAGGTCAGGGAGGGGCTGAGGAGTGTCCCATTGGCCTTGACAATAGGCAGGAGTCAGAGGTTAATGTCAGGGCAGGGCCTGAGAGTTCCTCAAAGGGAATGAATGGAGACCCTTGCTTACCTAAGAAATGCCTGACCTTGGAAAAGGACTTGTGGAAAGCGGGCCCTTGAAACTGTGGTTTCACGTCTTACTAGAAAGCTCCCTCTTGGAAGGGAAAGTCATCGTGATATCTTACTCTTTTCCCAAGGATACCCTACCTACCCTTCTGATCATTCTTACTGAATTAAGTCTTCCACTGCAAATAAATAAATAAATAAATAAATAAATAATAAATGAAGTGGGTGAGTGAGTGAGTGAGTGAGTAAGTAAGTAAGTAAGTAAGTAAGTAAACAAGCAAATACGTGGATGGACAAATAAATACAAAGTTTGCTGTTGTTGACTGACTTTTGATTTCATAATGAATCTCTCTCTCTCTCTCTCTCTCTCTCTCTCTCTCTCTCTCACACACACACACACACACACACACACTAAATATACAATAAAAGGAAGCATAACACCTTTACTCAGGGGGCAGAGTGAACTCTGAAAGTTTTCCAGGCGGGGGGGGGGAGAGACAGAATATAAGAACAAAATGAGAAACAAGGAAAAATAGTGTTGGCTGGCTGGCCGGCTTTCAGTTCCCTGACAGAAATGAGCACATTGTGGAGGAAACACAAAGTTGTTACACTATGTGGGTGTGATGAGGAGAGATTGTGAGTGAGTGTCCTGTCAGAACAAAGTTAGTCCCATAGTTGATGAAATTCATTATCCCAAAACTTCAGCAGAATATATCCCAAGTTTGCAAATGTGTGATCAGCTTGTGACAGGTTGGGCTGGAGATGCTGAGAACTGGGGAGCCCTCAATGCAAGAGCAGACACTCATTCCCATGAAGAGGGAGAGAGGGAGGGAGGGAGGGAGGGAGGGATCATTCATTCCTATACTCAAGTTTAAAGAAAGATGAGTGGCTATCTATGGAGAGACCACTCACAGATATGAAAAATCATTTCCTAAAAATCAAATTTCTCAGTCAGTATGCAACTGCTATGGTGCTTCTCCTAGATAGAGCAAAACACACAAACAAACTGATTCCTTGATCTAGAGCCACAGTGCACATGCTGTGGAAAAGGGGACATGGCCAACTTGAATCACAATATTCATCAGAGCATGAAAAGAGCGTAAAAAGGACACAGAGGAGAGATAATTGTGGTCCTTCCTTCCTCCCTCCCTCCCTCCCTCCCTCCCTCCCTCCTTCCCTCAGGAAGTGACTGACAGATGAGACTTTGTCCAAGCAGGTTCTGTCTGAAATACCAGACTTGAGTTTCCCCCTCTGTGGGTATTAGCTAATCAGTCCTCCCTTCTTTCTGTAGGAAGGTGGTGCATGTCTCTCAGAACTTACCTGGTTTCCTCTGCACCAGGTGAACCAGGGAAAAGCTTTCTAAGCCTTATTCAGACCCATAGAGGCTGCGCTGTGTGTGACTTCAGAGACCTCAGGGAGTATAGGGGTGGGTGGGTGCTTGATGCTTCAGACTCATGTCATTGAAGGACATAACATAGTCTGGATTCACAGAGATTCACAACACAGAGCCATTGTCACTTACTAACAGCTCAGGACACCCAGAGCTAACAAGAAATTGCAGTCTCAGCCGGGCTTTAATCACAGCACACACACAGATCTCTGTGAATTCAAAGATGGCCTGATTTACAGAGTGAGTTTTAGGACAGCCCAAGATACAAAAAGAAACCCTTTCTTGAAAAACAAAGCAAAACAGCAAAAGAAAGAAAGACAAGGAAAAAGAAAAAAATGGCAGTCTCTTTCCACTCTCTCCTCCATTGGCTCTTAAAGAGCTCTCAAGCTGAACTGGAGACCATGGTGTCACTCAAAACTGGGAAGCCAGAAACCTTAGGGGGGTCACAGGAGTCGGACTGACTGCAGCACTTGATGCCTCAACCCTGCTAATGGCTGTGATATAAGGCATGGTAAAATACGGGCTTTGGCAGAGCACTACTCCCCTTTCTCTATTATTATTGCTACACAACGAAAAGGACCCGGGGGGGGGTGATGATGTGCAGTCAGTGCTGGTATTGAAATCTCACTGACTCCTTCCGCACTCCTTGTCAATTCCCGACTTTGTCAAATCAACTATCGTGAATCTTTGATGTGGGTTGGCCCTTTAGGAACTCAGAGAAACAAGACAGACAGACCTGTTTCATCCCAGAAACCTCCCAGTTCCTGAGCCCTAGCCCTGGAAGTCTCAAAGCCATCACATCCAGAAATCTCTCTAGTCCCTGCTAGTGGTGAACTCACTTCGTCTTCCCCAGGACCACTAATTATTTCTCCATGTTTTCCTGTGAGATCTGAGGCCAGCTTTCTTCTTCCTCCCTCTGGCCTCTCCACGAACGATCTCCATTCTCTAGACAACATGTCTAGAACCGAGTCTTATAGGCACCGAGAGAGTGTGTCTTGAGGGCAGTTGGCGTTTCTAGGACACGAGTGACATCACAAAATTCCGAGAGCTCTCTGGGATACCGTGGAATTTCCAGAGAAGGGACTGCTGATGTCGTGAGGCACGGCCTTTACCTCCTTGCTGATATTTCTCCCCGAACTGACCGACCGACCGACCGACCGACCAACCGGAACCTGAGGTTTCCTTTCCAGGAGTCTCTCCTCCGACACAGAGGGAGCCATTCAGGATTTCCTCCTTCCAAAACCAGAAATTTCTCTCTGCTTCATTAATATCTTCTCACTACTTCCTGAACCCATGGGGAGTTAGGTAGTTGAACACTCACTTTTTTCATGAATGACCCTTCCTCCCTCTCCTGAACATCTCATATTACTGATTCATACTCAGTAAAACAGTAATATGAGAAATTAGGCCAGGAGGACATGGAAGATGAGGGTTGAGTCTTCTGAAGTGAACAAGCACTTAGGGAAGGCTAAACTTAAGGGAATTTGACTCTGAGTGGCAAGACATGAATAGCTGCTGCCAAGGCACAGATACAGGCACCAACTGGGCCCTCGGCATCCTCCTGCATCATCAGAGCTGTGTGGGAAACTCAGCCCAAAGGAGGGGCCGTGTTCAAAGGGAGAGGGCATTTTCGAGGACAGCACTGTTTTCTTTTTCTTCTTTCTTTCTTTCTTTCTTTCTTTCTTTCTTTCTTTCTTTTTTTTTTTTTCGAGACAGGGTTGTTCTGTAGTTTTTTTTTTTTTGGAGCCTGTCCTGGAACTAGCTCTTGTAGACCAGGCTGGTCTTGAACTCACATGCTTTCTTTTTTTTTCTATTGGATATTTTTGACTTCTTTATCAAAGATCAGGTGTTCGAAGATGTGTGGATCGATATCCGGGTCTTCTATTCGGTTCCATTGGTCCTCCTGTCTGTTCTTATGCCAGGACCAGGCTGTTTTCAGAACTGTAGCTTACAGAGTGTTCTTGCAGGTGGGGCACAGAAGAGGTTAATTACGGTACCTTAGTTCTTCTGCTTTTCTAGCAGACCGGAGCCCAGCTGACAGGAATCCAGTAGAGATGGTGTCAAGGTTCACACTGACACTAACAGCTGTAACTTGAGCAGGATTTGTGATCCACATGAAATTTGCAATGAATTGCAGCAAATCTGTGACACTCTAACTTGCTCAGGCTCAGTATCTGAACATACAGATGTTTGCAATGATCACTGGCTTCAGGATTTTTTTTTTTGTTGTTGTTGTTGTTTTGTTTTTCCACGAGACAGGGTTTCCCTGTAGCTGAAGTTTAACGGCCTGGTGTTTTTGTGACTTACTGCTTCAAAGAACTTCTCCATTTCTTTATCCCTAAGGGAAAAGAAATATAATCACTAAATACATTTAAGTGTCTTTCAACCATTTTAGATCCCTCTGTTGAGAGTTCTCTGTTTAGGTCTGTACTCCATTTTTTAAAATTGGATTATTTGTTCTTTGGATGACCAATTTCTCGACTTCTTTGTGTATTTTGGAGATTAGTGAAGATCTTTTCCCATTCTGTAAGGCCGTCGTTTTGTCTTGTTGGCCATGTTCTTTGCTTTACAGAAGCTTTTCAGTTTCAGGAGGTCTCACTTATTAATTGTTTCTCTCAGTGTCTGTTTTTTTTCCTTTTTTTTCTTTTTTCTTTCTTTTTTTCTTTTTTTTCTTTTTTTCTTTTTTTTCTTCTTCTTCTTTTCGTTTTTTTTCTTTTTTTTCTCTCTTTAGTTTTTTTCTTTGTTCTTTTTTTTTGTTTTGTTTTTCTTTTTTTTTTTCTTTTTTCTTTTTCTCTCAGTGTCTGTGCTACTGGGGTTCTATTTAGCAAGCGTTCTCCTGTGCCAATGTGTTCAAGTGCATTTGATATTTTTATTTTTATATTCTTTTATTGTGGATGAAGTCAATTATTTGAACTCTCAAATATTTTTATTGTTATTATCTCTCTATTTGTTTGCTTATTTGTGGTTGTTCACCAACTTGACTATCTAGAGGAAGTAAAAGTCGTAACAAGGTTTCCGTAGGTGAACCTGCGGAAGGATCATTAACGTGAGAGAGCAGCGGCGGCGGCTCTGCCCGCCCGCTCGCCTGCCTCGCCCGAGTTCTCGCCGGGAGGCGCGCTCCCCGGGTCGCACGTGTGTTGTGCGCACGGAAGTGTGCGTGCGCACGGGCGCGCGTGGCGGTCGTGAGAGAGAGGTCGAGAGAGGGGGAAGGGGGACGGGCGCCGGCTCGCCTGCCCTCCTCGCCCCGTCCGAGGACCCGTGTCTGGCTCTGCCGCTGGCGGCTCACGGCGGACGGCGGCTCTCTTCCCGCTCTCGCTCTCCTCCGTCCACTCCCGCTGCTTGCCTCACCGCACCGCAGCGGCCCGCGGGTGTGTCCCCTCTTTCCCGGGCGCGCGCCTTTCCCTCTCCATCCCTCTTCCCGGGGGAGGATGGGCGAGGGTCTGGCGGCGCCCCGGGCCCCCTCTCGCCGCCGACCTCCGCTCGCGCGCCGTGGCGCCGCGGCGCGCCTGTCGGGGAGGCGGCGGAGGTTGGGCGCACTTTTTTTTCCCCCCTCTCCACCTCCTTCTCCAAAGGACCGGGGTAGACCAGTAGGCCCTCCCACCGGGCGGGAGGCCATTTTTTTCCCCCGGGGATGCGGCTTGTCGACCAGATGTCCCGCTGGACTCTTTTTTTTTTTTTTTTTTTAATGTATAATATATATTATATCTTCCTAGACCTGACGGGTCGACCAGTTGTCTCTGTGCACTTCCTTTTTTTTTGACGGACTGGAAGCGGGTCGACCAGTTGTCCGATTAAATATTTGGCCTTAAAATGCTAAGTACCGGGGTCGACCAGTTGGCCTTGTGAACTTGGGTCGACCAGTTGTCTTTTTCCATGTCTTGATTGAATGATGTCATTCTTCAATGTGTTGGTGGTTAGTTTATCTCTTTTGTTCTCTATGCCAACACGCCCCACTCACCAAACACTTTTTTTTTAATTTATTTATTTACTTATTTTTATTTTACTTTTTTATTATTTATTTATTTAATTATACATACATACATACATCCTGTCTATCTGTCCAGATGGGGCAGGGGTAGAAGGGGCTAGCTATGAGAGGAAGGTGCTCGGTGGGCATCCAGTTGTAAATAAGGCTGGGAATAAATAGCTGAATATTAATTCATTTGAGTAATATTAAAACTGTTCAAGTAGAAAACAATTGCTTTCTTTTTCTGTTTGCCCAGAGATCTGACTGACTGCAACTTGGAAAGAAGACGGCCCTGCTGGACAGAGACCTCCCTCCTGCTTTGGGTGGGTCGACCAGTTTACATGTTTATTTCCACGTTTTGTCTTTTATGGATTGAATGGATGTGTCTCTCTCTTTTTTTTTTTTTTTTTTTTGGTTTTTCGAGACAGGGTTTCTCTGTGGCTTTGGAGCCTGTCCTGGAACTAGCACTGTAGACCAGGCTGGTCTCGAACTCACAGAGATCCGCCTACCTCTGCCTCCCGAGTACTGGGATTAAAGGCGTGCGCCACCATCGCCCGGCTCTCATTTTTTTTTTCACGATTGCTTGCTTGCTTGCTTGCTTACTTACTTACTTACTTACTATCTGTTCAGCCCATCTCATTTACTTACTTCTTTAAAAAAAATGACCCACCTAGTTATTTACTTACTTACTTACTTACTTACTTGTTCATTCATTCCTTCACTTCCTTATCTTCTTTCATATATCTGTTTATTTATCTGCTGATTTAGCGTGACTCATTTACTTATTGAATGTTTCAATTATTATTTAGTTTTATTCATTTATTCATTCTTTATGTCTATTTTTATGTATGTATTTACTTACTTTCTTAATTTTTTTTTTACTTTTTAAAATTTACTTAATTTTTTTCTTTCTTTGGGAATGTAGATTCTTTCTTCCTTTCTTCCTTTCTTTCCTTCTTTCTGTCTCCTGACTGTCACTGGCTAAGAAAATGGTGGCCTCCATGTCACTGGTCAGCATAGCAGCTCCTAAAATGGAATTTGATGAAGGGATACATAGATAGATAGATAGATAGATAGATAGATAGATAGATAGATAGATAGATAGATAGATAGATGGGATGCGCACACGCTCACACACACACACACACACACACACACACACACACATATGCACGCACGTGCATGACATGTACAGATGGGGGGCGATTCCAATGTTTTCAGAGGAAGGTGCTCGCTGGTAATAATAAATGTGCTGGTAAATAAGGCTGGAAATAGCTGAATATTAAATCATTAAAACTCTTCAAATAAATAAAAAGCAATTCCATTTCTCTCTCTCTCTCTTTCTCACCATATACCAGCACATCTGAACTGACTGCAACATACAAAAGAAGAAGAAACACGGAAAGATGACATCCCTGCTGGACAGGATCTGAGATGAGAATAAATTCATCGAATGGCTGCCAACAGCATTTCATTGAGAAGAGATTCCACATTTTATGCTGTACAGTTACTTAGTTAGATAGATAGATAAAGAGAGGCCTGTGAACTGGGGTGGGCTGTGGCTTCTCAGGTCACCTCAGGTCAGGGAGGGGCTGAGGAGTGTCCCATTGGCCTTGACAATAGGCAGGAGTCAGAGGTTAATGTCAGGGCAGGGCCTGAGAGTTCCTCAAAGGGAATGAATGGAGACCCTTGCTTACCTAAGAAATGCCTGACCTTGGAAAAGGACTTGTGGAAAGCGGGCCCTTGAAACTGTGGTTTCACGTCTTACTAGAAAGCTCCCTCTTGGAAGGGAAAGTCATCGTGATATCTTACTCTTTTCCCAAGGATACCCTACCTACCCTTCTGATCATTCTTACTGAATTAAGTCTTCCACTGCAAATAAATAAATAAATAAATAATAAATGAAGTGGGTGAGTGAGTGAGTGAGTGAGTAAGTAAGTAAGTAAGTAAGTAAACAAGCAAATACGTGGATGGACAAATAAATACAAAGTTTGCTGTTGTTGACTGACTTTTGATTTCATAATGAATCTCTCTCTCTCTCTCTCTCTCTCTCACACACACACACACACACACACACACACACACACTAAATATACAATAAAAGGAAGCATAA
This sequence comes from Microtus pennsylvanicus, assembly GCF_037038515.1. Classification (NCBI taxonomy): domain Eukaryota; kingdom Metazoa; phylum Chordata; class Mammalia; order Rodentia; family Cricetidae; genus Microtus; species Microtus pennsylvanicus. Next base: position 802,128 of record NW_027460895.1, on the reverse strand, counting down.
CACCTTTACTCAGGGTGCAGAGTGAACTCTGAAAGTTTTCCAGGCGGGGGGGAGGGGGAGAGACAGAATATAAGAACAAAATGAGAAACAAGGAAAAATAGTGTTGGCTGGCTGGCCGGCTTTCAGTTCCCTGACAGAAATGAGCACATTGTGGAGGAAACACAAAGTTGTTACACTATGTGGGTGTGATGAGGAGAGATTGTGAGTGAGTGTCCTGTCAGAACAAAGTTAGTCCCATAGTTGATGAAATTCATTATCCCAAAACTTCAGCAGAATATATCCCAAGTTTGCAAATGTGTGATCAGCTTGTGACAGGTTGGGCTGGAGATGCTGAGAACTGGGGAGCCCTCAATGCAAGAGCAGACACTCATTCCCATGAAGAGGGAGAGAGGGAGGGAGGGAGGGAGGGAGGGATCATTCATTCCTATACTCAAGTTTAAAGAAAGATGAGTGGCTATCTATGGAGAGACCACTCACAGATATGAAAAATCATTTCCTAAAAATCAAATTTCTCAGTCAGTATGCAACTGCTATGGTGCTTCTCCTAGATAGAGCAAAACACACAAACAAACTGATTCCTTGATCTAGAGCCACAGTGCACATGCTGTGGAAAAGGGGACATGGCCAACTTGAATCACAATATTCATCAGAGCATGAAAAGAGCGTAAAAAGGACACAGAGGAGAGATAATTGTGGTCCTTCCTTCCTCCCTCCCTCCCTCCCTCCCTCCTTCCCTCAGGAAGTGACTGACAGATGAGACTTTGTCCAAGCAGGTTCTGTCTGAAATACCAGACTTGAGTTTCCCCCTCTGTGGGTATTAGCTAATCAGTCCTCCCTTCTTTCTGTAGGAAGGTGGTGCATGTCTCTCAGAACTTACCTGGTTTCCTCTGCACCAGGTGAACCAGGGAAAAGCTTTCTAAGCCTTATTCAGACCCATAGAGGCTGCGCTGTGTGTGACTTCAGAGACCTCAGGGAGTATAGGGGTGGGTGGGTGCTTGATGCTTCAGACTCATGTCATTGAAGGACATAACATAGTCTGGATTCACAGAGATTCACAACACAGAGCCATTGTCACTTACTAACAGCTCAGGACACCCAGAGCTAACAAGAAATTGCAGTCTCAGCCGGGCTTTAATCACAGCACACACACAGATCTCTGTGAATTCAAAGATGGCCTGATTTACAGAGTGAGTTTTAGGACAGCCCAAGATACAAAAAGAAACCCTTTCTTGAAAAACAAAGCAAAACAGCAAAAGAAAGAAAGACAAGGAAAAAGAAAAAAATGGCAGTCTCTTTCCACTCTCTCCTCCATTGGCTCTTAAAGAGCTCTCAAGCTGAACTGGAGACCATGGTGTCACTCAAAACTGGGAAGCCAGAAACCTTAGGGGGGTCACAGGAGTCGGACTGACTGCAGCACTTGATGCCTCAACCCTGCTAATGGCTGTGATATAAGGCATGGTAAAATACGGGCTTTGGCAGAGCACTACTCCCCTTTCTCTATTATTATTGCTACACAACGAAAAGGACCGGGGGGGGGGGGTGATGATGTGCAGTCAGTGCTGGTATTGAAATCTCACTGACTCCTTCCGCACTCCTTGTCAATTCCCGACTTTGTCAAATCAACTATCGTGAATCTTTGATGTGGGTTGGCCCTTTAGGAACTCAGAGAAACAAGACAGACAGACCTGTTTCATCCCAGAAACCTCCCAGTTCCTGAGCCCTAGCCCTGGAAGTCTCAAAGCCATCACATCCAGAAATCTCTCTAGTCCCTGCTAGTGGTGAACTCACTTCGTCTTCCCCAGGACCACTAATTATTTCTCCATGTTTTCCTGTGAGATCTGAGGCCAGCTTTCTTCTTCCTCCCTCTGGCCTCTCCACGAACGATCTCCATTCTCTAGACAACATGTCTAGAACCGAGTCTTATAGGCACCGAGAGAGTGTGTCTTGAGGGCAGTTGGCGTTTCTAGGACACGAGTGACATCACAAAATTCCGAGAGCTCTCTGGGATACCGTGGAATTTCCAGAGAAGGGACTGCTGATGTCGTGAGGCACGGCCTTTACCTCCTTGCTGATATTTCTCCCCGAACTGACCGACCGACCGACCGACCGACCAACCGGAACCTGAGGTTTCCTTTCCAGGAGTCTCTCCTCCGACACAGAGGGAGCCATTCAGGATTTCCTCCTTCCAAAACCAGAAATTTCTCTCTGCTTCATTAATATCTTCTCACTACTTCCTGAACCCATGGGGAGTTAGTTAGTTGAACACTCACTTTTTTCATGAATGACCCTTCCTCCCTCTCCTGAACATCTCATATTACTGATTCATACTCAGTAAAACAGTAATATGAGAAATTAGGCCAGGAGGACATGGAAGATGAGGGTTGAGTCTTCTGAAGTGAACAAGCACTTAGGGAAGGCTAAACTTAAGGGAATTTGACTCTGAGTGGCAAGACATGAATAGCTGCTGCCAAGGCACAGATACAGGCACCAACTGGGCCCTCAGCATCCTCCTGCATCATCAGAGCTGTGTGGGAAACTCAGCCCAAAGGAGGGGCCGTGTTCAAAGGGAGAGGGCATTTTCGAGGACAGCACTGTTTTCTTTTTCTTCTTTCTTTCTTTCTTTCTTTCTTTCTTTCTTTCTTTCTTTTTTTTTTTCGAGACAGGGTTGTTCTGTAGTTTTTTTTTTTTTTTGGAGCCTGTCCTGGAACTAGCTCTTGTAGACCAGGCTGGTCTTGAACTCACATGCTTTCTTTTTTTTTCTATTGGATATTTTTGACTTCTTTATCAAAGATCAGGTGTTCGAAGATGTGTGGATCGATATCCGGGTCTTCTATTCGGTTCCATTGTTCCTCCTGTCTGTTCTTATGCCAGGACCAGGCTGTTTTCAGAACTGTAGCTTACAGAGTGTTCTTGCAGGTGGGGCACAGAAGAGGTTAATTACGGTACCTTAGTTCTTCTGCTTTTCTAGCAGACCGGAGCCCAGCTGACAGGAATCCAGTAGAGATGGTGTCAAGGTTCACACTGACACTAACAGCTGTAACTTGAGCAGGATTTGTGATCCACATGAAATTTGCAATGAATTGCAGCAAATCTGTGACACTCTAACTTGCTCAGGCTCAGTATCTGAACATACAGATGTTTGCAATGATCACTGGCTTCAGGATTTTTTTTTTGTTGTTGTTGTTGTTGTTTTGTTTTTCCACGAGACAGGGTTTCCCTGTAGCTGAAGTTTAACGGCCTGGTGTTTTTGTGACTTACTGCTTCAAAGAACTTCTCCATTTCTTTATCCCTAAGGGAAAAGAAATATAATCACTAAATACATTTAAGTGTCTTTCAACCATTTTAGATCCCTCTGTTGAGAGTTCTCTGTTTAGGTCTGTACTCCATTTTTTAAAATTGGATTATTTGTTCTTTGGATGACCAATTTCTCGACTTCTTTGTGTATTTTGGAGATTAGTGAAGATCTTTTCCCATTCTGTAAGGCCGTCGTTTTGTCTTGTTGGCCATGTTCTTTGCTTTACAGAAGCTTTTCAGTTTCAGGAGGTCTCACTTATTAATTGTTTCTCTCAGTGTCTGTTTTTTTTTTCTTTTTTTTTTCTGTTTTCTTTCTTTTTTTTTCTTTTTTTTCTTTTTTTCTTTTTTTCTTTTTTTTCTTCTTCTTCTTTTCTTTTTTTTCTTTTTTTTCTCTCTTTAGTTTTTTTCTTTGTTCTTTTTTTTTGTTTTGTTTTTCTTTTTTTTTTCTTTTTTCTTTTTTTTTCTTTTTCTCTCAGTGTCTGTGCTACTGGGGTTCTATTTAGCAAGCGTTCTCCTGTGCCAATGTGTTCAAGTGCATTTGATATTTTTATTTTTATATTCTTTTATTGTGGATGAAGTCAATTATTTGAACTCTCAAATATTTTTATTGTTATTATCTCTCTATTTGTTTGCTTATTTGTGGTTGTTCACCAACTTGACTATCTAGAGGAAGTAAAAGTCGTAACAAGGTTTCCGTAGGTGAACCTGCGGAAGGATCATTAACGTGAGAGAGCAGCGGCGGCGGCTCTGCCCGCCCGCTCGCCTGCCTCGCCCGAGTTCTCGCCGGGAGGCGCGCTCCCCGGGTCGCACGTGTGTTGTGCGCACGGAAGTGTGCGTGCGCACGGGCGCGCGTGGCGGTCGTGAGAGAGAGGTCGAGAGAGGGGGAAGGGGGACGGGCGCCGGCTCGCCCGCCCTCCTCGCCCCGTCCGAGGACCCGTGTCTGGCTCTGCCGCTGGCGGCTCATGGCGGACGGCGGCTCTCTTCCCGCTCTCGCTCTCCTCCGTCCACTCCCGCTGCTTGCCTCACCGCACCGCAGCGGCCCGCGGGTGTGTCCCCTCTTTCCCGGGCGCGCGCCTTTCCCTCTCCATCCCTCTTCCCGGGGGAGGATGGGCGAGGGTCTGGCGGCGCCCCGGGCCCCCTCTCGCCGCCGACCTCCGCTCGCGCGCCGTGGCGCCGCGGCGCGCCTGTCGGGGAGGCGGCGGAGGTTGGGCGCACTTTTTTTTCCCCCCTCTCCACCTCCTTCTCCAAAGGACCGGGGTAGACCAGTAGTCCCTCCCACCGGGCGGGAGGCCATTTTTTTCCCCCGGGGATGCGGCGGGTCGACCAGATGTCCCGCTGGACTCTTTTTTTTTTTTTTTTTTTTTTTTTAATGTATAATATATATTATATCTTCCTAGACCTGACGGGTCGACCAGTTGTCTCTGTGCACTTCCTTTTTTTTTGACGGACTGGAAGCGGGTCGACCAGTTGTCCGATTAAATATTTGGCCTTAAAATGCTAAGTACCGGGGTCGACCAGTTGGCCTTGTGAACTTGGGTCGACCAGTTGTCTTTTTCCATGTCTTGATTGAATGATGTCATTCTTCAATGTGTTGGTGGTTAGTTTATCTCTTTTGTTCTCTATGCCAACACGCCCCACTCACCAAACACTTTTTTTTTAATTTATTTATTTACTTATTTTTATTTTACTTTTTTATTATTTATTTATTTATTTATACATACATACATACATCCTGTCTATCTGTCCAGATGGGGCAGGGGTAGAAGGGGCTAGCTATGAGAGGAAGGTGCTCGGTGGGCATCCAGTTGTAAATAAGGCTGGGAATAAATAGCTGAATATTAATTCATTTGAGTAATATTAAAACTGTTCAAGTAGAAAACAATTGCTTTCTTTTTCTGTTTGCCCAGAGATCTGACTGACTGCAACTTGGAAAGAAGACGGCCCTGCTGGACAGAGACCTCCCTCCTGCTTTGGGTGGGTCGACCAGTTTACATGTTTATTTCCACGTTTTGTCTTTTATGGATTGAATGGATGTGTCTCTCTCTTTTTTTTTTTTTTTTTTTTTGGTTTTTCGAGACAGGGTTTCTCTGTGGCTTTGGAGCCTGTCCTGGAACTAGCACTGTAGACCAGGCTGGTCTCGAACTCACAGAGATCCGCCTACCTCTGCCTCCCGAGTACTGGGATTAAAGGCGTGCGCCACCATCGCCCGGCTCTCATTTTTTTTTTCACGATTGCTTGCTTGCTTGCTTGCTTACTTACTTACTTACTTACTATCTGTTCAGCCCATCTCATTTACTTACTTCTTTAAAAAAAAATGACCCACCTAGTTATTTACTTACTTACTTACTTAATTACTTGTTCATTCATTCCTTCACTTCCTTATCTTCTTTCATATATCTGTTTATTTATCTGCTGATTTAGCGTGACTCATTTACTTATTGAATGTTTCAATTATTATTTAGTTTTATTCATTTATTCATTCTTTATGTCTATTTTTATGTATGTATTTACTTACTTTCTTAATTTTTTTTTTACTTTTTAAAATTTACTTAATTTTTTTCTTTCTTTGGGAATGTAGATTCTTTCTTCCTTTCTTCCTTTCTTTCCTTCTTTCTGTCTCCTGACTGTCACTGGCTAAGAAAATGGTGGCCTCCATGTCACTGGTCAGCATAGCAGCTCCTAAAATGGAATTTGATGAAGGGATACATAGATAGATAGATAGATAGATAGATAGATAGATAGATAGATAGATAGATAGATAGATGGGATGCGCACACGCTCACACACACACACACACACACACACATATGCACGCACGTGCATGACATGTACAGATGGGGGGCGATTCCAATGTTTTCAGAGGAAGGTGCTCGCTGGTAATAATAAATGTGCTGGTAAATAAGGCTGGAAATAGCTGAATATTAAATCATTAAAACTCTTCAAATAAATAAAAAGCAATTCCATTTCTCTCTCTCTCTCTTTCTCACCATATACCAGCACATCTGAACTGACTGCAACATACAAAAGAAGAAGAAACACGGAAAGAAGACATCCCTGCTGGACAGGATCTGAGATGAGAATAAATTCATCGAATGGCTGCCAACAGCATTTCATTGAGAAGAGATTCCACATTTTATGCTGTACAGTTACTTAGTTAGATAGATAGATAAAGAGAGGCCTGTGAACTGGGGTGGGCTGTGGCTTCTCAGGTCACCTCAGGTCAGGGAGGGGCTGAGGAGTGTCCCATTGGCCTTGACAATAGGCAGGAGTCAGAGGTTAATGTCAGGGCAGGGCCTGAGAGTTCCTCAAAGGGAATGAATGGAGACCCTTGCTTACCTAAGAAATGCCTGACCTTGGAAAAGGACTTGTGGAAAGTGGGCCCTTGAAACTGTGGTTTCACGTCTTACTAGAAAGCTCCCTCTTGGAAGGGAAAGTCATCGTGATATCTTACTCTTTTCCCAAGGATACCCTACCTACCCTTCTGATCATTCTTACTGAATTAAGTCTTCCACTGCAAATAAATAAATAAATAAATAATAAATGAAGTGGGTGAGTGAGTGAGTGAGTGAGTAAGTAAGTAAGTAAGTAAGTAAACAAGCAAATACGTGGATGGACAAATAAATACAAAGTTTGCTGTTGTTGACTGACTTTTGATTTCATAATGAATCTCTCTCTCTCTCTCTCTCTCTCTCTCTCTCTCACACACACACACACACACACTAAATATACAATAAAAGGAAGCATAACACCTTTACTCAGGGGGCAGAGTGAACTCTGAAAGTTTTCCAGGCGGGGGGGGGGGAGAGACAGAATATAAGAACAAAATGAGAAACAAGGAAAAATAGTGTTGGCTGGCTGGCCGGCTTTCAGTTCCCTGACAGAAATGAGCACATTGTGGAGGAAACACAAAGTTGTTACACTATGTGGGTGTGATGAGGAGAGATTGTGAGTGAGTGTCCTGTCAGAACAAAGTTAGTCCCATAGTTGATGAAATTCATTATCCCAAAACTTCAGCAGAATATATCCCAAGTTTGCAAATGTGTGATCAGCTTGTGACAGGTTGGGCTGGAGATGCTGAGAACTGGGGAGCCCTCAATGCAAGAGCAGACACTCATTCCCATGAAGAGGGAGAGAGGGAGGGAGGGAGGGAGGGAGGGATCATTCATTCCTATACTCAAGTTTAAAGAAAGATGAGTGGCTATCTATGGAGAGACCACTCACAGATATGAAAAATCATTTCCTAAAAATCAAATTTCTCAGTCAGTATGCAACTGCTATGGTGCTTCTCCTAGATAGAGCAAAACACACAAACAAACTGATTCCTTGATCTAGAGCCACAGTGCACATGCTGTGGAAAAGGGGACATGGCCAACTTGAATCACAGTATTCATCAGAGCATGAAAAGAGCGTAAAAAGGACACAGAGGAGAGATAATTGTGGTCCTTCCTTCCTCCCTCCCTCCCTCCCTCCCTCCCTCCTTCCCTCAGGAAGTGACTGACAGATGAGACTTTGTCCAAGCAGGTTCTGTCTGAAATACCAGACTTGAGTTTCCCCCTCTGTGGGTATTAGCTAATCAGTCCTCCCTTCTTTCTGTAGGAAGGTGGTGCATGTCTCTCAGAACTTACCTGGTTTCCTCTGCACCAGGTGAACCAGGGAAAAGCTTTCTAAGCCTTATTCAGACCCATAGAGGCTGCGCTGTGTGTGACTTCAGAGACCTCAGGGAGTATAGGGGTGGGTGGGTGCTTGATGCTTCAGACTCATGTCATTGAAGGACATAACATAGTCTGGATTCACAGAGATTCACAACACAGAGCCATTGTCACTTACTAACAGCTCAGGACACCCAGAGCTAACAAGAAATTGCAGTCTCAGCCGGGCTTTAATCACAGCACACACACAGATCTCTGTGAATTCAAAGATGGCCTGATTTACAGAGTGAGTTTTAGGACAGCCCAAGATACAAAAAGAAACCCTTTCTTGAAAAACAAAGCAAAACAGCAAAAGAAAGAAAGACAAGGAAAAAGAAAAAAATGGCAGTCTCTTTCCACTCTCTCCTCCATTGGCTCTTAAAGAGCTCTCAAGCTGAACTGGAGACCATGGTGTCACTCAAAACTGGGAAGCCAGAAACCTTAGGGGGGTCACAGGAGTCGGACTGACTGCAGCACTTGATGCCTCAACCCTGCTAATGGCTGTGATATAAGGCATGGTAAAATACGGGCTTTGGCAGAGCACTACTCCCCTTTCTCTATTATTATTGCTACACAACGAAAAGGACCGGGGGGGGGGGGGGCTGATGATGTGCAGTCAGTGCTGGTATTGAAATCTCACTGACTCCTTCCGCACTCCTTGTCAATTCCCGACTTTGTCAAATCAACTATCGTGAATCTTTGATGTGGGTTGGCCCTTTAGGAACTCAGAGAAACAAGACAGACAGACCTGTTTCATCCCAGAAACCTCCCAGTTCCTGAGCCCTAGCCCTGGAAGTCTCAAAGCCATCACATCCAGAAATCTCTCTAGTCCCTGCTAGTGGTGAACTCACTTCGTCTTCCCCAGGACCACTAATTATTTCTCCATGTTTTCCTGTGAGATCTGAGGCCAGCTTTCTTCTTCCTCCCTCTGGCCTCTCCACGAACGATCTCCATTCTCTAGACAACATGTCTAGAACCGAGTCTTATAGGCACCGAGAGAGTGTGTCTTGAGGGCAGTTGGCGTTTCTAGGACACGAGTGACATCACAAAATTCCGAGAGCTCTCTGGGATACCGTGGAATTTCCAGAGAAGGGACTGCTGATGTCGTGAGGCACGGCCTTTACCTCCTTGCTGATATTTCTCCCCGAACCGACCGACCGACCGACCGACCGACCGACCGGAACCTGAGGTTTCCTTTCCAGGAGTCTCTCCTCCGACACAGAGGGAGCCATTCAGGATTTCCTCCTTCCAAAACCAGAAATTTCTCTCTGCTTCATTAATATCTTCTCACTACTTCCTGAACCCATGGGGAGTTAGTTAGTTGAACACTCACTTTTTTCATGAATGACCCTTCCTCCCTCTCCTGAACATCTCATATTACTGATTCATACTCAGTAAAACAGTAATATGAGAAATTAGGCCAGGAGGACATGGAAGATGAGGGTTGAGTCTTCTGAAGTGAACAAGCACTTAGGGAAGGCTAAACTTAAGGGAATTTGACTCTGAGTGGCAAGACATGAATAGCTGCTGCCAAGGCACAGATACAGGCACCAACTGGGCCCTCGGCATCCTCCTGCATCATCAGAGCTGTGTGGGAAACTCAGCCCAAAGGAGGGGCCGTGTTCAAAGGGAGAGGGCATTTTCGAGGACAGCACTGTTTTCTTTTTCTTCTTTCTTTCTTTCTTTCTTTCTTTCTTTCTTTCTTTCTTTCTTTTTTTTTTTCGAGACAGGGTTGTTCTGTAGTTTTTTTTTTTTTGGAGCCTGTCCTGGAACTAGCTCTTGTAGACCAGGCTGGTCTTGAACTCACATGCTTTCTTTTTTTTTCTATTGGATATTTTTGACTTCTTTATCAAAGATCAGGTGTTCGAAGATGTGTGGATCGATATCCGGGTCTTCTATTCGGTTCCATTGGTCCTCCTGTCTGTTCTTATGCCAGGACCAGGCTGTTTTCAGAACTGTAGCTTACAGAGTGTTCTTGCAGGTGGGGCACAGAAGAGGTTAATTACGGTACCTTAGTTCTTCTGCTTTTCTAGCAGACCGGAGCCCAGCTGACAGGAATCCAGTAGAGATGGTGTCAAGGTTCACACTGACACTAACAGCTGTAACTTGAGCAGGATTTGTGATCCACATGAAATTTGCAATGAATTGCAGCAAATCTGTGACACTCTAACTTGCTCAGGCTCAGTATCTGAACATACAGATGTTTGCAATGATCACTGGCTTCAGGATTTTTTTTTTGTTGTTGTTGTTGTTGTTTTGTTTTTCCACGAGACAGGGTTTCCCTGTAGCTGAAGTTTAACGGCCTGGTGTTTTTGTGACTTACTGCTTCAAAGAACTTCTCCATTTCTTTATCCCTAAGGGAAAAGAAATATAATCACTAAATACATTTAAGTGTCTTTCAACCATTTTAGATCCCTCTGTTGAGAGTTCTCTGTTTAGGTCTGTACTCCATTTTTTAAAATTGGATTATTTGTTCTTTGGATGACCAATTTCTCGACTTCTTTGTGTATTTTGGAGATTAGTGAAGATCTTTTCCCATTCTGTAAGGCCGTCGTTTTGTCTTGTTGGCCATGTTCTTTGCTTTACAGAAGCTTTTCAGTTTCAGGAGGTCTCACTTATTAATTGTTTCTCTCAGTGTCTGTTTTTTTTTCTTTTTTTTTTTTCTTTCTTTTTTTTTCTTTTTTTTCTTTTTTTCTTTTTTTCTTTTTTTTCTTCTTCTTCTTTTCTTTTTTTTTCTTTTTTTTCTCTCTTTAGTTTTTTTCTTTGTTCTTTTTTTTTGTTTTGTTTTTCTTTTTTTTTTCTTTTTTCTTTTTTTTCTTTTTCTCTCAGTGTCTGTGCTACTGGGGTTCTATTTAGCAAGCGTTCTCCTGTGCCAATGTGTTCAAGTGCATTTGATATTTTTATTTTTATATTCTTTTATTGTGGATGAAGTCAATTATTTGAACTCTCAAATATTTTTATTGTTATTATCTCTCTATTTGTTTGCTTATTTGTGGTTGTTCACCAACTTGACTATCTAGAGGAAGTAAAAGTCGTAACAAGGTTTCCGTAGGTGAACCTGCGGAAGGATCATTAACGTGAGAGAGCAGCGGCGGCGGCTCTGCCCGCCCGCTCGCCTGCCTCGCCCGAGTTCTCGCCGGGAGGCGCGCTCCCCGGGTCGCACGTGTGTTGTGCGCACGGAAGTGTGCGTGCGCACGGGCGCGCGTGGCGGTCGTGAGAGAGAGGTCGAGAGAGGGGGAAGGGGGACGGGCGCCGGCTCGCCCGCCCTCCTCGCCCCGTCCGAGGACCCGTGTCTGGCTCTGCCGCTGGCGGCTCACGGCGGAAGGCGGCTCTCTTCCCGCTCTCGCTCTCCTCCGTCCACTCCCGCTGCTTGCCTCACCGCACCGCACTTTTTTTCCCCCCTCTCCACCTCCTTCTCCAAAGGACCGGGGTAGACCAGTAGTCCCTCCCACCGGGCGGGAGGCCATTTTTTTCCCCCGGGGATGCGGCGGGTCGACCAGATGTCCCGCTGGACTCTTTTTTCTTTTTTTTTTTTTAATGTATAATATATATTATATCTTCCTAGACCTGACGGGTCGACCAGTTGTCTCTGTGCACTTCCTTTTTTTTTGACGGACTGGAAGCGGGTCGACCAGTTGTCCGATTAAATATTTGGCCTTAAAATGCTAAGTACCGGGGTCGACCAGTTGGCCTTGTGAACTTGGGTCGACCAGTTGTCTTTTTCCATGTCTTGATTGAATGATGTCATTCTTCAATGTGTTGGTGGTTAGTTTATCTCTTTTGTTCTCTATGCCAACACGCCCCACTCACCAAACACTTTTTTTTTAATTTATTTATTTACTTATTTTTATTTTACTTTTTTATTATTTATTTATTTATTTATACATACATACATACATCCTGTCTATCTGTCCAGATGGGGCAGGGGTAGAAGGGGCTAGCTATGAGAGGAAGGTGCTCGGTGGGCATCCAGTTGTAAATAAGGCTGGGAATAAATAGCTGAATATTAATTCATTTGAGTAATATTAAAACTGTTCAAGTAGAAAACAATTGCTTTCTTTTTCTGTTTGCCCAGAGATCTGACTGACTGCAACTTGGAAAGAAGACGGCCCTGCTGGACAGAGACCTCCCTCCTGCTTTGGGTGGGTCGACCAGTTTACATGTTTATTTCCACGTTTTGTCTTTTATGGATTGAATGGATGTGTCTCTCTCTTTTTTTTTTTTTTTGGTTTTTCGAGACAGGGTTTCTCTGTGGCTTTGGAGCCTGTCCTGGAACTAGCACTGTAGACCAGGCTGGTCTCGAACTCACAGAGATCCGCCTACCTCTGCCTCCCGAGTACTGGGATTAAAGGCGTGCGCCACCATCGCCCGGCTCTCATTTTTTTTTTTCACGATTGCTTGCTTGCTTGCTTGCTTACTTACTTACTTACTTACTATCTGTTCAGCCCATCTCATTTACTTACTTCTTTAAAAAAAATGACCCACCTAGTTATTTACTTACTTACTTACTTACTTACTTACTTGTTCATTCATTCCTTCACTTCCTTATCTTCTTTCATATATCTGTTTATTTATCTGCTGATTTAGCGTGACTCATTTACTTATTGAATGTTTCAATTATTATTTAGTTTTATTCATTTATTCATTCTTTATGTCTATTTTTATGTATGTATTTACTTACTTTCTTAATTTTTTTTTTACTTTTTAAAATTTACTTAATTTTTTTCTTTCTTTGGGAATGTAGATTCTTTCTTCCTTTCTTCCTTTCTTTCCTTCTTTCTGTCTCCTGACTGTCACTGGCTAAGAAAATGGTGGCCTCCATGTCACTGGTCAGCATAGCAGCTCCTAAAATGGAATTTGATGAAGGGATACATAGATAGATAGATAGATAGATAGATAGATAGATAGATAGATAGATAGATAGATAGATAGATGGGATGCGCACACGCTCACACACACACACACACACACACACACACATATGCACGCACGTGCATGACATGTACAGATGGGGGGCGATTCCAATGTTTTCAGAGGAAGGTGCTCGCTGGTAATAATAAATGTGCTGGTAAATAAGGCTGGAAATAGCTGAATATTAAATCATTAAAACTCTTCAAATAAATAAAAAGCAATTCCATTTCTCTCTCTCTCTCTTTCTCACCATATACCAGCACATCTGAACTGACTGCAACATACAAAAGAAGAAGAAACACGGAAAGAAGACATCCCTGCTGGACAGGATCTGAGATGAGAATAAATTCATCGAATGGCTGCCAACAGCATTTCATTGAGAAGAGATTCCACATCTTATGCTGTACAGTTACTTAGTTAGATAGATAGATAAAGAGAGGCCTGTGAACTGGGGTGGGCTGTGGCTTCTCAGGTCACCTCAGGTCAGGGAGGGGCTGAGGAGTGTCCCATTGGCCTTGACAATAGGCAGGAGTCAGAGGTTAATGTCAGGGCAGGGCCTGAGAGTTCCTCAAAGGGAATGAATGGAGACCCTTGCTTACCTAAGAAATGCCTGACCTTGGAAAAGGACTTGTGGAAAGCGGGCCCTTGAAACTGTGGTTTCACGTCTTACTAGAAAGCTCCCTCTTGGAAGGGAAAGTCATCGTGATATCTTACTCTTTTCCCAAGGATACCCTACCTACCCTTCTGATCATTCTTACTGAATTAAGTCTTCCACTGCAAATAAATAAATAAATAAATAATAAATGAAGTGGGTGAGTGAGTGAGTGAGTGAGTAAGTAAGTAAGTAAGTAAGTAAACAAGCAAATACGTGGATGGACAAATAAATACAAAGTTTGCTGTTGTTGACTGACTTTTGATTTCATAATGAATCTCTCTCTCTCTCTCTCTCTCTCTCTCTCTCTCTCTCTCACACACACACACACACACACACTAAATATACAATAAAAGGAAGCATAACACCTTTACTCAGGGGGCAGAGTGAACTCTGAAAGTTTTCCAGGCGGGGGGGGGGGAGAGACAGAATATAAGAACAAAATGAGAAACAAGGAAAAATAGTGTTGGCTGGCTGGCCGGCTTTCAGTTCCCTGACAGAAATGAGCACATTGTGGAGGAAACACAAAGTTGTTACACTATGTGGGTGTGATGAGGAGAGATTGTGAGTGAGTGTCCTGTCAGAACAAAGTTAGTCCCATAGTTGATGAAATTCATTATCCCAAAACTTCAGCAGAATATATCCCAAGTTTGCAAATGTGTGATCAGCTTGTGACAGGTTGGGCTGGAGATGCTGAGAACTGGGGAGCCCTCAATGCAAGAGAAGACACTCATTCCCATGAAGAGGGAGAGAGGGAGGGAGGGAGGGAGGGAGGGATCATTCATTCCTATACTCAAGTTTAAAGAAAGATGAGTGGCTATCTATGGAGAGACCACTCACAGATATGAAAAATCATTTCCTAAAAATCAAATTTCTCAGTCAGTATGCAACTGCTATGGTGCTTCTCCTAGATAGAGCAAAACACACAAACAAACTGATTCCTTGATCTAGAGCCACAGTGCACATGCTGTGGAAAAGGGGACATGGCCAACTTGAATCACAATATTCATCAGAGCATGAAAAGAGCGTAAAAAGGACACAGAGGAGAGATAATTGTGGTCCTTCCTTCCTCCCTCCCTCCCTCCCTCCCTCCCTCCCTCCCTCCCTCCTTCCCTCAGGAAGTGACTGACAGATGAGACTTTGTCCAAGCAGGTTCTGTCTGAAATACCAGACTTGAGTTTCCCCCTCTGTGGGTATTAGCTAATCAGTCCTCCCTTCTTTCTGTAGGAAGGTGGTGCATGTCTCTCAGAACTTACCTGGTTTCCTCTGCACCAGGTGAACCAGGGAAAAGCTTTCTAAGCCTTATTCAGACCCATAGAGGCTGCGCTGTGTGTGACTTCAGAGACCTCAGGGAGTATAGGGGTGGGTGGGTGCTTGATGCTTCAGACTCATGTCATTGAAGGACATAACATAGTCTGGATTCACAGAGATTCACAACACAGAGCCATTGTCACTTACTAACAGCTCAGGACACCCAGAGCTAACAAGAAATTGCAGTCTCAGCCGGGCTTTAATCACAGCACACACACAGATCTCTGTGAATTCAAAGATGGCCTGATTTACAGAGTGAGTTTTAGGACAGCCCAAGATACAAAAAGAAACCCTTTCTTGAAAAACAAAGCAAAACAGCAAAAGAAAGAAAGACAAGGAAAAAGAAAAAAATGGCAGTCTCTTTCCACTCTCTCCTCCATTGGCTCTTAAAGAGCTCTCAAGCTGAACTGGAGACCATGGTGTCACTCAAAACTGGGAAGCCAGAAACCTTAGGGGGGTCACAGGAGTCGGACTGACTGCAGCACTTGATGCCTCAACCCTGCTAATGGCTGTGATATAAGGCATGGTAAAATACGGGCTTTGGCAGAGCACTACTCCCCTTTCTCTATTATTATTGCTACACAACGAAAAGGACCGGGGGGGGGGGGGGGGCTGATGATGTGCAGTCAGTGCTGGTATTGAAATCTCACTGACTCCTTCCGCACTCCTTGTCAATTCCCGACTTTGTCAAATCAACTATCGTGAATCTTTGATGTGGGTTGGCCCTTTAGGAACTCAGAGAAACAAGACAGACAGACCTGTTTCATCCCAGAAACCTCCCAGTTCCTGAGCCCTAGCCCTGGAAGTCTCAAAGCCATCACATCCAGAAATCTCTCTAGTCCCTGCTAGTGGTGAACTCACTTCGTCTTCCCCAGGACCACTAATTATTTCTCCATGTTTTCCTGTGAGATCTGAGGCCAGCTTTCTTCTTCCTCCCTCTGGCCTCTCCACGAACGATCTCCATTCTCTAGACAACATGTCTAGAACCGAGTCTTATAGGCACCGAGAGAGTGTGTCTTGAGGGCAGTTGGCGTTTCTAGGACACGAGTGACATCACAAAATTCCGAGAGCTCTCTGGGATACCGTGGAATTTCCAGAGAAGGGACTGCTGATGTCGTGAGGCACGGCCTTTACCTCCTTGCTGATATTTCTCCCCGAACTGACCGACCGACCGACCGACCGACCAACCGGAACCTGAGGTTTCCTTTCCAGGAGTCTCTCCTCCGACACAGAGGGAGCCATTCAGGATTTCCTCCTTCCAAAACCAGAAATTTCTCTCTGCTTCATTAATATCTTCTCACTACTTCCTGAACCCATGGGGAGTTAGTTAGTTGAACACTCACTTTTTTCATGAATGACCCTTCCTCCCTCTCCTGAACATCTCATATTACTGATTCATACTCAGTAAAACAGTAATATGAGAAATTAGGCCAGGAGGACATGGAA
The DNA here is from genome assembly GCF_037038515.1 of Microtus pennsylvanicus. Lineage (NCBI taxonomy): Eukaryota > Metazoa > Chordata > Mammalia > Rodentia > Cricetidae > Microtus > Microtus pennsylvanicus. The sequence continues at coordinate 785,826 of NW_027460895.1, read as the reverse complement.
GATGAGGGTTGAGTCTTCTGAAGTGAACAAGCACTTAGGGAATTTGACTCTGAGTGGCAAGACATGAATAGCTGCTGCCAAGGCACAGATACAGGCACCAACTGGGCCCTCGGCATCCTCCTGCATCATCAGAGCTGTGTGGGAAACTCAGCCCAAAGGAGGGGCCGTGTTCAAAGGGAGAGGGCATTTTCGAGGACAGCACTGTTTTCTCTTTCTTCTTTCTTTCTTTCTTTCTTTCTTTCTTTTTTTTTTTTCGAGACAGGGTTGTTCTGTAGTTTTTTTTTTTTTGGAGCCTGTCCTGGAACTAGCTCTTGTAGACCAGGCTGGTCTTGAACTCACATGCTTTCTTTTTTTTTCTATTGGATATTTTTGACTTCTTTATCAAAGATCAGGTGTTCGAAGATGTGTGGATCGATATCCGGGTCTTCTATTCGGTTCCATTGGTCCTCCTGTCTGTTCTTATGCCAGGACCAGGCTGTTTTCAGAACTGTAGCTTACAGAGTGTTCTTGCAGGTGGGGCACAGAAGAGGTTAATTACGGTACCTTAGTTCTTCTGCTTTTCTAGCAGACCGGAGCCCAGCTGACAGGAATCCAGTAGAGATGGTGTCAAGGTTCACACTGACACTAACAGCTGTAACTTGAGCAGGATTTGTGATCCACATGAAATTTGCAATGAATTGCAGCAAATCTGTGACACTCTAACTTGCTCAGGCTCAGTATCTGAACATACAGATGTTTGCAATGATCACTGGCTTCAGGATTTTTTTTTTGTTGTTGTTGTTGTTGTTTTGTTTTTCCACGAGACAGGGTTTCCCTGTAGCTGAAGTTTAACGGCCTGGTGTTTTTGTGACTTACTGCTTCAAAGAACTTCTCCATTTCTTTATCCCTAAGGGAAAAGAAATATAATCACTAAATACATTTAAGTGTCTTTCAACCATTTTAGATCCCTCTGTTGAGAGTTCTCTGTTTAGGTCTGTACTCCATTTTTTAAAATTGGATTATTTGTTCTTTGGATGACCAATTTCTCGACTTCTTTGTGTATTTTGGAGATTAGTGAAGATCTTTTCCCATTCTGTAAGGCCGTCGTTTTGTCTTGTTGGCCATGTTCTTTGCTTTACAGAAGCTTTTCAGTTTCAGGAGGTCTCACTTATTAATTGTTTCTCTCAGTGTCTGTTTTTTTTTCTTTTTTTTTCTTTTTTCTTTCTTTTTTTTTCTTTTTTTTCTTTTTTTCTTTTTTTCTTTTTTTTCTTCTTCTTCTTTTCTTTTTTTTCTTTTTTTTCTCTCTTTAGTTTTTTTCTTTGTTCTTTTTTTTGTTTTGTTTTTCTTTTTTTTTCTTTTTTCTTTTTTTTCTTTTTCTCTCAGTGTCTGTGCTACTGGGGTTCTATTTAGCAAGCGTTCTCCTGTGCCAATGTGTTCAAGTGCATTTGATATTTTTATTTTTATATTCTTTTATTGTGGATGAAGTCAATTATTTGAACTCTCAAATATTTTTATTGTTATTATCTCTCTATTTGTTTGCTTATTTGTGGTTGTTCACCAACTTGACTATCTAGAGGAAGTAAAAGTCGTAACAAGGTTTCCGTAGGTGAACCTGCGGAAGGATCATTAACGTGAGAGAGCAGCGGCGGCGGCTCTGCCCGCCCGCTCGCCTGCCTCGCCCGAGTTCTCGCCGGGAGGCGCGCTCCCCGGGTCGCACGTGTGTTGTGCGCACGGAAGTGTGCGTGCGCACGGGCGCGCGTGGCGGTCGTGAGAGAGAGGTCGAGAGAGGGGGAAGGGGGACGGGCGCCGGCTCGCCCGCCCTCCTCGCCCCGTCCGAGGACCCGTGTCTGGCTCTGCCGCTGGCGGCTCACGGCGGACGGCGGCTCTCTTCCCGCTCTCGCTCTCCTCCGTCCACTCCCGCTGCTTGCCTCACCGCACCGCAGCGGCCCGCGGGTGTGTCCCCTCTTTCCCGGGCGCGCCTTTCCCTCTCCATCCCTCTTCCCGGGGGAGGATGGGCGAGGGTCTGGCGGCGCCCCGGGCCCCCTCTCGCCGCCGACCTCCGCTCGCGCGCCGTGGCGCCGCGGCGCGCCTGTCGGGGAGGCGGCAGAGGTTGGGCGCACTTTTTTTTCCCCCCTCTCCACCTCCTTCTCCAAAGGACCGGGGTAGACCAGTAGTCCCTCCCACCGGCGGGAGGCCATTTTTTTCCCCCGGGGATGCGGCGGGTCGACCAGATGTCCCGCTGGACTCTTTTTTTTTTTTTTTTTTAATGTATAATATATATTATATCTTCCTAGACCTGACGGGTCGACCAGTTGTCTCTGTGCACTTCCTTTTTTTTTGACGGACTGGAAGCGGGTCGACCAGTTGTCCGATTAAATATTTGGCCTTAAAATGCTAAGTACCGGGGTCGACCAGTTGGCCTTGTGAACTTGGGTCGACCAGTTGTCTTTTTCCATGTCTTGATTGAATGATGTCATTCTTCAATGTGTTGGTGGTTAGTTTATCTCTTTTGTTCTCTATGCCAACACGCCCCACTCACCAAACACTTTTTTTTTAATTTATTTATTTACTTATTTTTATTTTACTTTTTTATTATTTATTTATTTATTTATACATACATACATACATCCTGTCTATCTGTCCAGATGGGGCAGGGGTAGAAGGGGCTAGCTATGAGAGGAAGGTGCTCGGTGGGCATCCAGTTGTAAATAAGGCTGGGAATAAATAGCTGAATATTAATTCATTTGAGTAATATTAAAACTGTTCAAGTAGAAAACAATTGCTTTCTTTTTCTGTTTGCCCAGAGATCTGACTGACTGCAACTTGGAAAGAAGACGGCCCTGCTGGACAGAGACCTCCCTCCTGCTTTGGGTGGGTCGACCAGTTTACATGTTTATTTCCACGTTTTGTCTTTTATGGATTGAATGATGTGTCTCTCTCTTTTTTTTTTTTTTTTTTTTTTGGTTTTTCGAGACAGGGTTTCTCTGTGGCTTTGGAGCCTGTCCTGGAACTAGCACTGTAGACCAGGCTGGTCTCGAACTCACAGAGATCCGCCTACCTCTGCCTCCCGAGTACTGGGATTAAAGGCGTGCGCCACCATCGCCCGGCTCTCATTTTTTTTTTCACGATTGCTTGCTTGCTTGCTTGCTTACTTACTTACTTACTTACTATCTGTTCAGCCCATCTCATTTACTTACTTCTTTAAAAAAAATGACCCACCTAGTTATTTACTTACTTACTTACTTACTTACTTGTTCATTCATTCCTTCACTTCCTTATCTTCTTTCATATATCTGTTTATTTATCTGCTGATTTAGCGTGACTCATTTACTTATTGAATGTTTCAATTATTATTTAGTTTTATTCATTTATTCATTCTTTATGTCTATTTTTATGTATGTATTTACTTACTTTCTTAATTTTTTTTTTACTTTTTAAAATTTACTTAATTTTTTTCTTTCTTTGGGAATGTAGATTCTTTCTTCCTTTCTTCCTTTCTTTCCTTCTTTCTGTCTCCTGACTGTCACTGGCTAAGAAAATGGTGGCCTCCATGTCACTAGTCAGCATAGCAGCTCCTAAAATGGAATTTGATGAAGGGATACATAGATAGATAGATAGATAGATAGATAGATAGATAGATAGATAGATAGATAGATAGATAGATAGATGGGATGCGCACACGCTCACACACACACACACACACACACACACACACATATGCACTCACGTGCATGACATGTACAGATGGGGGGCGATTCCAATGTTTTCAGAGGAAGGTGCTCGCTGGTAATAATAAATGTGCTGGTAAATAAGGCTGGAAATAGCTGAATATTAAATCATTAAAACTCTTCAAATAAATAAAAAGCAATTCCATTTCTCTCTCTCTCTCTTTCTCACCATATACCAGCACATCTGAACTGACTGCAACATACAAAAGAAGAAGAAACACGGAAAGAAGACATCCCTGCTGGACAGGATCTGAGATGAGAATAAATTCATCGAATGGCTGCCAACAGCATTTCATTGAGAAGAGATTCCACATTTTATGCTGTACAGTTACTTAGTTAGATAGATAGATAAAGAGAGGCCTGTGAACTGGGGTGGGCTGTGGCTTCTCAGGTCACCTCAGGTCAGGGAGGGGCTGAGGAGTGTCCCATTGGCCTTGACAATAGGCAGGAGTCAGAGGTTAATGTCAGGGCAGGGCCTGAGAGTTCCTCAAAGGGAATGAATGGAGACCCTTGCTTACCTAAGAAATGCCTGACCTTGGAAAAGGACTTGTGGAAAGCGGGCCCTTGAAACTGTGGTTTCACGTCTTACTAGAAAGCTCCCTCTTGGAAGGGAAAGTCATCGTGATATCTTACTCTTTTCCCAAGGATACCCTACCTACCCTTCTGATCATTCTTACTGAATTAAGTCTTCCACTGCAAATAAATAAATAAATAAATAATAAATGAAGTGGGTGAGTGAGTGAGTGAGTGAGTGAGTAAGTAAGTAAGTAAGTAAACAAGCAAATACGTGGATGGACAAATAAATACAAAGTTTGCTGTTGTTGACTGACTTTTGATTTCATAATGAATCTCTCTCTCTCTCTCTCTCTCTCTCTCTCTCACACACACACACACACACACACACTAAATATACAATAAAAGGAAGCATAACACCTTTACTCAGGGGGCAGAGTGAACTCTGAAAGTTTTCCAGGCGGGGGGGGGGAGAGACAGAATATAAGAACAAAATGAGAAACAAGGAAAAATAGTGTTGGCTGGCTGGCCGGCTTTCAGTTCCCTGACAGAAATGAGCACATTGTGGAGGAAACACAAAGTTGTTACACTATGTGGGTGTGATGAGGAGAGATTGTGAGTGAGTGTCCTGTCAGAACAAAGTTAGTCCCATAGTTGATGAAATTCATTATCCCAAAACTTCAGCAGAATATATCCCAAGTTTGCAAATGTGTGATCAGCTTGTGACAGGTTGGGCTGGAGATGCTGAGAACTGGGGAGCCCTCAATGCAAGAGCAGACACTCATTCCCATGAAGAGGGAGAGAGGGAGGGAGGGAGGGAGGGAGGGATCATTCATTCCTATACTCAAGTTTAAAGAAAGATGAGTGGCTATCTATGGAGAGACCACTCACAGATATGAAAAATCATTTCCTAAAAATCAAATTTCTCAGTCAGTATGCAACTGCTATGGTGCTTCTCCTAGATAGAGCAAAACACACAAACAAACTGATTCCTTGATCTAGAGCCACAGTGCACATGCTGTGGAAAAGGGGACATGGCCAACTTGAATCACAATATTCATCAGAGCATGAAAAGAGCGTAAAAAGGACACAGAGGAGAGATAATTGTGGTCCTTCCTTCCTCCCTCCCTCCCTCCCTCCCTCCCTCCCTCCTTCCCTCAGGAAGTGACTGACAGATGAGACTTTGTCCAAGCAGGTTCTGTCTGAAATACCAGACTTGAGTTTCCCCCTCTGTGGGTATTAGCTAATCAGTCCTCCCTTCTTTCTGTAGGAAGGTGGTGCATGTCTCTCAGAACTTACCTGGTTTCCTCTGCACCAGGTGAACCAGGGAAAAGCTTTCTAAGCCTTATTCAGACCCATAGAGGCTGCGCTGTGTGTGACTTCAGAGACCTCAGGGAGTATAGGGGTGGGTGGGTGCTTGATGCTTCAGACTCATGTCATTGAAGGACATAACATAGTCTGGATTCACAGAGATTCACAACACAGAGCCATTGTCACTTACTAACAGCTCAGGACACCCAGAGCTAACAAGAAATTGCAGTCTCAGCCGGGCTTTAATCACAGCACACACACAGATCTCTGTGAATTCAAAGATGGCCTGATTTACAGAGTGAGTTTTAGGACAGCCCAAGATACAAAAAGAAACCCTTTCTTGAAAAACAAAGCAAAACAGCAAAAGAAAGAAAGACAAGGAAAAAGAAAAAAATGGCAGTCTCTTTCCACTCTCTCCTCCATTGGCTCTTAAAGAGCTCTCAAGCTGAACTGGAGACCATGGTGTCACTCAAAACTGGGAAGCCAGAAACCTTAGGGGGGTCACAGGAGTCGGACTGACTGCAGCACTTGATGCCTCAACCCTGCTAATGGCTGTGATATAAGGCATGGTAAAATACGGGCTTTGGCAGAGCACTACTCCCCTTTCTCTATTATTATTGCTACACAACGAAAAGGACCGGGGGGGGGGGTGATGATGTGCAGTCAGTGCTGGTATTGAAATCTCACTGACTCCTTCCGCACTCCTTGTCAATTCCCGACTTTGTCAAATCAACTATCGTGAATCTTTGATGTGGGTTGGCCCTTTAGGAACTCAGAGAAACAAGACAGACAGACCTGTTTCATCCCAGAAACCTCCCAGTTCCTGAGCCCTAGCCCTGGAAGTCTCAAAGCCATCACATCCAGAAATCTCTCTAGTCCCTGCTAGTGGTGAACTCACTTCGTCTTCCCCAGGACCACTAATTATTTCTCCATGTTTTCCTGTGAGATCTGAGGCCAGCTTTCTTCTTCCTCCCTCTGGCCTCTCCACGAACGATCTCCATTCTCTAGACAACATGTCTAGAACCGAGTCTTATAGGCACCGAGAGAGTGTGTCTTGAGGGCAGTTGGCGTTTCTAGGACACGAGTGACATCACAAAATTCCGAGAGCTCTCTGGGATACCGTGGAATTTCCAGAGAAGGGAATGCTGATGTCGTGAGGCACGGCCTTTACCTCCTTGCTGATATTTCTCCCCGAACTGACCGACCGACCGACCGACCGACCAACCGGAACCTGAGGTTTCCTTTCCAGGAGTCTCTCCTCCGACACAGAGGGAGCCATTCAGGATTTCCTCCTTCCAAAACCAGAAATTTCTCTCTGCTTCATTAATATCTTCTCACTACTTCCTGAACCCATGGGGAGTTAGTTAGTTGAACACTCACTTTTTTCATGAATGACCCTTCCTCCCTCTCCTGAACATCTCATATTACTGATTCATACTCAGTAAAACAGTAATATGAGAAATTAGGCCAGGAGGACATGGAAGATGAGGGTTGAGTCTTCTGAAGTGAACAAGCACTTAGGGAATTTGACTCTGAGTGGCAAGACATGAATAGCTGCTGCCAAGGCACAGATACAGGCACCAACTGGGCCCTCGGCATCCTCCTGCATCATCAGAGCTGTGTGGGAAACTCAGCCCAAAGGAGGGGCCGTGTTCAAAGGGAGAGGGCATTTTCGAGGACAGCACTGTTTTCTCTTTCTTCTTTCTTTCTTTCTTTCTTTCTTTCTTTCTTTTTTTTTTTTCGAGACAGGGTTGTTCTGTAGTTTTTTTTTTTTTGGAGCCTGTCCTGGAACTAGCTCTTGTAGACCAGGCTGGTCTTGAACTCACATGCTTTCTTTTTTTTTCTATTGGATATTTTTGACTTCTTTATCAAAGATCAGGTGTTCGAAGATGTGTGGATCGATATCCGGGTCTTCTATTCGGTTCCATTGGTCCTCCTGTCTGTTCTTATGCCAGGACCAGGCTGTTTTCAGAACTGTAGCTTACAGAGTGTTCTTGCAGGTGGGGCACAGAAGAGGTTAATTACGGTACCTTAGTTCTTCTGCTTTTCTAGCAGACCGGAGCCCAGCTGACAGGAATCCAGTAGAGATGGTGTCAAGGTTCACACTGACACTAACAGCTGTAACTTGAGCAGGATTTGTGATCCACATGAAATTTGCAATGAATTGCAGCAAATCTGTGACACTCTAACTTGCTCAGGCTCAGTATCTGAACATACAGATGTTTGCAATGATCACTGGCTTCAGGATTTTTTTTTTTTGTTGTTGTTGTTGTTTTGTTTTTCCACGAGACAGGGTTTCCCTGTAGCTGAAGTTTAACGGCCTGGTGTTTTTGTGACTTACTGCTTCAAAGAACTTCTCCATTTCTTTATCCCTAAGGGAAAAGAAATATAATCACTAAATACATTTAAGTGTCTTTCAACCATTTTAGATCCCTCTGTTGAGAGTTCTCTGTTTAGGTCTGTACTCCATTTTTTAAAATTGGATTATTTGTTCTTTGGATGACCAATTTCTCGACTTCTTTGTGTATTTTGGAGATTAGTGAAGATCTTTTCCCATTCTGTAAGGCCGTCGTTTTGTCTTGTTGGCCATGTTCTTTGCTTTACAGAAGCTTTTCAGTTTCAGGAGGTCTCACTTATTAATTGTTTCTCTCAGTGTCTGTTTTTTTTTCTTTTTTTTTCTTTTTTCTTTCTTTTTTTTTCTTTTTTTTCTTTTTTTCTTTTTTTCTTTTTTTTCTTCTTCTTCTTTTCTTTTTTTTCCTTTTTTTTCTCTCTTTAGTTTTTTTCTTTGTTCTTTTTTTTGTTTTGTTTTTCTTTTTTTTTCTTTTTTCTTTTTTTTCTTTTTCTCTCAGTGTCTGTGCTACTGGGGTTCTATTTAGCAAGCGTTCTCCTGTGCCAATGTGTTCAAGTGCATTTGATATTTTTATTTTTATATTCTTTTATTGTGGATGAAGTCAATTATTTGAACTCTCAAATATTTTTATTGTTATTATCTCTCTATTTGTTTGCTTATTTGTGGTTGTTCACCAACTTGACTATCTAGAGGAAGTAAAAGTCGTAACAAGGTTTCCGTAGGTGAACCTGCGGAAGGATCATTAACGTGAGAGAGCAGCGGCGGCGGCTCTGCCCGCCCGCTCGCCTGCCTCGCCCGAGTTCTCGCCGGGAGGCGCGCTCCCCGGGTCGCACGTGTGTTGTGCGCACGGAAGTGTGCGTGCGCACGGGCGCGCGTGGCGGTCGTGAGAGAGAGGTCGAGAGAGGGGGAAGGGGGACGGGCGCCGGCTCGCCCGCCCTCCTCGCCCCGTCCGAGGACCCGTGTCTGGCTCTGCCGCTGGCGGCTCACGGCGGACGGCGGCTCTCTTCCCGCTCTCGCTCTCCTCCGTCCACTCCCGCTGCTTGCCTCACCGCACCGCAGCGGCCCGCGGGTGTGTCCCCTCTTTCCCGGGCGCGCCTTTCCCTCTCCATCCCTCTTCCCGGGGGAGGATGGGCGAGGGTCTGGCGGCGCCCCGGGCCCCCTCTCGCCGCCGACCTCCGCTCGCGCGCCGTGGCGCCGCGGCGCGCCTGTCGGGGAGGCGGCAGAGGTTGGGCGCACTTTTTTTTCCCCCCTCTCCACCTCCTTCTCCAAAGGACCGGGGTAGACCAGTAGTCCCTCCCACCGGCGGGAGGCCATTTTTTTCCCCCGGGGATGCGGCGGGTCGACCAGATGTCCCGCTGGACTCTTTTTTTTTTTTTTTTTTAATGTATAATATATATTATATCTTCCTAGACCTGACGGGTCGACCAGTTGTCTCTGTGCACTTCCTTTTTTTTTGACGGACTGGAAGCGGGTCGACCAGTTGTCCGATTAAATATTTGGCCTTAAAATGCTAAGTACCGGGGTCGACCAGTTGGCCTTGTGAACTTGGGTCGACCAGTTGTCTTTTTCCATGTCTTGATTGAATGATGTCATTCTTCAATGTGTTGGTGGTTAGTTTATCTCTTTTGTTCTCTATGCCAACACGCCCCACTCACCAAACACTTTTTTTTTAATTTATTTATTTACTTATTTTTATTTTACTTTTTTATTATTTATTTATTTATTTATACATACATACATACATCCTGTCTATCTGTCCAGATGGGGCAGGGGTAGAAGGGGCTAGCTATGAGAGGAAGGTGCTCGGTGGGCATCCAGTTGTAAATAAGGCTGGGAATAAATAGCTGAATATTAATTCATTTGAGTAATATTAAAACTGTTCAAGTAGAAAACAATTGCTTTCTTTTTCTGTTTGCCCAGAGATCTGACTGACTGCAACTTGGAAAGAAGACGGCCCTGCTGGACAGAGACCTCCCTCCTGCTTTGGGTGGGTCGACCAGTTTACATGTTTATTTCCACGTTTTGTCTTTTATGGATTGAATGATGTGTCTCTCTCTTTTTTTTTTTTTTTTTTTTTTTGGTTTTTCGAGACAGGGTTTCTCTGTGGCTTTGGAGCCTGTCCTGGAACTAGCACTGTAGACCAGGCTGGTCTCGAACTCACAGAGATCCGCCTACCTCTGCCTCCCGAGTACTGGGATTAAAGGCGTGCGCCACCATCGCCCGGCTCTCATTTTTTTTTTCACGATTGCTTGCTTGCTTGCTTGCTTACTTACTTACTTACTTACTATCTGTTCAGCCCATCTCATTTACTTACTTCTTTAAAAAAAATGACCCACCTAGTTATTTACTTACTTACTTACTTACTTACTTGTTCATTCATTCCTTCACTTCCTTATCTTCTTTCATATATCTGTTTATTTATCTGCTGATTTAGCGTGACTCATTTACTTATTGAATGTTTCAATTATTATTTAGTTTTATTCATTTATTCATTCTTTATGTCTATTTTTATGTATGTATTTACTTACTTTCTTAATTTTTTTTTTACTTTTTAAAATTTACTTAATTTTTTTCTTTCTTTGGGAATGTAGATTCTTTCTTCCTTTCTTCCTTTCTTTCCTTCTTTCTGTCTCCTGACTGTCACTGGCTAAGAAAATGGTGGCCTCCATGTCACTAGTCAGCATAGCAGCTCCTAAAATGGAATTTGATGAAGGGATACATAGATAGATAGATAGATAGATAGATAGATAGATAGATAGATAGATAGATAGATAGATAGATGGGATGCGCACACGCTCACACACACACACACACACACACACACACACATATGCACTCACGTGCATGACATGTACAGATGGGGGCGATTCCAATGTTTTCAGAGGAAGGTGCTCGCTGGTAATAATAAATGTGCTGGTAAATAAGGCTGGAAATAGCTGAATATTAAATCATTAAAACTCTTCAAATAAATAAAAAGCAATTCCATTTCTCTCTCTCTCTCTTTCTCACCATATACCAGCACATCTGAACTGACTGCAACATACAAAAGAAGAAGAAACACGGAAAGAAGACATCCCTGCTGGACAGGATCTGAGATGAGAATAAATTCATCGAATGGCTGCCAACAGCATTTCATTGAGAAGAGATTCCACATTTTATGCTGTACAGTTACTTAGTTAGATAGATAGATAAAGAGAGGCCTGTGAACTGGGGTGGGCTGTGGCTTCTCAGGTCACCTCAGGTCAGGGAGGGGCTGAGGAGTGTCCCATTGGCCTTGACAATAGGCAGGAGTCAGAGGTTAATGTCAGGGCAGGGCCTGAGAGTTCCTCAAAGGGAATGAATGGAGACCCTTGCTTACCTAAGAAATGCCTGACCTTGGAAAAGGACTTGTGGAAAGCGGGCCCTTGAAACTGTGGTTTCACGTCTTACTAGAAAGCTCCCTCTTGGAAGGGAAAGTCATCGTGATATCTTACTCTTTTCCCAAGGATACCCTACCTACCCTTCTGATCATTCTTACTGAATTAAGTCTTCCACTGCAAATAAATAAATAAATAAATAATAAATGAAGTGGGTGAGTGAGTGAGTGAGTGAGTGAGTAAGTAAGTAAGTAAGTAAACAAGCAAATACGTGGATGGACAAATAAATACAAAGTTTGCTGTTGTTGACTGACTTTTGATTTCATAATGAATCTCTCTCTCTCTCTCTCTCTCTCTCTCTCTCTCACACACACACACACACACACACACTAAATATACAATAAAAGGAAGCATAACACCTTTACTCAGGGGGCAGAGTGAACTCTGAAAGTTTTCCAGGCGGGGGGGGGGAGAGACAGAATATAAGAACAAAATGAGAAACAAGGAAAAATAGTGTTGGCTGGCTGGCCGGCTTTCAGTTCCCTGACAGAAATGAGCACATTGTGGAGGAAACACAAAGTTGTTACACTATGTGGGTGTGATGAGGAGAGATTGTGAGTGAGTGTCCTGTCAGAACAAAGTTAGTCCCATAGTTGATGAAATTCATTATCCCAAAACTTCAGCAGAATATATCCCAAGTTTGCAAATGTGTGATCAGCTTGTGACAGGTTGGGCTGGAGATGCTGAGAACTGGGGAGCCCTCAATGCAAGAGCAGACACTCATTCCCATGAAGAGGGAGAGAGGGAGGGAGGGAGGGAGGGAGGGATCATTCATTCCTATACTCAAGTTTAAAGAAAGATGAGTGGCTATCTATGGAGAGACCACTCACAGATATGAAAAATCATTTCCTAAAAATCAAATTTCTCAGTCAGTATGCAACTGCTATGGTGCTTCTCCTAGATAGAGCAAAACACACAAACAAACTGATTCCTTGATCTAGAGCCACAGTGCACATGCTGTGGAAAAGGGGACATGGCCAACTTGAATCACAATATTCATCAGAGCATGAAAAGAGCGTAAAAAGGACACAGAGGAGAGATAATTGTGGTCCTTCCTTCCTCCCTCCCTCCCTCCCTCCCTCCCTCCCTCCTTCCCTCAGGAAGTGACTGACAGATGAGACTTTGTCCAAGCAGGTTCTGTCTGAAATACCAGACTTGAGTTTCCCCCTCTGTGGGTATTAGCTAATCAGTCCTCCCTTCTTTCTGTAGGAAGGTGGTGCATGTCTCTCAGAACTTACCTGGTTTCCTCTGCACCAGGTGAACCAGGGAAAAGCTTTCTAAGCCTTATTCAGACCCATAGAGGCTGCGCTGTGTGTGACTTCAGAGACCTCAGGGAGTATAGGGGTGGGTGGGTGCTTGATGCTTCAGACTCATGTCATTGAAGGACATAACATAGTCTGGATTCACAGAGATTCACAACACAGAGCCATTGTCACTTACTAACAGCTCAGGACACCCAGAGCTAACAAGAAATTGCAGTCTCAGCCGGGCTTTAATCACAGCACACACACAGATCTCTGTGAATTCAAAGATGGCCTGATTTACAGAGTGAGTTTTAGGACAGCCCAAGATACAAAAAGAAACCCTTTCTTGAAAAACAAAGCAAAACAGCAAAAGAAAGAAAGACAAGGAAAAAGAAAAAAATGGCAGTCTCTTTCCACTCTCTCCTCCATTGGCTCTTAAAGAGCTCTCAAGCTGAACTGGAGACCATGGTGTCACTCAAAACTGGGAAGCCAGAAACCTTAGGGGGGTCACAGGAGTCGGACTGACTGCAGCACTTGATGCCTCAACCCTGCTAATGGCTGTGATATAAGGCATGGTAAAATACGGGCTTTGGCAGAGCACTACTCCCCTTTCTCTATTATTATTGCTACACAACGAAAAGGACCCGGGGGGGGGTGATGATGTGCAGTCAGTGCTGGTATTGAAATCTCACTGACTCCTTCCGCACTCCTTGTCAATTCCCGACTTTGTCAAATCAACTATCGTGAATCTTTGATGTGGGTTGGCCCTTTAGGAACTCAGAGAAACAAGACAGACAGACCTGTTTCATCCCAGAAACCTCCCAGTTCCTGAGCCCTAGCCCTGGAAGTCTCAAAGCCATCACATCCAGAAATCTCTCTAGTCCCTGCTAGTGGTGAACTCACTTCGTCTTCCCCAGGACCACTAATTATTTCTCCATGTTTTCCTGTGAGATCTGAGGCCAGCTTTCTTCTTCCTCCCTCTGGCCTCTCCACGAACGATCTCCATTCTCTAGACAACATGTCTAGAACCGAGTCTTATAGGCACCGAGAGAGTGTGTCTTGAGGGCAGTTGGCGTTTCTAGGACACGAGTGACATCACAAAATTCCGAGAGCTCTCTGGGATACCGTGGAATTTCCAGAGAAGGGACTGCTGATGTCGTGAGGCACGGCCTTTACCTCCTTGCTGATATTTCTCCCCGAACTGACCGACCGACCGACCGACCGACCAACCGGAACCTGAGGTTTCCTTTCCAGGAGTCTCTCCTCCGACACAGAGGGAGCCATTCAGGATTTCCTCCTTCCAAAACCAGAAATTTCTCTCTGCTTCATTAATATCTTCTCACTACTTCCTGAACCCATGGGGAGTTAGTTAGTTGAACACTCACTTTTTTCATGAATGACCCTTCCTCCCTCTCCTGAACATCTCATATTACTCAGTAAAACAGTAATATGAGAAATTAGGCCAGGAGGACATGGAAGATGAGGGTTGAGTCTTCTGAAGTGAACAAGCACTTAGGGAAGGCTAAACTTAAGGGAATTTGACTCTGAGTGGCAAGACATGAATAGCTGCTGCCAAGGCACAGATACAGGCACCAACTGGGCCCTCGGCATCCTCCTGCATCATCAGAGCTGTGTGGGAAACTCAGCCCAAAGGAGGGGCCGTGTTCAAAGGGAGAGGGCATTTTCGAGGACAGCACTGTTTTCTTTTTCCTCTTTCTTTCTTTCTTTCTTTCTTTCTTTCTTTCTTTCTTTCTTTCTTTTTTTTTTTTCGAGACAGGGTTGTTCTGTAGTTTTTTTTTTTTTGGAGCCTGTCCTGGAACTAGCTCTTGTAGACCAGGCTGGTCTTGAACTCACATGCTTTCTTTTTTTTTCTATTGGATATTTTTGACTTCTTTATCAAAGATCAGGTGTTCGAAGATGTGTGGATCGATATCCGGGTCTTCTATTCGGTTCCATTGGTCCTCCTGTCTGTTCTTATGCCAGGACCAGGCTGTTTTCAGAACTGTAGCTTACAGAGTGTTCTTGCAGGTGGGGCACAGAAGAGGTTAATTACGGTACCTTAGTTCTTCTGCTTTTCTAGCAGACCGGAGCCCAGCTGACAGGAATCCAGTAGAGATGGTGTCAAGGTTCACACTGACACTAACAGCTGTAACTTGAGCAGGATTTGTGATCCACATGAAATTTGCAATGAATTGCAGCAAATCTGTGACACTCTAACTTGCTCAGGCTCAGTATCTGAACATACAGATGTTTGCAATGATCACTGGCTTCAGGATTTTTTTTTTTGTTGTTGTTGTTGTTTTGTTTTTCCACGAGACAGGGTTTCCCTGTAGCTGAAGTTTAACGACCTGGTGTTTTTGTGACTTACTGCTTCAAAGAACTTCTCCATTTCTTTATCCCTAAGGGAAAAGAAATATAATCACTAAATACATTTAAGTGTCTTTCAACCATTTTAGATCCCTCTGTTGAGAGTTCTCTGTTTAGGTCTGTACTCCATTTTTTAAAATTGGATTATTTGTTCTTTGGATGACCAATTTCTCGACTTCTTTGTGTATTTTGGAGATTAGTGAAGATCTTTTCCCATTCTGTAAGGCCGTCGTTTTGTCTTGTTGGCCATGTTCTTTGCTTTACAGAAGCTTTTCAGTTTCAGGAGGTCTCACTTATTAATTGTTTCTCTCAGTGTCTGTTTTTTTTTTCTTTTTTCTTTCTTTTTTTTTTCTTTTTTTTCTTTTTTTCTTTTTTTCTTTTTTTTCTTCTTCTTCTTTTCTTTTTTTTCTTTTTTTTCTCTCTTTAGTTTTTTTCTTTGTTCTTTTTTTTTGTTTTGTTTTTCTTTTTTTTTTTCTTTTTTCTTTTTTTTCTTTTTCTCTCAGTGTCTGTGCTACTGGGGTTCTATTTAGCAAGCGTTCTCCTGTGCCAATGTGTTCAAGTGCATTTGATATTTTTATTTTTATATTCTTTTATTGTGGATGAAGTCAATTATTTGAACTCTCAAATATTTTTATTGTTATTATCTCTCTATTTGTTTGCTTATTTGTGGTTGTTCACCAACGTGACTATCTAGAGGAAGTAAAAGTCGTAACAAGGTTTCCGTAGGTGAACCTGCGGAAGGATCATTAACGTGAGAGAGCAGCGGCGGCGGCTCTGCCCGCCCGCTCGCCTGCCTCGCCCGAGTTCTCGCCGGGAGGCGCGCTCCCCGGGTCGCACGTGTGTTGTGCGCACGGAAGTGTGCGTGCGCACGGGCGCGCGTGGCGGTAGTGAGAGAGAGGTCGAGAGAGGGGGAAGGGGGACGGGCGCCGGCTCGCCCGCCCTCCTCGCCCCGTCCGAGGACCCGTGTCTGGCTCTGCCGCTGGCGGCTCACGGCGGACGGCGGCTCTCTTCCCGCTCTCGCTCTCCTCCGTCCACTCCCGCTGCTTGCCTCACCGCACCGCAGCGGCCCGCGGGTGTGTCCCCTCTTTCCCGGGCGCGCGCCTTTCCCTCTCCATCCCTCTTCCCGGGGGAGGATGGGCGAGGGTCTGGCGGCGCCCCGGGCCCCCTCTCGCCGCCGACCTCCGCTCGCGCGCCGTGGCGCCGCGGCGCACCTGTCGGGGAGGCGGCGGAGGTTGGGCGCACTTTTTTTTCCCCCTTCTCCACCTCCTTCTCCAAAGGACCGGGGTAGACCAGTAGTCCCTCCCACCGGGCGGGAGGCCATTTTTTTCCCCCGGGGATGCGGCGGGTCGACCAGATGTCCCGCTGGACTCTTTTTTTTTTTTTTTTTTTTTTTAATGTATAATATATATTATATCTTCCTAGACCTGACGGGTCGACCAGTTGTCTCTGTGCACTTCCTTTTTTTTTGACGGACTGGAAGCGGGTCGACCAGTTGTCCGATTAAATATTTGGCCTTAAAATGCTAAGTACCGGGGTCGACCAGTTGGCCTTGTGAACTTGGGTCGACCAGTTGTCTTTTTCCATGTCTTGATTGAATGATGTCATTCTTCAATGTGTTGGTGGTTAGTTTATCTCTTTTGTTCTCTATGCCAACACGCCCCACTCACCAAACACTTTTTTTTTTAATTTATTTATTTACTTATTTTTATTTTACTTTTTTATTATTTATTTATTTATTTATACATACATACATACATCCTGTCTATCTGTCCAGATGGGGCAGGGGTAGAAGGGGCTAGCTATGAGAGGAAGGTGCTCGGTGGGCATCCAGTTGTAAATAAGGCTGGGAATAAATAGCTGAATATTAATTCATTTGAGTAATATTAAAACTGTTCAAGTAGAAAACAATTGCTTTCTTTTTCTGTTTGCCCAGAGATCTGACTGACTGCAACTTGGAAAGAAGACGGCCCTGCTGGACAGAGACCTCCCTCCTGCTTTGGGTGGGTCGACCAGTTTACATGTTTATTTCCACGTTTTGTCTTTTATGGATTGAATGGATGTGTCTCTCTCTTTTTTTTTTTTTTTTGGTTTTTCGAGACAGGGTTTCTCTGTGGCTTTGGAGCCTGTCCTGGAACTAGCACTGTAGACCAGGCTGGTCTCGAACTCACAGAGATCCACCTACCTCTGCCTCCCGAGTACTGGGATTAAAGGCGTGCGCCACCATCGCCCGGCTCTCATTTTTTTTTTCACGATTGCTTGCTTGCTTGCTTGCTTACTTACTTACTTACTTACTATCTGTTCAGCCCATCTCATTTACTTACTTCTTTAAAAAAAATGACCCACCTAGTTATTTACTTACTTACTTACTTACTTACTTACTTGTTCATTCATTCCTTCACTTCCTTATCTTCTTTCATATATCTGTTTATTTATCTGCTGATTTAGCGTGACTCATTTACTTATTGAATGTTTCAATTATTATTTAGTTTTATTCATTTATTCATTCTTTATGTCTATTTTTATGTATGTATTTACTTACTTTCTTAATTTTTTTTTTACTTTTTAAAATTTACTTAATTGTTTTCTTTCTTTGGGAATGTAGATTCTTTCTTCCTTTCTTCCTTTCTTTCCTTCTTTCTGTCTCCTGACTGTCACTGGCTAAGAAAATGGTGGCCTCCATGTCACTGGTCAGCATAGCAGCTCCTAAAATGGAATTTGATGAAGGGATACATAGATAGATAGATAGATAGATAGATAGATAGATAGATAGATAGATAGATAGATGGGATGCGCACACGCTCACACACACACACACACAGACACACACACACACACACATATGCACGCACGTGCATGACATGTACAGATGGGGGGCGATTCCAATGTTTTCAGAGGAAGGTGCTCGCTGGTAATAATAAATGTGCTGGTAAATAAGGCTGGAAATAGCTGAATATTAAATCATTAAAACTCTTCAAATAAATAAAAAGCAATTCCATTTCTCTCTCTCTCTCTTTCTCACCATATACCAGCACATCTGAACTGACTGCAACATACAAAAGAAGAAGAAACACGGAAAGAAGACATCCCTGCTGGACAGGATCTGAGATGAGAATAAATTCATCGAATGGCTGCCAACAGCATTTCATTGAGAAGAGATTCCACATTTTATGCTGTACAGTTACTTAGTTAGATAGATAGATAAAGAGAGGCCTGTGAACTGGGGTGGGCTGTGGCTTCTCAGGTCACCTCAGGTCAGGGAGGGGCTGAGGAGTGTCCCATTGGCCTTGACAATAGGCAGGAGTCAGAGGTTAATGTCAGGGCAGGGCCTGAGAGTTCCTCAAAGGGAATGAATGGAGACCCTTGCTTACCTAAGAAATGCCTGACCTTGGAAAAGGACTTGTGGAAAGCGGGCCCTTGAAACTGTGGTTTCACGTCTTACTAGAAAGCTCCCTCTTGGAAGGGAAAGTCATCGTGATATCTTACTCTTTTCCCAAGGATACCCTACCTACCCTTCTGATCATTCTTACTGAATTAAGTCTTCCACTGCAAATAAATAAATAAATAAATAATAAATGAAGTGGGTGAGTGAGTGAGTGAGTGAGTAAGTAAGTAAGTAAGTAAGTAAACAAGCAAATACGTGGATGGACAAATAAATACAAAGTTTGCTGTTGTTGACTGACTTTTGATTTCATAATGAATCTCTCTCTCTCTCTCTCTCTCTCTCTCTCACACACACACACACACACACACACACACACACTAAATATACAATAAAAGGAAGCATAACACCTTTACTCAGGGGGCAGAGTGAACTCTGAAAGTTTTCCAGGCGGGGGGGGGGGAGAGACAGAATATAAGAACAAAATGAGAAACAAGGAAAAATAGTGTTGGCTGGCTGGCCGGCTTTCAGTTCCCTGACAGAAATGAGCACATTGTGGAGGAAACACAAAGTTGTTACACTATGTGGGTGTGATGAGGAGAGATTGTGAGTGAGTGTCCTGTCAGAACAAAGTTAGTCCCATAGTTGATGAAATTCATTATCCCAAAACTTCAGCAGAATATATCCCAAGTTTGCAAATGTGTGATCAGCTTGTGACAGGTTGGGCTGGAGATGCTGAGAACTGGGGAGCCCTCAATGCAAGAGCAGACACTCATTCCCATGAAGAGGGAGAGAGGGAGGGAGGGAGGGAGGGAGGGATCATTCATTCCTATACTCAAGTTTAAAGAAAGATGAGTGGCTATCTATGGAGAGACCACTCACAGATATGAAAAATCATTTCCTAAAAATCAAATTTCTCAGTCAGTATGCAACTGCTATGGTGCTTCTCCTAGATAGAGCAAAACACACAAACAAACTGATTCCTTGATCTAGAGCCACAGTGCACATGCTGTGGAAAAGGGGACATGGCCAACTTGAATCACAATATTCATCAGAGCATGAAAAGAGCGTAAAAAGGACACAGAGGAGAGATAATTGTGGTCCTTCCTCCCTCCCTCCCTCCCTCCCTCCCTCCCTCCCTCCTTCCCTCAGGAAGTGACTGACAGATGAGACTTTGTCCAAGCAGGTTCTGTCTGAAATACCAGACTTGAGTTTCCCCCTCTGTGGGTATTAGCTAATCAGTCCTCCCTTCTTTCTGTAGGAAGGTGGTGCATGTCTCTCAGAACTTACCTGGTTTCCTCTGCACCAGGTGAACCAGGGAAAAGCTTTCTAAGCCTTATTCAGACCCATAGAGGCTGCGCTGTGTGTGACTTCAGAGACCTCAGGGAGTATAGGGGTGGGTGGGTGCTTGATGCTTCAGACTCATGTCATTGAAGGACATAACATAGTCTGGATTCACAGAGATTCACAACACAGAGCCATTGTCACTTACTAACAGCTCAGGACACACAGAGCTAACAAGAAATTGCAGTCTCAGCCGGGCTTTAATCACAGCACTCACACAGATCTCTGTGAATTCAAAGATGGCCTGATTTACAGAGTGAGTTTTAGGACAGCCCAAGATACAAAAAGAAACCCTTTCTTGAAAAACAAAGCAAAACAGCAAAAGAAAGAAAGACAAGGAAAAAGAAAAAAATGGCAGTCTCTTTCCACTCTCTCCTCCATTGGCTCTTAAAGAGCTCTCAAGCTGAACTGGAGACCATGGTGTCACTCAAAACTGGGAAGCCAGAAACCTTAGGGGGGTCACAGGAGTCGGACTGACTGCAGCACTTGATGCCTCAACCCTGCTAATGGCTGTGATATAAGGCATGGTAAAATACGGGCTTTGGCAGAGCACTACTCCCCTTTCTCTATTATTATTGCTACACAACGAAAAGGACCGGGGGGGTGGGTGATGATGTGCAGTCAGTGCTGGTATTGAAATCTCACTGACTCCTTCCACACTCCTTGTCAATTCCCGACTTTGTCAAATCAACTATCGTGAATCTTTGATGTGGGTTGGCCCTTTAGGAACTCAGAGAAACAAGACAGACAGACCTGTTTCATCCCAGAAACCTCCCAGTTCCTGAGCCCTAGCCCTGGAAGTCTCAAAGCCATCACATCCAGAAATCTCTCTAGTCCCTGCTAGTGGTGAACTCACTTCGTCTTCCCCAGGACCACTAATTATTTCTCCATGTTTTCCTGTGAGATCTGAGGCCAGCTTTCTTCTTCCTCCCTCTGGCCTCTCCACGAACGATCTCCATTCTCTAGACAACATGTCTAGAACCGAGTCTTATAGGCACCGAGAGAGTGTGTCTTGAGGGCAGTTGGCGTTTCTAGGACACGAGTGACATCACAAAATTCCGAGAGCTCTCTGGGATACCGTGGAATTTCCAGAGAAGGGACTGCTGATGTCGTGAGGCACGGCCTTTACCTCCTTGCTGATATTTCTCCCCGAACTGACCGACCGACCGACCGACCGACCAACCGGAACCTGAGGTTTCCTTTCCAGGAGTCTCTCCTCCGACACAGAGGGAGCCATTCAGGATTTCCTCCTTCCAAAACCAGAAATTTCTCTCTGCTTCATTAATATCTTCTCACTACTTCCTGAACCCATGGGGAGTTAGTTAGTTGAACACTCACTTTTTTCATGAATGACCCTTCCTCCCTCTCCTGAACATCTCATATTACTGATTCATACTCAGTAAAACAGTAATATGAGAAATTAGGCCAGGAGGACATGGAAGATGAGGGTTGAGTCTTCTGAAGTGAACAAGCACTTAGGGAAGGCTAAACTTAAGGGAATTTGACTCTGAGTGGCAAGACATGAATAGCTGCTGCCAAGGCACAGATACAGGCACCAACTGGGCCCTCGGCATCCTCCTGCATCATCAGAGCTGTGTGGGAAACTCAGCCCAAAGGAGGGGCCGTGTTCAAAGGGAGAGGGCATTTTCGAGGACAGCACTGTTTTCTTTTTCTTCTTTCTTTCTTTCTTTCTTTCTTTCTTTCTTTCTTTCTTTCTTTTTTTTTTTTCGAGACAGGGTTGTTCTGTAGTTTTTTTTTTTTGGAGCCTGTCCTGGAACTAGCTCTTGTAGACCAGGCTGGTCTTGAACTCACATGCTTTCTTTTTTTTTCTATTGGATATTTTTGACTTCTTTATCAAAGATCAGGTGTTCGAAGATGTGTGGATCGATATCCGGGTCTTCTATTCGGTTCCATTGGTCCTCCTGTCTGTTCTTATGCCAGGACCAGGCTGTTTTCAGAACTGTAGCTTACAGAGTGTTCTTGCAGGTGGGGCACAGAAGAGGTTAATTACGGTACCTTAGTTCTTCTGCTTTTCTAGCAGACCGGAGCCCAGCTGACAGGAATCCAGTAGAGATGGTGTCAAGGTTCACACTGACACTAACAGCTGTAACTTGAGCAGGATTTGTGATCCACATGAAATTTGCAATGAATTGCAGCAAATCTGTGACACTCTAACTTGCTCAGGCTCAGTATCTGAACATACAGATGTTTGCAATGATCACTGGCTTCAGGATTTTTTTTTTTGTTGTTGTTGTTGTTTTGTTTTTCCACGAGACAGGGTTTCCCTGTAGCTGAAGTTTAACGGCCTGGTGTTTTTGTGACTTACTGCTTCAAAGAACTTCTCCATTTCTTTATCCCTAAGGGAAAAGAAATATAATCACTAAATACATTTAAGTGTCTTTCAACCATTTTAGATCCCTCTGTTGAGAGTTCTCTGTTTAGGTCTGTACTCCATTTTTTAAAATTGGATTATTTGTTCTTTGGATGACCAATTTCTCGACTTCTTTGTGTATTTTGGAGATTAGTGAAGATCTTTTCCCATTCTGTAAGGCCGTCGTTTTGTCTTGTTGGCCATGTTCTTTGCTTTACAGAAGCTTTTCAGTTTCAGGAGGTCTCACTTATTAATTGTTTCTCTCAGTGTCTGTTTTTTTTTCTTTTTTTTTCTTTTTTCTTTCTTTTTTTTTCTTTTTTTTCTTTTTTTCTTTTTCTTCTTCTTCTTCTTTTCTTTTTTTTTCTTTTTTTCTCTCTTTAGTTTTTTTCTTTGTTCTTTTTTTTGTTTTGTTTTTCTTTTTTTTTTCTTTTTTCTTTTTTTTCTTTTTCTCTCAGTGTCTGTGCTACTGGGGTTCTATTTAGCAAGCGTTCTCCTGTGCCAATGTGTTCAAGTGCATTTGATATTTTTATTTTTATATTCTTTTATTGTTGATGAAGTCAATTATTTGAACTCTCAAATATTTTTATTGTTATTATCTCTCTATTTGTTTGCTTATTTGTGGTTGTTCACCAACTTGACTATCTAGAGGAAGTAAAAGTCGTAACAAGGTTTCCGTAGGTGAACCTGCGGAAGGATCATTAACGTGAGAGAGCAGCGGCGGCGGCTCTGCCCGCCCGCTCGCCTGCCTCGCCCGAGTTCTCGCCGGGAGGCGCGCTCCCCGGGTCGCACGTGTGTTGTGCGCACGAAAGTGTGCGTGCGCACGGGCGCGCGTGGCGGTCGTGAGAGAGAGGTCGAGAGAGGGGGAAGGGGGACGGGCGCCGGCTCGCCCGCCCTCCTCGCCCCGTCCGAGGACCCGTGTCTGGCTCTGCCGCTGGCGGCTCACGGCGGACGGCGGCTCTCTTCCCGCTCTCGCTCTCCTCCGTCCACTTCCGCTGCTTGCCTCACCGCACCGCAGCGGCCCGCGGGTGTGTCCCCTCTTTCCCGGGCGCGCGCCTTTCCCTCTCCATCCCTCTTCCCGGGGGAGGATGGGCGAGGGTCTGGCGGCGCCCCGGGCCCCCTCTCGCCACCGACCTCCGCTCGCGCGCCGTGGCGCCGCGGCGCGCCTGTCGGGGAGGCGGCGGAGGTGGGGCGCACTTTTTTTCCCCCCTCTCCACCTCCTTCTCCAAAGGACCGGGGTAGACCAGTAGTCCCTCCCACCGGGCGGGAGGCCATTTTTTTCCCCCGGGGATGCGGCGGGTCGACCAGATGTCCCGCTGGACTCTTTTTTTTTTTTTTTTTTTTTAATGTATAATATATATTATATCTTCCTAGACCTGACGGGTCGACCAGTTGTCTCTGTGCACTTCCTTTTTTTTTGACGGACTGGAAGCGGGTCGACCAGTTGTCCGATTAAATATTTGGCCTTAAAATGCTAAGTACCGGGGTCGACCAGTTGGCCTTGTGAACTTGGGTCGACCAGTTGTCTTTTTCCATGTCTTGATTGAATGATGTCATTCTTCAATGTGTTGGTGGTTAGTTTATCTCTTTTGTTCTCTATGCCAACACGCCCCACTCACCAAACACTTTTTTTTTAATTTATTTATTTACTTATTTTTATTTTACTTTTTTATTATTTATTTATTTATTTATACATACATACATACATCCTGTCTATCTGTCCAGATGGGGCAGGGGTAGAAGGGGCTAGCTATGAGAGGAAGGTGCTCGGTGGGCATCCAGTTGTAAATAAGGCTGGGAATAAATAGCTGAATATTAATTCATTTGAGTAATATTAAAACTGTTCAAGTAGAAAACAATTGCTTTCTTTTTCTGTTTGCCCAGGGATCTGACTGACTGCAACTTGGAAAGAAGACAGCCCTGCTGGACAGAGACCTCCCTCCTGCTTTGGGTGGGTCGACCAGTTTACATGTTTATTTCCACTTTTTGTCTTTTATGGATTGAATGGATGTGTCTCTCTCTTTTTTTTTTTTTTTTGGTTTTTCGAGACAGGGTTTCTCTGTGGCTTTGGAGCCTGTCCTGGAACTAGCACTGTAGACCAGGCTGGTCTCGAACTCACAGAGATCCGCCTACCTCTGCCTCCCGAGTACTGGGATTAAAGGCGTGCGCCACCATCGCCCGGCTCTCATTTTTTTTTTCACGATTGCTTGCTTGCTTGCTTGCTTACTTACTTACTTACTTACTATCTGTTCAGCCCATCTCATTTACTTACTTCTTTAAAAAAAATGACCCACCTAGTTATTTACTTACTTACTTACTTACTTACTTACTTGTTCATTCATTCCTTCACTTCCTTATCTTCTTTCATATATCTGTTTATTTATCTGCTGATTTAGCGTGACTCATTTACTTATTGAATGTTTCAATTATTATTTAGTTTTATTCATTTATTCATTCTTTATGTCTATTTTTATGTATGTATTTACTTACTTTCTTAATTTTTTTTTTACTTTTTAAAATTTACTTAATTGTTTTCTTTCTTTGGGAATGTAGATTCTTTCTTCCTTTCTTCCTTTCTTTCCTTCTTTCTGTCTCCTGACTGTCACTGGCTAAGAAAATGGTGGCCTCCATGTCACTGGTCAGCATAGCAGCTCCTAAAATGGAATTTGATGAAGGGATACATAGATAGATAGATAGATAGATAGATAGATAGATAGATAGATAGATAGATGGGATGCGCACACGCTCACACACACACACACACAGACACACACACACACACACATATGCACGCACGTGCATGACATGTACAGATGGGGGGCGATTCCAATGTTTTCAGAGGAAGGTGCTCGCTGGTAATAATAAATGTGCTGGTAAATAAGGCTGGAAATAGCTGAATATTAAATCATTAAAACTCTTCAAATAAATAAAAAGCAATTCCATTTCTCTCTCTCTCTCTTTCTCACCATATACCAGCACATCTGAACTGACTGCAACATACAAAAGAAGAAGAAACACGGAAAGAAGACATCCCTGCTGGACAGGATCTGAGATGAGAATAAATTCATCGAATGGCTGCCAACAGCATTTCATTGAGAAGAGATTCCACATTTTATGCTGTACAGTTACTTAGTTAGATAGATAGATAAAGAGAGGCCTGTGAACTGGGGTGGGCTGTGGCTTCTCAGGTCACCTCAGGTCAGGGAGGGGCTGAGGAGTGTCCCATTGGCCTTGACAATAGGCAGGAGTCAGAGGTTAATGTCAGGGCAGGGCCTGAGAGTTCCTCAAAGGGAATGAATGGAGACCCTTGCTTACCTAAGAAATGCCTGACCTTGGAAAAGGACTTGTGGAAAGCGGGCCCTTGAAACTGTGGTTTCACGTCTTACTAGAAAGCTCCCTCTTGGAAGGGAAAGTCATCGTGATATCTTACTCTTTTCCCAAGGATACCCTACCTACCCTTCTGATCATTCTTACTGAATTAAGTCTTCCACTGCAAATAAATAAATAAATAAATAATAAATGAAGTGGGTGAGTGAGTGAGTGAGTGAGTAAGTAAGTAAGTAAGTAAGTAAACAAGCAAATACGTGGATGGACAAATAAATACAAAGTTTGCTGTTGTTGACTGACTTTTGATTTCATAATGAATCTCTCTCTCTCTCTCTCTCTCTCTCTCTCTCTCACACACACACACACACACACACACACACACACTAAATATACAATAAAAGGAAGCATAACACCTTTACTCAGGGGGCAGAGTGAACTCTGAAAGTTTTCCAGGCGGGGGGGGGGGAGAGACAGAATATAAGAACAAAATGAGAAACAAGGAAAAATAGTGTTGGCTGGCTGGCCGGCTTTCAGTTCCCTGACAGAAATGAGCACATTGTGGAGGAAACACAAAGTTGTTACACTATGTGGGTGTGATGAGGAGAGATTGTGAGTGAGTGTCCTGTCAGAACAAAGTTAGTCCCATAGTTGATGAAATTCATTATCCCAAAACTTCAGCAGAATATATCCCAAGTTTGCAAATGTGTGATCAGCTTGTGACAGGTTGGGCTGGAGATGCTGAGAACTGGGGAGCCCTCAATGCAAGAGCAGACACTCATTCCCATGAAGAGGGAGAGAGGGAGGGAGGGAGGGAGGGAGGGATCATTCATTCCTATACTCAAGTTTAAAGAAAGATGAGTGGCTATCTATGGAGAGACCACTCACAGATATGAAAAATCATTTCCTAAAAATCAAATTTCTCAGTCAGTATGCAACTGCTATGGTGCTTCTCCTAGATAGAGCAAAACACACAAACAAACTGATTCCTTGATCTAGAGCCACAGTGCACATGCTGTGGAAAAGGGGACATGGCCAACTTGAATCACAATATTCATCAGAGCATGAAAAGAGCGTAAAAAGGACACAGAGGAGAGATAATTGTGGTCCTTCCTCCCTCCCTCCCTCCCTCCCTCCCTCCCTCCCTCCTTCCCTCAGGAAGTGACTGACAGATGAGACTTTGTCCAAGCAGGTTCTGTCTGAAATACCAGACTTGAGTTTCCCCCTCTGTGGGTATTAGCTAATCAGTCCTCCCTTCTTTCTGTAGGAAGGTGGTGCATGTCTCTCAGAACTTACCTGGTTTCCTCTGCACCAGGTGAACCAGGGAAAAGCTTTCTAAGCCTTATTCAGACCCATAGAGGCTGCGCTGTGTGTGACTTCAGAGACCTCAGGGAGTATAGGGGTGGGTGGGTGCTTGATGCTTCAGACTCATGTCATTGAAGGACATAACATAGTCTGGATTCACAGAGATTCACAACACAGAGCCATTGTCACTTACTAACAGCTCAGGACACACAGAGCTAACAAGAAATTGCAGTCTCAGCCGGGCTTTAATCACAGCACTCACACAGATCTCTGTGAATTCAAAGATGGCCTGATTTACAGAGTGAGTTTTAGGACAGCCCAAGATACAAAAAGAAACCCTTTCTTGAAAAACAAAGCAAAACAGCAAAAGAAAGAAAGACAAGGAAAAAGAAAAAAATGGCAGTCTCTTTCCACTCTCTCCTCCATTGGCTCTTAAAGAGCTCTCAAGCTGAACTGGAGACCATGGTGTCACTCAAAACTGGGAAGCCAGAAACCTTAGGGGGGTCACAGGAGTCGGACTGACTGCAGCACTTGATGCCTCAACCCTGCTAATGGCTGTGATATAAGGCATGGTAAAATACGGGCTTTGGCAGAGCACTACTCCCCTTTCTCTATTATTATTGCTACACAACGAAAAGGACCGGGGGGGTGGGTGATGATGTGCAGTCAGTGCTGGTATTGAAATCTCACTGACTCCTTCCACACTCCTTGTCAATTCCCGACTTTGTCAAATCAACTATCGTGAATCTTTGATGTGGGTTGGCCCTTTAGGAACTCAGAGAAACAAGACAGACAGACCTGTTTCATCCCAGAAACCTCCCAGTTCCTGAGCCCTAGCCCTGGAAGTCTCAAAGCCATCACATCCAGAAATCTCTCTAGTCCCTGCTAGTGGTGAACTCACTTCGTCTTCCCCAGGACCACTAATTATTTCTCCATGTTTTCCTGTGAGATCTGAGGCCAGCTTTCTTCTTCCTCCCTCTGGCCTCTCCACGAACGATCTCCATTCTCTAGACAACATGTCTAGAACCGAGTCTTATAGGCACCGAGAGAGTGTGTCTTGAGGGCAGTTGGCGTTTCTAGGACACGAGTGACATCACAAAATTCCGAGAGCTCTCTGGGATACCGTGGAATTTCCAGAGAAGGGACTGCTGATGTCGTGAGGCACGGCCTTTACCTCCTTGCTGATATTTCTCCCCGAACTGACCGACCGACCGACCGACCGACCAACCGGAACCTGAGGTTTCCTTTCCAGGAGTCTCTCCTCCGACACAGAGGGAGCCATTCAGGATTTCCTCCTTCCAAAACCAGAAATTTCTCTCTGCTTCATTAATATCTTCTCACTACTTCCTGAACCCATGGGGAGTTAGTTAGTTGAACACTCACTTTTTTCATGAATGACCCTTCCTCCCTCTCCTGAACATCTCATATTACTGATTCATACTCAGTAAAACAGTAATATGAGAAATTAGGCCAGGAGGACATGGAAGATGAGGGTTGAGTCTTCTGAAGTGAACAAGCACTTAGGGAAGGCTAAACTTAAGGGAATTTGACTCTGAGTGGCAAGACATGAATAGCTGCTGCCAAGGCACAGATACAGGCACCAACTGGGCCCTCGGCATCCTCCTGCATCATCAGAGCTGTGTGGGAAACTCAGCCCAAAGGAGGGGCCGTGTTCAAAGGGAGAGGGCATTTTCGAGGACAGCACTGTTTTCTTTTTCTTCTTTCTTTCTTTCTTTCTTTCTTTCTTTCTTTCTTTCTTTCTTTTTTTTTTTTCGAGACAGGGTTGTTCTGTAGTTTTTTTTTTTTGGAGCCTGTCCTGGAACTAGCTCTTGTAGACCAGGCTGGTCTTGAACTCACATGCTTTCTTTTTTTTTCTATTGGATATTTTTGACTTCTTTATCAAAGATCAGGTGTTCGAAGATGTGTGGATCGATATCCGGGTCTTCTATTCGGTTCCATTGGTCCTCCTGTCTGTTCTTATGCCAGGACCAGGCTGTTTTCAGAACTGTAGCTTACAGAGTGTTCTTGCAGGTGGGGCACAGAAGAGGTTAATTACGGTACCTTAGTTCTTCTGCTTTTCTAGCAGACCGGAGCCCAGCTGACAGGAATCCAGTAGAGATGGTGTCAAGGTTCACACTGACACTAACAGCTGTAACTTGAGCAGGATTTGTGATCCACATGAAATTTGCAATGAATTGCAGCAAATCTGTGACACTCTAACTTGCTCAGGCTCAGTATCTGAACATACAGATGTTTGCAATGATCACTGGCTTCAGGATTTTTTTTTTTGTTGTTGTTGTTGTTTTGTTTTTCCACGAGACAGGGTTTCCCTGTAGCTGAAGTTTAACGGCCTGGTGTTTTTGTGACTTACTGCTTCAAAGAACTTCTCCATTTCTTTATCCCTAAGGGAAAAGAAATATAATCACTAAATACATTTAAGTGTCTTTCAACCATTTTAGATCCCTCTGTTGAGAGTTCTCTGTTTAGGTCTGTACTCCATTTTTTAAAATTGGATTATTTGTTCTTTGGATGACCAATTTCTCGACTTCTTTGTGTATTTTGGAGATTAGTGAAGATCTTTTCCCATTCTGTAAGGCCGTCGTTTTGTCTTGTTGGCCATGTTCTTTGCTTTACAGAAGCTTTTCAGTTTCAGGAGGTCTCACTTATTAATTGTTTCTCTCAGTGTCTGTTTTTTTTTTCTTTTTTTTTCTTTTTTCTTTCTTTTTTTTTCTTTTTTTTCTTTTTTTCTTTTTTTCTTTTTTTTCTTCTTCTTCTTTTCTTTTTTTTTCTTTTTTTTCTCTCTTTAGTTTTTTTCTTTGTTCTTTTTTTTTGTTTTGTTTTTCTTTTTTTTCTTTTTTCTTTTTTTTCTTTTTCTCTCAGTGTCTGTGCTACTGGGGTTCTATTTAGCAAGCGTTCTCCTGTGCCAATGTGTTCAAGTGCATTTGATATTTTTATTTTTATATTCTTTTATTGTGGATGAAGTCAATTATTTGAACTCTCAAATATTTTTATTGTTATTATCTCTCTGTTTGTTTGCTTATTTGTGGTTGTTCACCAACTTGACTATCTAGAGGAAGTAAAAGTCGTAACAAGGTTTCCGTAGGTGAACCTGCGGAAGGATCATTAACGTAAGAGAGCAGCGGCGGCGGCTCTGCCCGCCCGCTCGCCTGCCTCGCCCGAGTTCTCGCCGGGAGGCGAGCTCCCCGGGTCGCACGTGTGTTGTGCGCACGGAAGTGTGCGTGCGCACGGGCGCGCGTGGCGGTCGTGAGAGAGAGGTCGAGAGAGGGGGAAGGGGGACGGGCGCCGGCTCGCCCGCCCTCCTCGCCCCGTCCGAGGACCCGTGTCTGGCTCTGCCGCTGGCGGCTCACGGCGGACGGCGGCTCTCTTCCCGCTCTCGCTCTCCTCCGTCCACTCCCGCTGCTTGCCTCACCGCACCGCAGCGGCCCGCGGGTGTGTCCCCTCTTTCCCGGGCGCGCGCCTTTCCCTCTCCATCCCTCTTCCCGGGGGAGGATGTGCGAGGGTCTGGCGGCGCCCCGGGCCCCCTCTCGCCGCCGAACTCCGCTCGCGCGCCGTGGCGCCGCGGCGCGCCTGTCGGGGAGGCGGCGGAGGTTGGGCGCACTTTTTTTTCCCCCCTCTCCACCTCCTTCTCCAAAGGACCGGGGTAGACCAGTAGTCCCTCCCACCGGGCGGGAGGCCATTTTTTTCCCCCGGGGATGCGGCGGGTCGACCAGATGTCCCGCTGGACTCTTTTTTTTTTTTTTTTTTTTAATGTATAATATATATTATATCTTCCTAGACCTGACGGGTCGACCAGTTGTCTCTGTGCACTTCCTTTTTTTTTTGACGGACTGGAAGCGGGTCGACCAGTTGTCCGATTAAATATTTGGCCTTAAAATGCTAAGTACCGGGGTCGACCAGTTGGCCTTGTGAACTTGGGTCGACCAGTTGTCTTTTTCCATGTCTTGATTGAATGATGTCATTCTTCAATGTGTTGGTGGTTAGTTTATCTCTTTTGTTCTCTATGCCAACACGCCCCACTCACCAAACACTTTTTTTTTAATTTATTTATTTACTTATTTTTATTTTACTTTTTTATTATTTATTTATTTATTTATACATACATACATACATCCTGTCTATCTGTCCAGATGGGGCAGACGTAGAAGGGGCTAGCTATGAGAGGAAGGTGCTCGGTGGGCATCCAGTTGTAAATAAGGCTGGGAATAAATAGCTGAATATTAATTCATTTGAGTAATATTAAAACTGTTCAAGTAGAAAACAATTGCTTTCTTTTTCTGTTTGCCCAGAGATCTGACTGACTGCAACTTGGAAAGAAGACGGCCCTGCTGGACAGAGACCTCCCTCCTGCTTTGGGTGGGTCGACCAGTTTACATGTTTATTTCCACGTTTTGTCTTTTATGGATTGAATGGATGTGTCTCTCTCTCTTTTTTTTTTTTTTGGTTTTTCGAGACAGGGTTTCTCTGTGGCTTTGGAGCCTGTCCTGGAACTAGCACTGTAGACCAGGCTGGTCTCGAACTCACAGAGATCCGCCTACCTCTGCCTCCCGAGTACTGGGATTAAAGGCGTGCGCCACCATCGCCCGGCTCTCATTTTTTTTTTCACGATTGCTTGCTTGCTTGCTTGCTTACTTACTTACTATCTGTTCAGCCCATCTCATTTACTTACTTCTTTAAAAAAAATGACCCACCTAGTTATTTACTTACTTACTTACTTACTTACTTGTTCAATCATTCCTTCACTTCCTTATCTTCTTTCATATATCTGTTTATTTATCTGCTGATTTAGCGTGACTCATTTACTT
Source organism: Microtus pennsylvanicus (assembly GCF_037038515.1). NCBI lineage: Eukaryota > Metazoa > Chordata > Mammalia > Rodentia > Cricetidae > Microtus > Microtus pennsylvanicus. Next base: position 754,375 of record NW_027460895.1, on the reverse strand, counting down.
ATTGAATGTTTCAATTATTATTTAGTTTTATTCATTTATTCATTCTTTATGTCTATTTTTATGTATGTATTTACTTACTTTCTTAATTTTTTTTTTACTTTTTAAAATTTACTTAATTTTTTTTCTTTCTTTGGGAATGTAGATTCTTTCTTCCTTTCTTCCTTTCTTTCCTTCTTTCTGTCTCCTGACTGTCACTGGCTAAGAAAATGGTGGCCTCCATGTCACTGGTCAGCATAGCAGCTCCTAAAATGGAATTTGATGAAGGGATACATAGGTAGATAGATAGATAGATAGATAGATAGATAGATAGATAGATAGATAGATAGATAGATAGATAGATGGGATGCGCACACGCTCACACACACACACACACACACACACACACACACATATGCACGCACGTGCATGACATGTACAGATGGGGGGCGATTCCAATGTTTTCAGAGGAAGGTGCTCGCTGGTAATAATAAATGTGCTGGTAAATAAGGCTGGAAATAGCTGAATATTAAATCATTAAAACTCTTCAAATAAATAAAAAGCAATTCCATTTCTCTCTCTCTCTCTTTCTCACCATATACCAGCACATCTGAACTGACTGCAACATACAAAAGAAGAAGAAACACGGAAAGAAGACATCCCTGCTGGACAGGATCTGAGATGAGAATAAATTCATCGAATGGCTGCCAACAGCATTTCATTGAGAAGAGATTCCACATTTTATGCTGTACAGTTACTTAGTTAGATAGATAGATAAAGAGAGGCCTGTGAACTGGGGTGGGCTGTGGCTTCTCAGGTCACCTCAGGTCAGGGAGGGGCTGAGGAGTGTCCCATTGGCCTTGACAATAGGCAGGAGTCAGAGGTTAATGTCAGGGCAGGGCCTGAGAGTTCCTCAAAGGGAATGAATGGAGACCCTTGCTTACCTAAGAAATGCCTGACCTTGGAAAAGGACTTGTGGAAAGCGGGCCCTTGAAACTGTGGTTTCACGTCTTACTAGAAAGCTCCCTCTTGGAAGGGAAAGTCATCGTGATATCTTACTCTTTTCCCAAGGATACCCTACCTACCCTTCTGATCATTCTTACTGAATTAAGTCTTCCACTGCAAATAAATAAATAAATAAATAATAAATGAAGTGGGTGAGTGAGTGAGTGAGTGAGTAAGTAAGTAAGTAAGTAAGTAAACAAGCAAATACGTGGATGGACAAATAAATACAAAGTTTGCTGTTGTTGACTGACTTTTGATTTCATAATGAATCTCTCTCTCTCTCTCTCTCTCTCTCTCTCTCTCTCTCACACACACACACACACACACACACACTAAATATACAATAAAAGGAAGCATAACACCTTTACTCAGGGGGCAGAGTGAACTCTGAAAGTTTTCCAGGCGGGGGGGGGGGGAGAGACAGAATATAAGAACAAAATGAGAAACAAGGAAAAATAGTGTTGGCTGGCTGGCCGGCTTTCAGTTCCCTGACAGAAATGAGCACATTGTGGAGGAAACACAAAGTTGTTACACTATGTGGGTGTGATGAGGAGAGATTGTGAGTGAGTGTCCTGTCAGAACAAAGTTAGTCCCATAGTTGATGAAATTCATTATCCCAAAACTTCAGCAGAATATATCCCAAGTTTGCAAATGTGTGATCAGCTTGTGACAGGTTGGGCTGGAGATGCTGAGAACTGGGGAGCCCTCAATGCAAGAGCAGACACTCATTCCCATGAAGAGGGAGAGAGGGAGGGAGGGAGGGAGGGAGGGATCATTCATTCCTATACTCAAGTTTAAAGAAAGATGAGTGGCTATCTATGGAGAGACCACTCACAGATATGAAAAATCATTTCCTAAAAATCAAATTTCTCAGTCAGTATGCAACTGCTATGGTGCTTCTCCTAGATAGAGCAAAACACACAAACAAACTGATTCCTTGATCTAGAGCCACAGTGCACATGCTGTGGAAAAGGGGACATGGCCAACTTGAATCACAATATTCATCAGAGCATGAAAAGAGCGTAAAAAGGACACAGAGGAGAGATAATTGTGGTCCTTCCTTCCTCCCTCCCTCCCTCCCTCCCTCCTTCCCTCAGGAAGTGACTGACAGATGAGACTTTGTCCAAGCAGGTTCTGTCTGAAATACCAGACTTGAGTTTCCCCCTCTGTGGGTATTAGCTAATCAGTCCTCCCTTCTTTCTGTAGGAAGGTGGTGCATGTCTCTCAGAACTTACCTGGTTTCCTCTGCACCAGGTGAACCAGGGAAAAGCTTTCTAAGCCTTATTCAGACCCATAGAGGCTGCGCTGTGTGTGACTTCAGAGACCTCAGGGAGTATAGGGGTGGGTGGGTGCTTGATGCTTCAGACTCATGTCATTGAAGGACATAACATAGTCTGGATTCACAGAGATTCACAACACAGAGCCATTGTCACTTACTAACAGCTCAGGACACCCAGAGCTAACAAGAAATTGCAGTCTCAGCCGGGCTTTAATCACAGCACACACACAGATCTCTGTGAATTCAAAGATGGCCTGATTTACAGAGTGAGTTTTAGGACAGCCCAAGATACAAAAAGAAACCCTTTCTTGAAAAACAAAGCAAAACAGCAAAAGAAAGAAAGACAAGGAAAAAGAAAAAAATGGCAGTCTCTTTCCACTCTCTCCTCCATTGGCTCTTAAAGAGCTCTCAAGCTGAACTGGAGACCATGGTGTCACTCAAAACTGGGAAGCCAGAAACCTTAGGGGGGTCACAGGAGTCGGACTGACTGCAGCACTTGATGCCTCAACCCTGCTAATGGCTGTGATATAAGGCATGGTAAAATACGGGCTTTGGCAGAGCACTACTCCCCTTTCTCTATTATTATTGCTACACAACGAAAAGGACCGGGGGGGGGGTGATGATGTGCAGTCAGTGCTGGTATTGAAATCTCACTGACTCCTTCCGCACTCCTTGTCAATTCCCGACTTTGTCAAATCAACTATCGTGAATCTTTGATGTGGGTTGGCCCTTTAGGAACTCAGAGAAACAAGACAGACAGACCTGTTTCATCCCAGAAACCTCCCAGTTCCTGAGCCCTAGCCCTGGAAGTCTCAAAGCCATCACATCCAGAAATCTCTCTAGTCCCTGCTAGTGGTGAACTCACTTCGTCTTCCCCAGGACCACTAATTATTTCTCCATGTTTTCCTGTGAGATCTGAGGCCAGCTTTCTTCTTCCTCCCTCTGGCCTCTCCACGAACGATCTCCATTCTCTAGACAACATGTCTAGAACCGAGTCTTATAGGCACCGAGAGAGTGTGTCTTGAGGGCAGTTGGCGTTTCTAGGACACGAGTGACATCACAAAATTCCGAGAGCTCTCTGGGATACCGTGGAATTTCCAGAGAAGGGACTGCTGATGTCGTGAGGCACGGCCTTTACCTCCTTGCTGATATTTCTCCCCGAACTGACCGACCGACCGACCGACCGACCAACCGGAACCTGAGGTTTCCTTTCCAGGAGTCTCTCCTCCGACACAGAGGGAGCCATTCAGGATTTCCTCCTTCCAAAACCAGAAATTTCTCTCTGCTTCATTAATATCTTCTCACTACTTCCTGAACCCATGGGGAGTTAGTTAGTTGAACACTCACTTTTTTCATGAATGACCCTTCCTCCCTCTCCTGAACATCTCATATTACTGATTCATACTCAGTAAAACAGTAATATGAGAAATTAGGCCAGGAGGACATGGAAGATGAGGGTTGAGTCTTCTGAAGTGAACAAGCACTTAGGGAAGGCTAAACTTAAGGGAATTTGACTCTGAGTGGCAAGACATGAATAGCTGCTGCCAAGGCACAGATACAGGCACCAACTGGGCCCTCGGCATCCTCCTGCATCATCAGAGCTGTGTGGGAAACTCAGCCCAAAGGAGGGGCCGTGTTCAAAGGGAGAGGGCATTTTCGAGGACAGCACTGTTTTCTTTTTCTTCTTTCTTTCTTTCTTTCTTTCTTTCTTTTTTTTTTTTCGAGACAGGGTTGTTCTGTAGTTTTTTTTTTTTTGGAGCCTGTCCTGGAACTAGCTCTTGTAGACCAGGCTGGTCTTGAACTCACATGCTTTCTTTTTTTTTCTATTGGATATTTTTGACTTCTTTATCAAAGATCAGGTGTTCGAAGATGTGTGGATCGATATCCGGGTCTTCTATTCGGTTCCATTGGTCCTCCTGTCTGTTCTTATGCCAGGACCAGGCTGTTTTCAGAACTGTAGCTTACAGAGTGTTCTTGCAGGTGGGGCACAGAAGAGGTTAATTACGGTACCTTAGTTCTTCTGCTTTTCTAGCAGACCGGAGCCCAGCTGACAGGAATCCAGTAGAGATGGTGTCAAGGTTCACACTGACACTAACAGCTGTAACTTGAGCAGGATTTGTGATCCACATGAAATTTGCAATGAATTGCAGCAAATCTGTGACACTCTAACTTGCTCAGGCTCAGTATCTGAACATACAGATGTTTGCAATGATCACTGGCTTCAGGATTTTTTTTTTGTTGTTGTTGTTGTTGTTTTGTTTTTCCACGAGACAGGGTTTCCCTGTAGCTGAAGTTTAACGGCCTGGTGTTTTTGTGACTTACTGCTTCAAAGAACTTCTCCATTTCTTTATCCCTAAGGGAAAAGAAATATAATCACTAAATACATTTAAGTGTCTTTCAACCATTTTAGATCCCTCTGTTGAGAGTTCTCTGTTTAGGTCTGTACTCCATTTTTTAAAATTGGATTATTTGTTCTTTGGATGACCAATTTCTCGACTTCTTTGTGTATTTTGGAGATTAGTGAAGATCTTTTCCCATTCTGTAAGGCCGTCGTTTTGTCTTGTTGGCCATGTTCTTTGCTTTACAGAAGCTTTTCAGTTTCAGGAGGTCTCACTTATTAATTGTTTCTCTCAGTGTCTGTTTATTTTTCTTTTTTTTTCTTTTTTCTTTCTTTTTTTTTCTTTTTTTTCTTTTTTTCTTTTTTTCTTTTTTTTCTTCTTCTTCTTTTCTTTTTTTTTCTTTTTTTTCTCTCTTTAGTTTTTTTCTTTGTTCTTTTTTTTTGTTTTGTTTTTCTTTTTTTTTTCTTTTTTCTTTTTTTTCTTTTTCTCTCAGTGTCTGTGCTACTGGGGTTCTATTTAGCAAGTGTTCTCCTGTGCCAATGTGTTCAAGTGCATTTGATATTTTTTTTTTTATATTCTTTTATTGTGGATGAAGTCAATTATTTGAACTCTCAAATATTTTTATTGTTATTATCTCTCTGTTTGTTTGCTTATTTGTGGTTGTTCACCAACTTGACTATCTAGAGGAAGTAAAAGTCGTAACAAGGTTTCCGTAGGTGAACCTGCGGAAGGATCATTAACGTGAGAGAGCAGCGGCGGCTCTGCCCGCCCGCTCGCCTGCCTCGCCCGAGTTCTCGCCGGGAGGCGCGCTCCCCGGGTCGCACGTGTGTTGTGCGCACGGAAGTGTGCGTGCGCACGGGCGCGCGTGGCGGTCGTGAGAGAGAGGTCGAGAGAGGGGGAAGGGGGACGGGCGCCGGCTCGCCCGCCCTCCTCGCCCCGTCCGAGGACCCGTGTCTGGCTCTGCCGCTGGCGGCTCACGGCGGACGGCGGCTCTCTTCCCGCTCTCGCTCTCCTCCGTCCACTCCCGCTGCTTGCCTCACCGCACCGCAGCGGCCCGCGGGTGTGTCCCCTCTTTCCCGGGCGCGCGCCTTTCCCTCTCCATCCCTCTTCCCGGGGGAGGATGGGCGAGGGTCTGGCGGCGCCCCGGGCCCCCTCTCGCCGCCGACCTCCGCTCGCGCGCCGTGGCGCCGCGGCGCGCCTGTCGGGGAGGCGGCGGAGGTTGGGCGCACTTTTTTTTCCCCCCTCTCCACCTCCTTCTCCAAAGGACCGGGGTAGACCAGTAGTCCCTCCCACCGGGCGGGAGGCCATTTTTTTCCCCCGGGGATGCGGCGGGTCGACCAGATGTCCCGCTGGACTCTTTTTTTTTTTTTTTTTTTAATGTATAATATATATTATATCATCCTAGACCTGACGGTCGACCAGTTGTCTCTGTGCACTTCCTTTTTTTTTTGACGGACTGGAAGCGGGTCGACCAGTTGTCCGATTAAATATTTGGCCTTAAAATGCTAAGTACCGGGGTCGACCAGTTGGCCTTGTGAACTTGGGTCGACCAGTTGTCTTTTTCCATGTCTTGATTGAATGATGTCATTCTTCAATGTGTTGGTGGTTAGTTTATCTCTTTTGTTCTCTATGCCAACACGCCCCACTCACCAAACACTTTTTTTTTAAATTTATTTATTTACTTATTTTTATTTTACTTTTTTATTATTTATTTATTTATTTATACATAAATACATACATCCTGTCTATCTGTCCAGATGGGGCAGGGGTAGAAGGGGCTAGCTATGAGAGGAAGGTGCTCGGTGGGCATCCAGTTGTAAATAAGGCTGGGAATAAATAGCTGAATATTAATTCATTTAGTAATATTAAAACTGTTCAAGTAGAAAACAATTGCTTTCTTTTTCTGTTTGCCCAGAGATCTGACTGACTGCAACTTGGAAAGAAGACGGCCCTGCTGGACAGAGACCTCCCTCCTGCTTTGGGTGGGTCGACCAGTTTACATGTTTATTTCCACGTTTTGTCTTTTATGGATTGAATGGATGTGTCTCTCTCTTTTTTTTTTTTTTTTTTGGTTTTTCGAGACAGGGTTTCTCTGTGGCTTTGGAGCCTGTCCTGGAACTAGCACTGTAGACCAGGCTGGTCTCGAACTCACAGAGATCCGCCTACCTCTGCCTCCCGAGTACTGGGATTAAAGGCGTGCGCCACCATCGCCCGGCTCTCATTTTTTTTTTCACGATTGCTTGCTTGCTTGCTTGCTTACTTACTTACTTACTTACTATCTGTTCAGCCCATCTCATTTACTTACTTCTTTAAAAAAAATGACCCACCTAGTTATTTACTTACTTACTTACTTACTTACTTGTTCAATCATTCCTTCACTTCCTTATCTTCTTTCATATATCTGTTTATTTATCTGCTGATTTAGCGTGACTCATTTACTTATTGAATGTTTCAATTATTATTTAGTTTTATTCATTTATTCATTCTTTATGTCTATTTTTATGTATGTATTTACTTACTTTCTTAATTTTTTTTTTACTTTTTAAAATTTACTTAATTTTTTTCTTTCTTTGGGAATGTAGATTCTTTCTTCCTTTCTTCCTTTCTTTCCTTCTTTCTGTCTCCTGACTGTCACTGGCTAAGAAAATGGTGGCCTCCATGTCACTGGTCAGCATAGCAGCTCCTAAAATGGAATTTGATGAAGGGATACATAGATAGATAGATAGATAGATAGATAGATAGATAGATAGATAGATAGATGGGATGCGCACACGCTCACACACACACACACACACACACACACACACACATATGCACGCACGTGCATGACATGTACAGATGGGGGGCGATTCCAATGTTTTCAGAGGAAGGTGCTCGCTGGTAATAATAAATGTGCTGGTAAATAAGGCTGGAAATAGCTGAATATTAAATCATTAAAACTCTTCAAATAAATAAAAAGCAATTCCATTTCTCTCTCTCTCTCTTTCTCACCATATACCAGCACATCTGAACTGACTGCAACATACAAAAGAAGAAGAAACACGGAAAGAAGACATCCCTGCTGGACAGGATCTGAGATGAGAATAAATTCATCGAATGGCTGCCAACAGCATTTCATTGAGAAGAGATTCCACATTTTATGCTGTACAGTTACTTAGTTAGATAGATAGATAAAGAGAGGCCTGTGAACTGGGGTGGGCTGTGGCTTCTCAGGTCACCTCAGGTCAGGGAGGGGCTGAAGAGTGTCCCATTGGCCTTGACAATAGGCAGGAGTCAGAGGTTAATGTCAGGGCAGGGCCTGAGAGTTCCTCAAAGGGAATGAATGGAGACCCTTGCTTACCTAAGAAATGCCTGACCTTGGAAAAGGACTTGTGGAAAGCGGGCCCTTGAAACTGTGGTTTCACGTCTTACTAGAAAGCTCCCTCTTGGAAGGGAAAGTCATCGTGATATCTTACTCTTTTCCCAAGGATAACCTACCTACCCTTCTGATCATTCTTACTGAATTAAGTCTTCCACTGCAAATAAATAAATAAATAAATAATAAATGAAGTGGGTGAGTGAGTAAGTGAGTGAGTGAGTAAGTAAGTAAGTAAGTAAGTAAACAAGCAAATACGTGGATGGACAAATAAATACAAAGTTTGCTGTTGTTGACTGACTTTTGATTTCATAATGAATCTCTCTCTCTCTCTCTCTCTCTCTCTCTCACACACACACACACACACACACACACACTAAATATACAATAAAAGGAAGCATAACACCTTTACTCAGGGGGCAGAGTGAACTCTGAAAGTTTTCCAGGCGGGGGGGGGGGGAGAGACAGAATATAAGAACAAAATGAGAAACAAGGAAAAATAGTGTTGGCTGGCTGGCCGGCTTTCAGTTCCCTGACAGAAATGAGCACATTGTGGAGGAAACACAAAGTTGTTACACTATGTGGGTGTGATGAGGAGAGATTGTGAGTGAGTGTCCTGTCAGAACAAAGTTAGTCCCATAGTTGATGAAATTCATTATCCCAAAACTTCAGCAGAATATATCCCAAGTTTGCAAATGTGTGATCAGCTTGTGACAGGTTGGGCTGGAGATGCTGAGAACTGGGGAGCCCTCAATGCAAGAGCAGACACTCATTCCCATGAAGAGGGAGAGAGGGAGGGAGGGAGGGAGGGAGGGATCATTCATTCCTATACTCAAGTTTAAAGAAAGATGAGTGGCTATCTATGGAGAGACCACTCACAGATATGAAAAATCATTTCCTAAAAATCAAATTTCTCAGTCAGTATGCAACTGCTATGGTGCTTCTCCTAGATAGAGCAAAACACACAAACAAACTGATTCCTTGATCTAGAGCCACAGTGCACATGCTGTGGAAAAGGGGACATGGCCAACTTGAATCACAGTATTCATCAGAGCATGAAAAGAGCGTAAAAAGGACACAGAGGAGAGATAATTGTGGTCCTTCCTTCCTCCCTCCCTCCCTCCCTCCCTCCCTCCTTCCCTCAGGAAGTGACTGACAGATGAGACTTTGTCCAAGCAGGTTCTGTCTGAAATACCAGACTTGAGTTTCCCCCTCTGTGGGTATTAGCTAATCAGTCCTCCCTTCTTTCTGTAGGAAGGTGGTGCATGTCTCTCAGAACTTACCTGGTTTCCTCTGCACCAGGTGAACCAGGGAAAAGCTTTCTAAGCCTTATTCAGACCCATAGAGGCTGCGCTGTGTGTGACTTCAGAGACCTCAGGGAGTATAGGGGTGGGTGGGTGCTTGATGCTTCAGACTCATGTCATTGAAGGACATAACATAGTCTGGATTCACAGAGATTCACAACACAGAGCCATTGTCACTTACTAACAGCTCAGGACACCCAGAGCTAACAAGAAATTGCAGTCTCAGCCGGGCTTTAATCACAGCACACACACAGATCTCTGTGAATTCAAAGATGGCCTGATTTACAGAGTGAGTTTTAGGACAGCCCAAGATACAAAAAGAAACCCTTTCTTGAAAAACAAAGCAAAACAGCAAAAGAAAGAAAGACAAGGAAAAAGAAAAAAATGGCAGTCTCTTTCCACTCTCTCCTCCATTGGCTCTTAAAGAGCTCTCAAGCTGAACTGGAGACCATGGTGTCACTCAAAACTGGGAAGCCAGAAACCTTAGGGGGGTCACAGGAGTCGGACTGACTGCAGCACTTGATGCCTCAACCCTGCTAATGGCTGTGATATAAGGCATGGTAAAATACGGGCTTTGGCAGAGCACTACTCCCCTTTCTCTATTATTATTGCTACACAACGAAAAGGACCGGGGGGGGGGTGATGATGTGCAGTCAGTGCTGGTATTGAAATCTCACTGACTCCTTCCGCACTCCTTGTCAATTCCCGACTTTGTCAAATCAACTATCGTGAATCTTTGATGTGGGTTGGCCCTTTAGGAACTCAGAGAAACAAGACAGACAGACCTGTTTCATCCCAGAAACCTCCCAGTTCCTGAGCCCTAGCCCTGGAAGTCTCAAAGCCATCACATCCAGAAATCTCTCTAGTCCCTGCTAGTGGTGAACTCACTTCGTCTTCCCCAGGACCACTAATTATTTCTCCATGTTTTCCTGTGAGATCTGAGGCCAGCTTTCTTCTTCCTCCCTCTGGCCTCTCCACGAACGATCTCCATTCTCTAGACAACATGTCTAGAACCGAGTCTTATAGGCACCGAGAGAGTGTGTCTTGAGGGCAGTTGGCGTTTCTAGGACACGAGTGACATCACAAAATTCCGAGAGCTCTCTGGGATACCGTGGAATTTCCAGAGAAGGGACTGCTGATGTCGTGAGGCACGGCCTTTACCTCCTTGCTGATATTTCTCCCCGAACTGACCGACCGACCGACCGACCGACCAACCGGAACCTGAGGTTTCCTTTCCAGGAGTCTCTCCTCCGACACAGAGGGAGCCATTCAGGATTTCCTCCTTCCAAAACCAGAAATTTCTCTCTGCTTCATTAATATCTTCTCACTACTTCCTGAACCCATGGGGAGTTAGTTAGTTGAACACTCACTTTTTTCATGAATGACCCTTCCTCCCTCTCCTGAACATCTCATATTACTGATTCATACTCAGTAAAACAGTAATATGAGAAATTAGGCCAGGAGGACATGGAAGATGAGGGTTGAGTCTTCTGAAGTGAACAAGCACTTAGGGAAGGCTAAACTTAAGGGAATTTGACTCTGAGTGGCAAGACCTGAATAGCTGCTGCCAAGGCACAGATACAGGCACCAACTGGGCCCTCGGCATCCTCCTGCATCATCAGAGCTGTGTGGGAAACTCAGCCCAAAGGAGGGGCCGTGTTCAAAGGGAGAGGGCATTTTCGAGGACAGCACTGTTTTCTTTTTCTTCTTTCTTTCTTTCTTTCTTTCTTTCTTTCTTTCTTTCTTTCTTTCTTTTTTTTTTTTCGAGACAGGGTTGTTCTGTAGTTTTTTTTTTTTTTGGAGCCTGTCCTGGAACTAGCTCTTGTAGACCAGGCTGGTCTTGAACTCACATGCTTTCTTTTTTTTTCTATTGGATATTTTTGACTTCTTTATCAAAGATCAGGTGTTCGAAGATGTGTGGATCGATATCCGGGTCTTCTATTCGGTTCCATTGGTCCTCCTGTCTGTTCTTATGCCAGGACCAGGCTGTTTTCAGAACTGTAGCTTACAGAGTGTTCTTGCAGGTGGGGCACAGAAGAGGTTAATTACGGTACCTTAGTTCTTCTGCTTTTCTAGCAGACCGGAGCCCAGCTGACAGGAATCCAGTAGAGATGGTGTCAAGGTTCACACTGACACTAACAGCTGTAACTTGAGCAGGATTTGTGATCCACATGAAATTTGCAATGAATTGCAGCAAATCTGTGACACTCTAACTTGCTCAGGCTCAGTATCTGAACATACAGATGTTTGCAATGATCACTGGCTTCAGGATTTTTTTTTTTGTTGTTGTTGTTGTTGTTTTGTTTTTCCACGAGACAGGGTTTCCCTGTAGCTGAAGTTTAACGGCCTGGTGTTTTTGTGACTTACTGCTTCAAAGAACTTCTCCATTTCTTTATCCCTAAGGGAAAAGAAATATAATCACTAAATACATTTAAGTGTCTTTCAACCATTTTAGATCCCTCTGTTGAGAGTTCTCTGTTTAGGTCTGTACTCCATTTTTTAAAATTGGATTATTTGTTCTTTGGATGACCAATTTCTCGACTTCTTTGTGTATTTTGGAGATTAGTGAAGATCTTTTCCCATTCTGTAAGGCCGTCGTTTTGTCTTGTTGGCCATGTTCTTTGCTTTACAGAAGCTTTTCAGTTTCAGGAGGTCTCACTTATTAATTGTTTCTCTCAGTGTCTGTTTTTTTTTCTTTTTTTTTTCTTTTTTCTTTCTTTTTTTTTCTTTTTTTTCTTTTTTTCTTTTTTTCTTTTTTTTCTTCTTCTTCTTTTCTTTTTTTTCTTTTTTTTCTCTCTTTAGTTTTTTTCTTTGTTCTTTTTTTTTGTTTTGTTTTTCTTTTTTTTTTCTTTTTTCTTTTTCTCTCAGTGTCTGTGCTACTGGGGTTCTATTTAGCAAGCGTTCTCCTGTGCCAATGTGTTCAAGTGCATTTGATATTTTTATTTTTATATTCTTTTATTGTGGATGAAGTCAATTATTTGAACTCTCAAATATTTTTATTGTTATTATCTCTCTATTTGTTTGCTTATTTGTGGTTGTTCACCAACTTGACTATCTAGAGGAAGTAAAAGTCGTAACAAGGTTTCCGTAGGTGAACCTGCGGAAGGATCATTAACGTGAGAGAGCAGCGGCGGCGGCTCTGCCCGCCCGCTCGCCTGCCTCGCCCGAGTTCTCGCCGGGAGGCGCGCTCCCCGGGTCGCACATGTGTTGTGCGCACGGAAGTGTGCGTGCGCACGGGCGCGCGTGGCGGTCGTGAGAGAGAGGTCGAGAGAGGGGGAAGGGGGACGGGCGCCGGCTCGCCCGCCCTCCTCGCCCCGTCCGAGGACCCGTGTCTGGCTCTGCCGCTGGCGGCTCACGGCGGACGGCGGCTCTCTTCCCGCTCTCGCTCTCCTCCGTCCACTCCCGCTGCTTGCCTCACCGCACCGCAGCGGCCCGCGGGTGTGTCCCCTCTTTCCCGGGCGCGCGCCTTTCCCTCTCCATCCCTCTTCCCGGGGGAGGATGGGCGAGGGTCTGGCGGCGCCCCGGGCCCCCTCTCGCCGCCGACCTCTGCTCGCGCGCCATGGCGCCGCGGCGCGCCTGTCGGGGAGGCGGCGGAGGTTGGGCGCACTTTTTTTTCCCCCCTCTCCACCTCCTTCTCCAAAGGACCGGGGTAGACCAGTAGTCCCTCCCACCGGGAGGGAGGCCATTTTTTTCCCCCGGGGATGCGGCGGGTCGACCAGATGTCCCGCTGGACTCTTTTTTTTTTTTTTTTTAATGTATAATATATATTATATCTTCCTAGACCTGACGGGTCGACCAGTTGTCTCTGTGCACTTCCTTTTTTTTTGACGGACTGGAAGCGGGTCGACCAGTTGTCCGATTAAATATTTGGCCTTAAAATGCTAAGTACCGGGGTCGACCAGTTGGCCTTGTGAACTTGGGTCGACCAGTTGTCTTTTTCCATGTCTTGATTGAATGATGTCATTCTTCAATGTGTTGGTGGTTAGTTTATCTCTTTTGTTCTCTATGCCAACACGCCCCACTCACCAAACACTTTTTTTTTATTTTATTTATTTACTTATTTTTATTTTACTTTTTTATTATTTATTTATTTATTTATACATACATACATACATCCTGTCTATCTGTCCAGATGGGGCAGGGGTAGAAGGGGCTAGCTATGAGAGGAAGGTGCTCGGTGGGCATCCAGTTGTAAATAAGGCTGGGAATAAATAGCTGAATATTAATTCATTTGAGTAATATTAAAACTGTTCAAGTAGAAAACAATTGCTTTCTTTTTCTGTTTGCCCAGAGATCTGACTGACTGCAACTTGGAAAGAAGACGGCCCTGCTGGACAGAGACCTCCCTCCTGCTTTGGGTGGGTCGACCAGTTTACATGTTTATTTCCACGTTTTGTCTTTTATGGATTGAATGGATGTGTCTCTCTCTCTTTTTTTTTTTTTTTTTTTGGTTTTTCGAGACAGGGTTTCTCTGTGGCTTTGGAGCCTGTCCTGGAACTAGCACTGTAGACCAGGCTGGTCTCGAACTCACAGAGATCCGCCTACCTCTGCCTCCCGAGTACTGGGATTAAAGGCGTGCGCCACCATCGCCCGGCTCTCATTTTTTTTTTCACGATTGCTTGCTTGCTTGCTTGCTTACTTACTTACTTACTTACTATCTGTTCAGCCCATCTCATTTACTTACTTCTTTAAAAAAAATGACCCACCTAGTTATTTACTTACTTACTTACTTACTTACTTGTTCATTCATTCCTTCACTTCCTTATCTTCTTTCATATATCTGTTTATTTATCTGCTGATTTAGCGTGACTCATTTACTTATTGAATGTTTCAATTATTATTTAGTTTTATTCATTTATTCATTCTTTATGTCTATTTTTATGTATGTATTTACTTACTTTCTTAATTTTTTTTTTACTTTTTAAAATTTACTTAATTTTTTTCTTTCTTTGGGAATGTAGATTCTTTCTTCCTTTCTTCCTTTCTTTCCTTCTTTCTGTCTCCTGACTGTCACTGGCTAAGAAAATGGTGGCCTCCATGTCACTGGTCAGCATAGCAGCTCCTAAAATGGAATTTGATGAAGGGATACATAGATAGATAGATAGATAGATAGATAGATAGATAGATAGATAGATAGATAGATAGATAGATAGATAGATAGATGGGATGCGCACACGCTCACACACACACACACACACACACACACACACACACATATGCACGCACGTGCATGACATGTACAGATGGGGGGCGATTCCAATGTTTTCAGAGGAAGGTGCTCGCTGGTAATAATAAATGTGCTGGTAAATAAGGCTGGAAATAGCTGAATATTAAATCATTAAAACTCTTCAAATAAATAAAAAGCAATTCCATTTCTCTCTCTCTCTCTTTCTCACCATATACCAGCACATCTGAACTGACTGCAACATACAAAAGAAGAAGAAACACGGAAAGAAGACATCCCTGCTGGACAGGATCTGAGATGAGAATAAATTCATCGAATGGCTGCCAACAGCATTTCATTGAGAAGAGATTCCACATTTTATGCTGTACAGTTACTTAGTTAGATAGATAGATAAAGAGAGGCCTGTGAACTGGGGTGGGCTGTGGCTTCTCAGGTCACCTCAGGTCAGGGAGGGGCTGAGGAGTGTCCCATTGGCCTTGACAATAGGCAGGAGTCAGAGGTTAATGTCAGGGCAGGGCCTGAGAGTTCCTCAAAGGGAATGAATGGAGACCCTTGCTTACCTAAGAAATGCCTGACCTTGGAAAAGGACTTGTGGAAAGCGGGCCCTTGAAACTGTGGTTTCACGTCTTACTAGAAAGCTCCCTCTTGGAAGGGAAAGTCATCGTGATATCTTACTCTTTTCCCAAGGATACCCTACCTACCCTTCTGATCATTCTTACTGAATTAAGTCTTCCACTGCAAATAAATAAATAAATAAATAATAAATGAAGTGGGTGAGTGAGTGAGTGAGTGAGTAAGTAAGTAAGTAAGTAAGTAAACAAGCAAATACGTGGATGGACAAATAAATACAAAGTTTGCTGTTGTTGACTGACTTTTGATTTCATAATGAATCTCTCTCTCTCTCTCTCTCTCTCTCTCTCTCTCTCTCACACACACACACACACACACACACACACTAAATATACAATAAAAGGAAGCATAACACCTTTACTCAGGGGGCAGAGTGAACTCTGAAAGTTTTCCAGGCGGGGGGGGGGGGAGAGACAGAATATAAGAACAAAATGAGAAACAAGGAAAAATAGTGTTGGCTGGCTGGCCGGCTTTCAGTTCCCTGACAGAAATGAGCACATTGTGGAGGAAACACAAAGTTGTTACACTATGTGGGTGTGATGAGGAGAGATTGTGAGTGAGTGTCCTGTCAGAACAAAGTTAGTCCCATAGTTGATGAAATTCATTATCCCAAAACTTCAGCAGAATATATCCCAAGTTTGCAAATGTGTGATCAGCTTGTGACAGGTTGGGCTGGAGATGCTGAGAACTGGGGAGCCCTCAATGCAAGAGCAGACACTCATTCCCATGAAGAGGGAGAGAGGGAGGGAGGGAGGGAGGGAGGGAGGGATCATTCATTCCTATACTCAAGTTTAAAGAAAGATGAGTGGCTATCTATGGAGAGACCACTCACAGATATGAAAAATCATTTCCTAAAAATCAAATTTCTCAGTCAGTATGCAACTGCTATGGTGCTTCTCCTAGATAGAGCAAAACACACAAACAAACTGATTCCTTGATCTAGAGCCACAGTGCACATGCTGTGGAAAAGGGGACATGGCCAACTTGAATCACAGTATTCATCAGAGCATGAAAAGAGCGTAAAAAGGACACAGAGGAGAGATAATTGTGGTCCTTCCTTCCTCCCTCCCTCCCTCCCTCCCTCCTTCCCTCAGGAAGTGACTGACAGATGAGACTTTGTCCAAGCAGGTTCTGTCTGAAATACCAGACTTGAGTTTCCCCCTCTGTGGGTATTAGCTAATCAGTCCTCCCTTCTTTCTGTAGGAAGGTGGTGCATGTCTCTCAGAACTTACCTGGTTTCCTCTGCACCAGGTGAACCAGGGAAAAGCTTTCTAAGCCTTATTCAGACCCATAGAGGCTGCGCTGTGTGTGACTTCAGAGACCTCAGGGAGTATAGGGGTGGGTGGGTGCTTGATGCTTCAGACTCATGTCATTGAAGGACATAACATAGTCTGGATTCACAGAGATTCACAACACAGAGCCATTGTCACTTACTAACAGCTCAGGACACCCAGAGCTAACAAGAAATTGCAGTCTCAGCCGGGCTTTAATCACAGCACACACACAGATCTCTGTGAATTCAAAGATGGCCTGATTTACAGAGTGAGTTTTAGGACAGCCCAAGATACAAAAAGAAACCCTTTCTTGAAAAACAAAGCAAAACAGCAAAAGAAAGAAAGACAAGGAAAAAGAAAAAAATGGCAGTCTCTTTCCACTCTCTCCTCCATTGGCTCTTAAAGAGCTCTCAAGCTGAACTGGAGACCATGGTGTCACTCAAAACTGGGAAGCCAGAAACCTTAGGGGGGTCACAGGAGTCGGACTGACTGCAGCACTTGATGCCTCAACCCTGCTAATGGCTGTGATATAAGGCATGGTAAAATACGGGCTTTGGCAGAGCACTACTCCCCTTTCTCTATTATTATTGCTACACAACGAAAAGGACCGGGGGGGGGGGGTGATGATGTGCAGTCAGTGCTGGTATTGAAATCTCACTGACTCCTTCCGCACTCCTTGTCAATTCCCGACTTTGTCAAATCAACTATCGTGAATCTTTGATGTGGGTTGGCCCTTTAGGAACTCAGAGAAACAAGACAGACAGACCTGTTTCATCCCAGAAACCTCCCAGTTCCTGAGCCCTAGCCCTGGAAGTCTCAAAGCCATCACATCCAGAAATCTCTCTAGTCCCTGCTAGTGGTGAACTCACTTCGTCTTCCCCAGGACCACTAATTATTTCTCCATGTTTTCCTGTGAGATCTGAGGCCAGCTTTCTTCTTCCTCCCTCTGGCCTCTCCACGAACGATCTCCATTCTCTAGACAACATGTCTAGAACCGAGTCTTATAGGCACCGAGAGAGTGTGTCTTGAGGGCAGTTGGCGTTTCTAGGACACGAGTGACATCACAAAATTCCGAGAGCTCTCTGGGATACCGTGGAATTTCCAGAGAAGGGACTGCTGATGTCGTGAGGCACGGCCTTTACCTCCTTGCTGATATTTCTCCCCGAACTGACCGACCGACCGACCGACCGACCAACCGGAACCTGAGGTTTCCTTTCCAGGAGTCTCTCCTCCGACACAGAGGGAGCCATTCAGGATTTCCTCCTTCCAAAACCAGAAATTTCTCTCTGCTTCATTAATATCTTCTCACTACTTCCTGAACCCATGGGGAGTTAGTTAGTTGAACACTCACTTTTTTCATGAATGACCCTTCCTCCCTCTCCTGAACATCTCATATTACTGATTCATACTCAGTAAAACAGTAATATGAGAAATTAGGCCAGGAGGACATGGAAGATGAGGGTTGAGTCTTCTGAAGTGAACAAGCACTTAGGGAAGGCTAAACTTAAGGGAATTTGACTTTGAGTGGCAAGACATGAATAGCTGCTGCCAAGGCACAGATACAGGCACCAACTGGGCCCTCGGCATCCTCCTGCATCATCAGAGCTGTGTGGGAAACTCAGCCCAAAGGAGGGGCCGTGTTCAAAGGGAGAGGGCATTTTCGAGGACAGCACTGTTTTCTTTTTCTTCTTTCTTTCTTTCTTTCTTTCTTTCTTTCTTTCTTTTTTTTTTTTCGAGACAGGGTTGTTCTGTAGTTTTTTTTTTTTTGGAGCCTGTCCTGGAACTAGCTCTTGTAGACCAGGCTGGTCTTGAACTCACATGCTTTCTTTTTTTTTCTATTGGATATTTTTGACTTCTTTATCAAAGATCAGGTGTTCGAAGATGTGTGGATCGATATCCGGGTCTTCTATTCGGTTCCATTGGTCCTCCTGTCTGTTCTTATGCCAGGACCAGGCTGTTTTCAGAACTGTAGCTTACAGAGTGTTCTTGCAGGTGGGGCACAGAAGAGGTTAATTACGGTACCTTAGTTCTTCTGCTTTTCTAGCAGACCGGAGCCCAGCTGACAGGAATCCAGTAGAGATGGTGTCAAGGTTCACACTGACACTAACAGCTGTAACTTGAGCAGGATTTGTGATCCACATGAAATTTGCAATGAATTGCAGCAAATCTGTGACACTCTAACTTGCTCAGGCTCAGTATCTGAACATACAGATGTTTGCAATGATCACTGGCTTCAGGATTTTTTTGTTGTTGTTGTTGTTGTTGTTTTGTTTTTCCACGAGACAGGGTTTCCCTGTAGCTGAAGTTTAACGGCCTGGTGTTTTTGTGACTTACTGCTTCAAAGAACTTCTCCATTTCTTTATCCCTAAGGGAAAAGAAATATAATCACTAAATACATTTAAGTGTCTTTCAACCATTTTAGATCCCTCTGTTGAGAGTTCTCTGTTTAGGTCTGTACTCCATTTTTTAAAATTGGATTATTTGTTCTTTGGATGACCAATTTCTCGACTTCTTTGTGTATTTTGGAGATTAGTGAAGATCTTTTCCCATTCTGTAAGGCCGTCGTTTTGTCTTGTTGGCCATGTTCTTTGCTTTACAGAAGCTTTTCAGTTTCAGGAGGTCTCACTTATTAATTGTTTCTCTCAGTGTCTGTTTTTTTTTCTTTTTTTTTCTTTTTTCTTTCTTTTTTTTTTCTTTTTTTTCTTTTTTTCTTTTTTTCTTCTTCTTCTTTTCTTTTTTTTTCTTTTTTTTCTCTCTTTAGTTTTTTTCTTTGTTCTTTTTTTTGTTTTGTTTTTCTTTTTTTTTTCTTTTTTCTTTTTTTTCTTTTTCTCTCAGTGTCTGTGCTACTGGGGTTCTATTTAGCAAGCGTTCTCCTGTGGCAATGTGTTCAAGTGCATTTGATATTTTTATTTTTATATTCTTTTATTGTGGATGAAGTCAATTATTTGAACTCTCAAATATTTTTATTGTTATTATCTCTCTATTTGTTTGCTTATTTGTGGTTGTTCACCAACTTGACTATCTAGAGGAAGTAAAAGTCGTAACAAGGTTTCCGTAGGTGAACCTGCGGAAGGATCATTAACGTGAGAGAGCAGCGGCGGCGGCTCTGCCCGCCCGCTCGCCTGCCTCGCCCGAGTTCTCGCCGGCAGGCGCGCTCCCCGGGTCGCACGTGTGTTGTGCGCACGGAAGTGTGCGTGCGCACGGGCGCGCGTGGCGGTCGTGAGACAGAGGTCGAGAGAGGGGGAAGGGGGACGGGCGCCGGCTCGCCCGCCCTCCTCGCCCCGTCCGAGGACCCGTGTCTGGCTCTGCCGCTGGCGGCTCACGGCGGACGGCGGCTCTCTTCCCGCTCTCGCTCTCCTCCGTCCACTCCCGCTGCTTGCCTCACCGCACCGCAGCGGCCCGCGGGTGTGTCCCCTCTTTCCCGGGCGCGCGCCTTTCCCTCTCCATCCCTCTTCCCGGGGGAGGATGGGCGAGGGTCTGGCGGCGCCCCGGGCCCCCTCTCGCCGCCGACCTCTGCTCGCGCGCCATGGCGCCGCGGCGCGCCTGTCGGGGAGGCGGCGGAGGTTGGGCGCACTTTTTTTTCCCCCCTCTCCACCTCCTTCTCCAAAGGACCGGGGTAGACCAGTAGTCCCTCCCACCGGGCGGGAGGCCATTTTTTTCCCCCGGGGATGCGGCGGGTCGACCAGATGTCCCGCTGGACTCTTTTTTTTTTTTTTTTAATGTATAATATATATTATATCTTCCTAGACCTGATGGGTCGACCAGTTGTCTCTGTGCACTTCCTTTTTTTTGACGGACTGGAAGCGGGTCGACCAGTTGTCCGATTAAATATTTGGCCTTAAAATGCTAAGTACCGGGGTCGACCAGTTGGCCTTGTGAACTTGGGTCGACCAGTTGTCTTTTTCCATGTCTTGATTGAATGATGTCATTCTTCAATGTGTTGGTGGTTAGTTTATCTCTTTTGTTCTCTATGCCAACACGCCCCACTCACCAAACACTTTTTTTTTAATTTATTTATTTACTTATTTTTATTTTACTTTTTTATTATTTATTTATTTATTTATACATACATACATACATCCTGTCTATCTGTCCAGATGGGGCAGGGGTAGAAGGGGCTAGCTATGAGAGGAAGGTGCTCGGTGGGCATCCAGTTGTAAATAAGGCTGGGAATAAATAGCTGAATATTAATTCATTTGAGTAATATTAAAACTGTTCAAGTAGAAAACAATTGCTTTCTTTTTCTGTTTGCCCAGAGATCTGACTGACTGCAACTTGGAAAGAAGACGGCCCTGCTGGACAGAGACCTCCCTCCTGCTTTGGGTGGGTCGACCAGTTTACATGTTTATTTCCACGTTTTGTCTTTTATGGATTGAATGGATGTGTCTCTCTCTTTTTTTTTTTTTTTTGGTTTTTCGAGACAGGGTTTCTCTGTGGCTTTGGAGCCTGTCCTGGAACTAGCACTGTAGACCAGGCTGGTCTCGAACTCACAGAGATCCGCCTACCTCTGCCTCCCGAGTACTGGGATTAAAGGCGTGCGCCACCATCGCCCGGCTCTCATTTTTTTTTTCACGATTGCTTGCTTGCTTGCTTGCTTACTTACTTACTTACTTACTATCTGTTCAGCCCATCTCATTTACTTACTTCTTTAAAAAAAATGACCCACCTAGTTATTTACTTACTTACTTACTTACTTACTTGTTCATTCATTCCTTCACTTCCTTATCTTCTTTCATATATCTGTTTATTTATCTGCTGATTTAGCGTGACTCATTTACTTATTGAATGTTTCAATTATTATTTAGTTTTATTCATTTATTCATTCTTTATGTCTATTTTTATGTATGTATTTACTTACTTTCTTAATTTTTTTTTTTTACTTTTTAAAATTTACTTAATTTTTTTCTTTCTTTGGGAATGTAGATTCTTTCTTCCTTTCTTCCTTTCTTTCCTTCTTTCTGTCTCCTGACTGTCACTGGCTAAGAAAATGGTGGCCTCCATGTCACTGGTCAGCATAGCAGCTCCTAAAATGGAATTTGATGAAGGGATACATAGATAGATAGATAGATAGATAGATAGATAGATAGATAGATAGATAGATAGATAGATAGATGGGATGCGCACACGCTCACACACACACACACACACACACACACACACATATGCACGCACGTGCATGACATGTACAGATGGGGGGCGATTCCAATGTTTTCAGAGGAAGGTGCTCGCTGGTAATAATAAATGTGCTGGTAAATAAGGCTGGAAATAGCTGAATATTAAATCATTAAAACTCTTCAAATAAATAAAAAGCAATTCCATTTCTCTCTCTCTCTCTTTCTCACCATATACCAGCACATCTGAACTGACTGCAACATACAAAAGAAGAAGAAACACGGAAAGAAGACATCCCTGCTGGACAGGATCTGAGATGAGAATAAATTCATCGAATGGCTGCCAACAGCATTTCATTGAGAAGAGATTCCACATTTTATGCTGTACAGTTACTTAGTTAGATAGATAGATAAAGAGAGGCCTGTGAACTGGGGTGGGCTGTGGCTTCTCAGGTCACCTCAGGTCAGGGAGGGGCTGAGGAGTGTCCCATTGGCCTTGACAATAGGCAGGAGTCAGAGGTTAATGTCAGGGCAGGGCCTGAGAGTTCCTCAAAGGGAATGAATGGAGACCCTTGCTTACCTAAGAAATGCCTGACCTTGGAAAAGGACTTGTGGAAAGCGGGCCCTTGAAACTGTGGTTTCACGTCTTACTAGAAAGCTCCCTCTTGGAAGGGAAAGTCATCGTGATATCTTACTCTTTTCCCAAGGATACCCTACCTACCCTTCTGATCATTCTTACTGAATTAAGTCTTCCACTGCAAATAAATAAATAAATAAATAATAAATGAAGTGGGTGAGTGAGTGAGTGAGTGAGTAAGTAAGTAAGTAAGTAAGTAAACAAGCAAATACGTGGATGGACAAATAAATACAAAGTTTGCTGTTGTTGACTGACTTTTGATTTCATAATGAATCTCTCTCTCTCTCTCTCTCTCTCTCTCTCACACACACACACACACACACACACTAAATATACAATAAAAGGAAGCATAACACCTTTACTCAGGGGGCAGAGTGAACTCTGAAAGTTTTCCAGGCGGGGGGGGGGGAGAGACAGAATATAAGAACAAAATGAGAAACAAGGAAAAATAGTGTTGGCTGGCTGGCCGGCTTTCAGTTCCCTGACAGAAATGAGCACATTGTGGAGGAAACACAAAGTTGTTACACTATGTGGGTGTGATGAGGAGAGATTGTGAGTGAGTGTCCTGTCAGAACAAAGTTAGTCCCATAGTTGATGAAATTCATTATCCCAAAACTTCAGCAGAATATATCCCAAGTTTGCAAATGTGTGATCAGCTTGTGACAGGTTGGGCTGGAGATGCTGAGAACTGGGGAGCCCTCAATGCAAGAGCAGACACTCATTCCCATGAAGAGGGAGAGAGGGAGGGAGGGAGGGAGGGAGGGATCATTCATTCCTATACTCAAGTTTAAAGAAAGATGAGTGGCTATCTATGGAGAGACCACTCACAGATATGAAAAATCATTTCCTAAAAATCAAATTTCTCAGTCAGTATGCAACTGCTATGGTGCTTCTCCTAGATAGAGCAAAACACACAAACAAACTGATTCCTTGATCTAGAGCCACAGTGCACATGCTGTGGAAAAGGGGACATGGCCAACTTGAATCACAATATTCATCAGAGCATGAAAAGAGCGTAAAAAGGACACAGAGGAGAGATAATTGTGGTCCTTCCTTCCTCCCTCCCTCCCTCCCTCCCTCCTTCCCTCAGGAAGTGACTGACAGATGAGACTTTGTCCAAGCAGGTTCTGTCTGAAATACCAGACTTGAGTTTCCCCCTCTGTGGGTATTAGCTAATCAGTCCTCCCTTCTTTCTGTAGGAAGGTGGTGCATGTCTCTCAGAACTTACCTGGTTTCCTCTGCACCAGGTGAACCAGGGAAAAGCTTTCTAAGCCTTATTCAGACCCATAGAGGCTGCGCTGTGTGTGACTTCAGAGACCTCAGGGAGTATAGGGGTGGGTGGGTGCTTGATGCTTCAGACTCATGTCATTGAAGGACATAACATAGTCTGGATTCACAGAGATTCACAACACAGAGCCATTGTCACTTACTAACAGCTCAGGACACCCAGAGCTAACAAGAAATTGCAGTCTCAGCCGGGCTTTAATCACAGCACACACACAGATCTCTGTGAATTCAAAGATGGCCTGATTTACAGAGTGAGTTTTAGGACAGCCCAAGATACAAAAAGAAACCCTTTCTTGAAAAACAAAGCAAAACAGCAAAAGAAAGAAAGACAAGGAAAAAGAAAAAAATGGCAGTCTCTTTCCACTCTCTCCTCCATTGGCTCTTAAAGAGCTCTCAAGCTGAACTGGAGACCATGGTGTCACTCAAAACTGGGAAGCCAGAAACCTTAGGGGGGTCACAGGAGTCGGACTGACTGCAGCACTTGATGCCTCAACCCTGCTAATGGCTGTGATATAAGGCATGGTAAAATACGGGCTTTGGCAGAGCACTACTCCCCTTTCTCTGTTATTATTGCTACACAACGAAAAGGACCGGGGGGGGGGTGATGATGTGCAGTCAGTGCTGGTATTGAAATCTCACTGACTCCTTCCGCACTCCTTGTCAATTCCCGACTTTGTCAAATCAACTATCGTGAATCTTTGATGTGGGTTGGCCCTTTAGGAACTCAGAGAAACAAGACAGACAGACCTGTTTCATCCCAGAAACCTCCCAGTTCCTGAGCCCTAGCCCTGGAAGTCTCAAAGCCATCACATCCAGAAATCTCTCTAGTCCCTGCTAGTGGTGAACTCACTTCGTCTTCCCCAGGACCACTAATTATTTCTCCATGTTTTCCTGTGAGATCTGAGGCCAGCTTTCTTCTTCCTCCCTCTGGCCTCTCCACGAACGATCTCCATTCTCTAGACAACATGTCTAGAACCGAGTCTTATAGGCACCGAGAGAGTGTGTCTTGAGGGCAGGTGGCGTTTCTAGGACACGAGTGACATCACAAAATTCCGAGAGCTCTCTGGGATACCGTGGAATTTCCAGAGAAGGGACTGCTGATGTCGTGAGGCACGGCCTTTACCTCCTTGCTGATATTTCTCCCCGAACTGACCGACCGACCGACCGACCGACCAACCGGAACCTGAGGTTTCCTTTCCAGGAGTCTCTCCTCCGACACAGAGGGAGCCATTCAGGATTTCCTCCTTCCAAAACCAGAAATTTCTCTCTGCTTCATTAATATCTTCTCACTACTTCCTGAACCCATGGGGAGTTAGTTAGTTGAACACTCACTTTTTTCATGAATGACCCTTCCTCCCTCTCCTGAACATCTCATATTACTGATTCATACTCAGTAAAACAGTAATATGAGAAATTAGGCCAGGAGGACATGGAAGATGAGGGTTGAGTCTTCTGAAGTGAACAAGCACTTAGGGAAGGCTAAACTTAAGGGAATTTGACTCTGAGTGGCAAGACATGAATAGCTGCTGCCAAGGCACAGATACAGGCACCAACTGGGCCCTCGGCATCCTCCTGCATCATCAGAGCTGTGTGGGAAACTCAGCCCAAAGGAGGGGCCGTGTTCAAAGGGAGAGGGCATTTTCGAGGACAGCACTGTTTTCTTTTTCTTCTTTCTTTCTTTCTTTCTTTCTTTCTTTCTTTCTTTCTTTTTTTTTTTCGAGACAGGGTTGTTCTGTAGTTTTTTTTTTTTTGGAGCCTGTCCTGGAACTAGCTCTTGTAGACCAGGCTGGTCTTGAACTCACATGCTTTCTTTTTTTTTCTATTGGATATTTTTGACTTCTTTATCAAAGATCAGGTGTTCGAAGATGTGTGGATCGATATCCGGGTCTTCTATTCGGTTCCATTGGTCCTCCTGTCTGTTCTTATGCCAGGACCAGGCTGTTTTCAGAACTGTAGCTTACAGAGTGTTCTTGCAGGTGGGGCACAGAAGAGGTTAATTACGGTACCTTAGTTCTTCTGCTTTTCTAGCAGACCGGAGCCCAGCTGACAGGAATCCAGTAGAGATGGTGTCAAGGTTCACACTGACACTAACAGCTGTAACTTGAGCAGGATTTGTGATCCACATGAAATTTGCAATGAATTGCAGCAAATCTGTGACACTCTAACTTGCTCAGGCTCAGTATCTGAACATACAGATGTTTGCAATGATCACTGGCTTCAGGATTTTTTGTTGTTGTTGTTGTTGTTGTTTTGTTTTTCCACGAGACAGGGTTTCCCTGTAGCTGAAGTTTAACGGCCTGGTGTTTTTGTGACTTACTGCTTCAAAGAACTTCTCCATTTCTTTATCCCTAAGGGAAAAGAAATATAATCACTAAATACATTTAAGTGTCTTTCAACCATTTTAGATCCCTCTGTTGAGAGTTCTCTGTTTAGGTCTGTACTCCATTTTTTAAAATTGGATTATTTGTTCTTTGGATGACCAATTTCTCGACTTCTTTGTGTATTTTGGAGATTAGTGAAGATCTTTTCCCATTCTGTAAGGCCGTCGTTTTGTCTTGTTGGCCATGTTCTTTGCTTTACAGAAGCTTTTCAGTTTCAGGAGGTCTCACTTATTAATTGTTTCTCTCAGTGTCTGTTTTTTTTTCTTTTTTTTTCTTTTTTCTTTCTTTTTTTTTCTTTTTTTTCTTTTTTTCTTTTTTTCTTTTTTTTCTTCTTCTTCTTTTCTTTTTTTTTCTTTTTTTTCTCTCTTTAGTGTTTTTCTTTGTTCTTTTTTTTTGTTTTGTTTTTCTTTTTTTTTCTTTTTTCTTTTTTTTCTTTTTCTCTCAGTGTCTGTGCTACTGGGGTTCTATTTAGCAAGCGTTCTCCTGTGCCAATGTGTTCAAGTGCATTTGATATTTTTATTTTTATATTCTTTTATTGTTGATGAAGTCAATTATTTGAACTCTCAAATATTTTTATTGTTATTATCTCTCTATTTGCTTATTTGTGGTTGTTCACCAACTTGACTATCTAGAGGAAGTAAAAGTCGTAACAAGGTTTCCGTAGGTGAACCTGCGGAAGGATCATTAACGTGAGAGAGCAGCGGCGGCGGCTCTGCCCGCCCGCTCGCCTGCCTCGCCCGAGTTCTCGCCGGGAGGCGCGCTCCCCGGGTCGCACGTGTGTTGTGCGCACGGAAGTGTGCGTGCGCACGGGCGCGCGTGGCGGTCGTGAGAGAGAGGTCGAGAGAGGGGGAAGGGGGACGGGCGCCGGCTCGCCCGCCCTCCTCGCCCCGTCCGAGGACCCGTGTCTGGCTCTGCCGCTGGCGGCTCACGGCGGACGGCGGCTCTCTTCCCGCTCTCGCTCTCCTCCGTCCACTCCCGCTGCTTGCCTCACCGCACCGCAGCGGCCCGCGGGTGTGTCCCCTCTTTCCCGGGCGCGCGCCTTTCCCTCTCCATCCCTCTTCCCGGGGGAGGATGGGCGAGGGTCTGGCGGCGCCCCAGGCCCCCTCTCGCCGCCGACCTCTGCTCGCGCGCCGTGGCGCCGCGGCGCGCCTGTCGGGGAGGCGGCGGAGGTTGGGCGCACTTTTTTTTCCCCCCTCTCCACCTCCTTCTCCAAAGGACCGGGGTAGACCAGTAGTCCCTCCCACCGGGCGGGAGGCCATTTTTTTCCCCCGGGGATGCGGCGGGTCAACCAGATGTCCCGCTGGACTCTCTTTTTTTTTTTTTTTTTTTTTTTTAATGTATAATATATATTATATCTTCCTAGACCTGACGGGTCGACCAGTTGTCTCTGTGCACTTCCTTTTTTTTGACGGACTGGAAGCGGGTCGACCAGTTGTCCGATTAAATATTTGGCCTTAAAATGCTAAGTACCGGGGTTGACCAGTTGGCCTTGTGAACTTGGGTCGACCAGTTGTCTTTTTCCATGTCTTGATTGAATGATGTCATTCTTCAATGTGTTGGTGGTTAGTTTATCTCTTTTGTTCTCTATGCCAACACGCCCCACTCACCAAACACTTTTTTTTTTAATTTATTTATTTACTTATTTTTATTTTACTTTTTTATTATTTATTTATTTATTTATACATACATACATACATACATCCTGTCTATCTGTCCAGATGGGGCAGGGGTAGAAGGGGCTAGCTATGAGAGGAAGGTGCTCGGTGGGCATCCAGTTGTAAATAAGGCTGGGAATAAATAGCTGAATATTAATTCATTTGAGTAATATTAAAACTGTTCAAGTAGAAAACAATTGCTTTCTTTTTCTGTTTGCCCAGAGATCTGACTGACTGCAACTTGGAAAGAAGATGGCCCTGCTGGACAGAGACCTCCCTCCTGCTTTGGGTGGGTCGACCAGTTTACATGTTTATTTCCACGTTTTGTCTTTTATGGATTGAATGGATGTGTCTCTTTTTTTTTTTTTTTTTGGTTTTTCGAGACAGGGTTTCTCTGTGGCTTTGGAGCCTGTCCTGGAACTAGCACTGTAGACCAGGCTGGTCTCGAACTCACAGAGATCCGCCTACCTCTGCCTCCCGAGTACTGGGATTAAAGGCGTGCGCCACCATCGCCCGGCTCTCATTTTTTTTTCACGATTGCTTGCTTGCTTGCTTGCTTACTTACTTACTTACTTACTATCTGTTCAGCCCATCTCATTTACTTACTTCTTTAAAAAAAATGACCCACCTAGTTATTTACTTACTTACTTACTTACTTACTTGTTCATTCATTC
The DNA here is from genome assembly GCF_037038515.1 of Microtus pennsylvanicus. Classification (NCBI taxonomy): domain Eukaryota; kingdom Metazoa; phylum Chordata; class Mammalia; order Rodentia; family Cricetidae; genus Microtus; species Microtus pennsylvanicus. Next base: position 726,283 of record NW_027460895.1, on the reverse strand, counting down.
CTTCACTTCCTTATCTTCTTTCATATATCTGTTTATTTATCTGCTGATTTAGCGTGACTCATTTACTTATTGAATGTTTCAATTATTATTTAGTTTTATTCATTTATTCATTCTTTATGTCTATTTTTATGTATGTATTTACTTACTTTCTTAATTTTTTTTTTACTTTTTAAAATTTACTTAATTTTTTTCTTTCTTTGGGAATGTAGATTCTTTCTTCCTTTCTTCCTTTCTTTCCTTCTTTCTGTCTCCTGACTGTCACTGGCTAAGAAAATGGTGGCCTCCATGTCACTGGTCAGCATAGCAGCTCCTAAAATGGAATTTGATGAAGGGATACATAGATAGATAGATAGATAGATAGATAGATAGATAGATAGATAGATAGATAGATAGATAGATAGATAGATGGGATGCACACACGCTCACACACACACACACACACACACACACACACACACACATATGCACGCACGTGCATGACATGTACAGATGGGGGGCGATTCCAATGTTTTCAGAGGAAGGTGCTCGCTGGTAATAATAAATGTGCTGGTAAATAAGGCTGGAAATAGCTGAATATTAAATCATTAAAACTCTTCAAATAAATAAAAAGCAATTCCATTTCTCTCTCTCTCTCTTTCTCACCATATACCAGCACATCTGAACTGACTGCAACATACAAAAGAAGAAGAAACACGGAAAGAAGACATCCCTGCTGGACAGGATCTGAGATGAGAATAAATTCATCGAATGGCTGCCAACAGCATTTCATTGAGAAGAGATTCCACATTTTATGCTGTACAGTTACTTAGTTAGATAGATAGATAAAGAGAGGCCTGTGAACTGGGGTGGGCTGTGGCTTCTCAGGTCACCTCAGGTCAGGGAGGGGCTGAGGAGTGTCCCATTGGCCTTGACAATAGGCAGGAGTCAGAGGTTAATGTCAGGGCAGGGCCTGAGAGTTCCTCAAAGGGAATGAATGGAGACCCTTGCTTACCTAAGAAATGCCTGACCTTGGAAAAGGACTTGTGGAAAGCGGGCCCTTGAAACTGTGGTTTCACGTCTTACTAGAAAGCTCCCTCTTGGAAGGGAAAGTCATCGTGATATCTTACTCTTTTCCCAAGGATACCCTACCTACCCTTCTGATCATTCTTACTGAATTAAGTCTTCCACTGCAAATAAATAAATAAATAAATAATAAATGAAGTGGGTGAGTGAGTGAGTGAGTGAGTGAGTAAGTAAGTAAGTAAGTAAGTAAACAAGCAAATACGTGGATGGACAAATAAATACAAAGTTTGCTGTTGTTGACTGACTTTTGATTTCATAATGAATCTCTCTCTCTCTCTCTCTCTCTCTCTCTCTCACACACACACACACACACACACACACACACACTAAATATACAATAAAAGGAAGCATAACACCTTTACTCAGGGGGCAGAGTGAACTCTGAAAGTTTTCCAGGCGGGGGGGGGGAGAGACAGAATATAAGAACAAAATGAGAAACAAGGAAAAATAGTGTTGGCTGGCTGGCCGGCTTTCAGTTCCCTGACAGAAATGAGCACATTGTGGAGGAAACACAAAGTTGTTACACTATGTGGGTGTGATGAGGAGAGATTGTGAGTGAGTGTCCTGTCAGAACAAAGTTAGTCCCATAGTTGATGAAATTCATTATCCCAAAACTTCAGCAGAATATATCCCAAGTTTGCAAATGTGTGATCAGCTTGTGACAGGTTGGGCTGGAGATGCTGAGAACTGGGGAGCCCTCAATGCAAGAGCAGACACTCATTCCCATGAAGAGGGAGAGAGGGACGGAGGGAGGGAGGGAGGGATCATTCATTCCTATACTCAAGTTTAAAGAAAGATGAGTGGCTATCTATGGAGAGACCACTCACAGATATGAAAAATCATTTCCTAAAAATCAAATTTCTCAGTCAGTATGCAACTGCTATGGTGCTTCTCCTAGATAGAGCAAAACACACAAACAAACTGATTCCTTGATCTAGAGCCACAGTGCACATGCTGTGGAAAAGGGGACATGGCCAACTTGAATCACAATATTCATCAGAGCATGAAAAGAGCGTAAAAAGGACACAGAGGAGAGATAATTGTGGTCCTTCCTTCCTCCCTCCCTCCCTCCCTCCCTCCTTCCCTCAGGAAGTGACTGACAGATGAGACTTTGTCCAAGCAGGTTCTGTCTGAAATACCAGACTTGAGTTTCCCCCTCTGTGGGTATTAGCTAATCAGTCCTCCCTTCTTTCTGTAGGAAGGTGGTGCATGTCTCTCAGAACTTACCTGGTTTCCTCTGCACCAGGTGAACCAGGGAAAAGCTTTCTAAGCCTTATTCAGACCCATAGAGGCTGCGCTGTGTGTGACTTCAGAGACCTCAGGGAGTATAGGGGTGGGTGGGTGCTTGATGCTTCAGACTCATGTCATTGAAGGACATAACATAGTCTGGATTCACAGAGATTCACAACACAGAGCCATTGTCACTTACTAACAGCTCAGGACACCCAGAGCTAACAAGAAATTGCAGTCTCAGCCGGGCTTTAATCACAGCACACACACAGATCTCTGTGAATTCAAAGATGGCCTGATTTACAGAGTGAGTTTTAGGACAGCCCAAGATACAAAAAGAAACCCTTTCTTGAAAAACAAAGCAAAACAGCAAAAGAAAGAAAGACAAGGAAAAAGAAAAAAATGGCAGTCTCTTTCCACTCTCTCCTCCATTGGCTCTTAAAGAGCTCTCAAGCTGAACTGGAGACCATGGTGTCACTCAAAACTGGGAAGCCAGAAACCTTAGGGGGGTCACAGGAGTCGGACTGACTGCAGCACTTGATGCCTCAACCCTGCTAATGGCTGTGATATAAGGCATGGTAAAATACGGGCTTTGGCAGAGCACTACTCCCCTTTCTCTATTATTATTGCTACACAACGAAAAGGACCGGGGGGGGGGTGATGATGTGCAGTCAGTGCTGGTATTGAAATCTCACTGACTCCTTCCGCACTCCTTGTCAATTCCCGACTTTGTCAAATCAACTATCGTGAATCTTTGATGTGGGTTGGCCCTTTAGGAACTCAGAGAAACAAGACAGACAGACCTGTTTCATCCCAGAAACCTCCCAGTTCCTGAGCCCTAGCCCTGGAAGTCTCAAAGCCATCACATCCAGAAATCTCTCTAGTCCCTGCTAGTGGTGAACTCACTTCGTCTTCCCCAGGACCACTAATTATTTCTCCATGTTTTCCTGTGAGATCTGAGGCCAGCTTTCTTCTTCCTCCCTCTGGCCTCTCCACGAACGATCTCCATTCTCTAGACAACATGTCTAGAACCGAGTCTTATAGGCACCGAGAGAGTGTGTCTTGAGGGCAGTTGGCGTTTCTAGGACACGAGTGACATCACAAAATTCCGAGAGCTCTCTGGGATACCGTGGAATTTCCAGAGAAGGGACTGCTGATGTCGTGAGGCACGGCCTTTACCTCCTTGCTGATATTTCTCCCCGAACTGACCGACCGACCGACCGACCGACCAACCGGAACCTGAGGTTTCCTTTCCAGGAGTCTCTCCTCCGACACAGAGGGAGCCATTCAGGATTTCCTCCTTCCAAAACCAGAAATTTCTCTCTGCTTCATTAATATCTTCTCACTACTTCCTGAACCCATGGGGAGTTAGTTAGTTGAACACTCACTTTTTTCATGAATGACCCTTCCTCCCTCTCCTGAACATCTCATATTACTGATTCATACTCAGTAAAACAGTAATATGAGAAATTAGGCCAGGAGGACATGGAAGATGAGGGTTGAGTCTTCTGAAGTGAACAAGCACTTAGGGAAGGCTAAACTTAAGGGAATTTGACTCTGAGTGGCAAGACATGAATAGCTGCTGCCAAGGCACAGATACAGGCACCAACTGGGCCCTCGGCATCCTCCTGCATCATCAGAGCTGTGTGGGAAACTCAGCCCAAAGGAGGGGCCGTGTTCAAAGGGAGAGGGCATTTTCGAGGACAGCACTGTTTTCTTTTTCTTCTTTCTTTCTTTCTTTCTTTCTTTCTTTCTTTCTTTCTTTCTTTCTTTCTTTCTTTCTTTTTTTTTTTTCGAGACAGGGTTGTTCTGTAGTTTTTTTTTTTTTGGAGCCTGTCCTGGAACTAGCTCTTGTAGACCAGGCTGGTCTTGAACTCACATGCTTTCTTTTTTTTTCTATTGGATATTTTTGACTTCTTTATCAAAGATCAGGTGTTCGAAGATGTGTGGATCGATATCCGGGTCTTCTATTCGGTTCCATTGGTCCTCCTGTCTGTTCTTATGCCAGGACCAGGCTGTTTTCAGAACTGTAGCTTACAGAGTGTTCTTGCAGGTGGGGCACAGAAGAGGTTAATTACGGTACCTTAGTTCTTCTGCTTTTCTAGCAGACCGGAGCCCAGCTGACAGGAATCCAGTAGAGATGGTGTCAAGGTTCACACTGACACTAACAGCTGTAACTTGAGCAGGATTTGTGATCCACATGAAATTTGCAATGAATTGCAGCAAATCTGTGACACTCTAACTTGCTCAGGCTCAGTATCTGAACATACAGATGTTTGCAATGATCACTGGCTTCAGGATTTTTTTGTTGTTGTTGTTGTTGTTGTTTTGTTTTTCCACGAGACAGGGTTTCCCTGTAGCTGAAGTTTAACGGCCTGGTGTTTTTGTGACTTACTGCTTCAAAGAACTTCTCCATTTCTTTATCCCTAAGGGAAAAGAAATATAATCACTAAATACATTTAAGTGTCTTTCAACCATTTTAGATCCCTCTGTTGAGAGTTCTCTGTTTAGGTCTGTACTCCATTTTTTAAAATTGGATTATTTGTTCTTTGGATGACCAATTTCTCGACTTCTTTGTGTATTTTGGAGATTAGTGAAGATCTTTTCCCATTCTGTAAGGCCGTCGTTTTGTCTTGTTGGCCATGTTCTTTGCTTTACAGAAGCTTTTCAGTTTCAGGAGGTCTCACTTATTAATTGTTTCTCTCAGTGTCTGTTTTTTTTTCTTTTTTTTTCTTTTTTCTTTCTTTTTTTTTCTTTTTTTTCTTTTTTTCTTTTTTCTTTTTTTTCTTCTTCTTCTTTTCTTTTTTTTTCTTTTTTTTCTCTCTTTAGTTTTTTTCTTTGTTCTTTTTTTTTGTTTTGTTTTTCTTTTTTTTTCTTTTTTCTTTTTTTTCTTTTTCTCTCAGTGTCTGTGCTACTGGGGTTCTATTTAGCAAGCGTTCTCCTGTGCCAATGTGTTCAAGTGCATTTGATATTTTTATTTTTATATTCTTTTATTGTGGATGAAGTCAATTATTTGAACTCTCAAATATTTTTATTGTTATTATCTCTCTATTTGTTTGCTTATTTGTGGTTGTTCACCAACTTGACTATCTAGAGGAAGTAAAAGTCGTAACAAGGTTTCCGTAGGTGAACCTGCGGAAGGATCATTAATGTGAGAGAGCAGCGGTGGCGGCTCTGCCCGCCCGCTCGCCTGCCTCGCCCGAGTTCTCGCCGGGAGGCGCGCTCCCCGGGTCGCACGTGTGTTGTGCGCACGGAAGTGTGCGTGCGTACGGGCGCGCGTGGCGGTCCTGAGAGTTCGAGAGAGGGGGAAGGGGGACGGGCGCCGGCTCGCCCGCCCTCCTCGCCCCGTCCGAGGACCCGTGTCTGGCTCTGCCGCTGGCGGCTCACGGCGGATGGCGGCTCTCTTCCTGCTCTCGCTCTCCTCCGTCCACTCCCGCTGCTTGCCTCACTGCACCGCAGTGGCCCGCGGGTGTGTCCCCTCTTTCCCGGGCGCGCGCCTTTCCCTCTCCATCCCTCTTCCCGGGGGAGGATGGGCGAGGGTCTGGCGGCGCCCCGGGCCCCCTCTCGCCGCCGACCTCTGCTCGCGTGCCGTGGCGCCGCGGCGCACCTGTCGGGGAGGCGGCGGAGGTTGGGCGCACTTTTTTTTCCCCCCTCTCCACCTCCTTCTCCAAAGGACCGGGGTAGACCAGTAGTCCCTCCCACTGGGCGGGAGGCCATTTTTTTCCCCCGGGGATGCGGCGGGTCGACCAGATGTCCCGCTGGACTCTTTTTTTTTTTTTAATGTATAATATATATTATATCTTCCTAGACCTGACGGGTCGACCAGTTGTCTCTGTGCACTTCCTTTTTTTTGACGGACTGGAAGCGGGTCGACCAGTTGTCCGATTAAATATTTGGCCTTAAAATGCTAAGTACCGGGGTTGACCAGTTGGCCTTGTGAACTTGGGTCGACCAGTTGTCTTTTTCCATGTCTTGATTGAATGATGTCATTCTTCAATGTGTTGGTGGTTAGTTTATCTCTTTTGTTCTCTATGCCAACACGCCCCACTCACCAAACACTTTTTTTTTTAATTTATTTATTTACTTATTTTTATTTTACTTTTTTATTATTTATTTATTTATTTATACATACATACATACATACATCCTGTCTATCTGTCCAGATGGGGCAGGGGTAGAAGGGGCTAGCTATGAGAGGAAGGTGCTCGGTGGGCATCCAGTTGTAAATAAGGCTGGGAATAAATAGCTGAATATTAATTCATTTGAGTAATATTAAAACTGTTCAAGTAGAAAACAATTGCTTTCTTTTTCTGTTTGCCCAGAGATCTGACTGACTGCAACTTGGAAAGAAGATGGCCCTGCTGGACAGAGACCTCCCTCCTGCTTTGGGTGGGTCGACCAGTTTACATGTTTATTTCCACGTTTTGTCTTTTATGGATTGAATGGATGTGTCTCTTTTTTTTTTTTTTTGGTTTTTCGAGACAGGGTTTCTCTGTGGCTTTGGAGCCTGTCCTGGAACTAGCACTGTAGACCAGGCTGGTCTCGAACTCACAGAGATCCGCCTACCTCTGCCTCCCGAGTACTGGGATTAAAGGCGTGCGCCACCATCGCCCGGCTCTCATTTTTTTTTCACGATTGCTTGCTTGCTTGCTTGCTTACTTACTTACTTACTTACTATCTGTTCAGCCCATCTCATTTACTTACTTCTTTAAAAAAAATGACCCACCTAGTTATTTACTTACTTACTTACTTACTTACTTGTTCATTCATTCCTTCACTTCCTTATCTTCTTTCATATATCTGTTTATTTATCTGCTGATTTAGCGTGACTCATTTACTTATTGAATGTTTCAATTATTATTTAGTTTTATTCATTTATTCATTCTTTATGTCTATTTTTATGTATGTATTTACTTACTTTCTTAATTTTTTTTTTACTTTTTAAAATTTACTTAATTTTTTTCTTTCTTTGGGAATGTAGATTCTTTCTTCCTTTCTTCCTTTCTTTCCTTCTTTCTGTCTCCTGACTGTCACTGGCTAAGAAAATGGTGGCCTCCATGTCACTGGTCAGCATAGCAGCTCCTAAAATGGAATTTGATGAAGGGATACATAGATAGATAGATAGATAGATAGATAGATAGATAGATAGATAGATAGATAGATAGATGGGATGCGCACACGCTCACACACACACACACACACACACACACACACACATATGCACGCACGTGCATGACATGTACAGATGGGGGGCGATTCCAATGTTTTCAGAGGAAGGTGCTCGCTGGTAATAATAAATGTGCTGGTAAATAAGGCTGGAAATAGCTGAATATTAAATCATTAAAACTCTTCAAATAAATAAAAAGCAATTCCATTTCTCTCTCTCTCTCTTTCTCACCATATACCAGCACATCTGAACTGACTGCAACATACAAAAGAAGAAGAAACACGGAAAGAAGACATCCCTGCTGGACAGGATCTGAGATGAGAATAAATTCATCGAATGGCTGCCAACAGCATTTCATTGAGAAGAGATTCCACATTTTATGCTGTACAGTTACTTAGTTAGATAGATAGATAAAGAGAGGCCTGTGAACTGGGGTGGGCTGTGGCTTCTCAGGTCACCTCAGGTCAGGGAGGGTCTGAGGAGTGTCCCATTGGCCTTGACAATAGGCAGGAGTCAGAGGTTAATGTCAGGGCAGGGCCTGAGAGTTCCTCAAAGGGAATGAATGGAGACCCTTGCTTACCTAAGAAATGCCTGACCTTGGAAAAGGACTTGTGGAAAGCGGGCCCTTGAAACTGTGGTTTCACGTCTTACTAGAAAGCTCCCTATTGGAAGGGAAAGTCATCGTGATATCTTACTCTTTTCCCAAGGATACCCTACCTACCCTTCTGATCATTCTTACTGAATTAAGTCTTCCACTGCAAATAAATAAATAAATAAATAATAAATGAAGTGGGTGAGTGAGTGAGTGAGTGAGTGAGTGAGTAAGTAAGTAAGTAAGTAAGTAAACAAGCAAATACGTGGATGGACAAATAAATACAAAGTTTGCTGTTGTTGACTGACTTTTGATTTCATAATGAATCTCTCTCTCTCTCTCTCTCTCTCTCTCTCACACACACACACACACACACTAAATATACAATAAAAGGAAGCATAACACCTTTACTCAGGGGGCAGAGTGAACTCTGAAAGTTTTCCAGGCGGGGGGGGGGGGGGAGAGACAGAATATAAGAACAAAATGAGAAACAAGGAAAAATAGTGTTGGCTGGCTGGCCGGCTTTCAGTTCCCTGACAGAAATGAGCACATTGTGGAGGAAACACAAAGTTGTTACACTATGTGGGTGTGATGAGGAGAGATTGTGAGTGAGTGTCCTGTCAGAAAAAAGTTAGTCCCATAGTTGATGAAATTCATTATCCCAAAACTTCAGCAGAATATATCCCAAGTTTGCAAATGTGTGATCAGCTTGTGACAGGTTGGGCTGGAGATGCTGAGAACTGGGGAGCCCTCAATGCAAGAGCAGACACTCATTCCCATGAAGAGGGAGAGAGGGAGGGAGGGAGGGAGGGAGGGATCATTCATTCCTATACTCAAGTTTAAAGAAAGATGAGTGGCTATCTATGGAGAGACCACTCACAGATATGAAAAATCATTTCCTAAAAATCAAATTTCTCAGTCAGTATGCAACTGCTATGGTGCTTCTCCTAGATAGAGCAAAACACACAAACAAACTGATTCCTTGATCTAGAGCCACAGTGCACATGCTGTGGAAAAGGGGACATGGCCAACTTGAATCACAGTATTCATCAGAGCATGAAAAGAGCATAAAAAGGACACAGAGGAGAGATAATTGTGGTCCTTCCTTCCTCCCTCCCTCCCTCCCTCCCTCCCTCCCTCCTTCCCTCAGGAAGTGACTGACAGATGAGACTTTGTCCAAGCAGGTTCTGTCTGAAATACCAGACTTGAGTTTCCCCCTCTGTGGGTATTAGCTAATCAGTCCTCCCTTCTTTCTGTAGGAAGGTGGTGCATGTCTCTCAGAACTTACCTGGTTTCCTCTGCACCAGGTGAACCAGGGAAAAGCTTTCTAAGCCTTATTCAGACCCATAGAGGCTGCGCTGTGTGTGACTTCAGAGACCTCAGGGAGTATAGGGGTGGGTGGGTGCTTGATGCTTCAGACTCATGTCATTGAAGGACATAACATAGTCTGGATTCACAGAGATTCACAACACAGAGCCATTGTCACTTACTAACAGCTCAGGACACCCAGAGCTAACAAGAAATTGCAGTCTCAGCCGGGCTTTAATCACAGCACACACACAGATCTCTGTGAATTCAAAGATGGCCTGATTTACAGAGTGAGTTTTAGGACAGCCCAAGATACAAAAAGAAACCCTTTCTTGAAAAACAAAGCAAAACAGCAAAAGAAAGAAAGACAAGGAAAAAGAAAAAAATGGCAGTCTCTTTCCACTCTCTCCTCCATTGGCTCTTAAAGAGCTCTCAAGCTGAACTGGAGACCATGGTGTCACTCAAAACTGGGAAGCCAGAAACCTTAGGGGGGTCACAGGAGTCGGACTGACTGCAGCACTTGATGCCTCAACCCTGCTAATGGCTGTGATATAAGGCATGGTAAAATACGGGCTTTGGCAGAGCACTACTCCCCTTTCTCTATTATTATTGCTACACAACAAAAAGGACCGGGGGGGGGGGTGATGATGTGCAGTCAGTGCTGGTATTGAAATCTCACTGACTCCTTCCGCACTCCTTGTCAATTCCCGACTTTGTCAAATCAACTATTGTGAATCTTTGATGTGGGTTGGCCCTTTAGGAACTCAGAGAAACAAGACAGACAGACCTGTTTCATCCCAGAAACCTCCCAGTTCCTGAGCCCTAGCCCTGGAAGTCTCAAAGCCATCACATCCAGAAATCTCTCTAGTCCCTGCTAGTGGTGAACTCACTTCGTCTTCCCCAGGACCACTAATTATTTCTCCATGTTTTCCTGTGAGATCTGAGGCCAGCTTTCTTCTTCCTCCCTCTGGCCTCTCCACGAACGATCTCCATTCTCTAGACAACATGTCTAGAACCGAGTCTTATAGGCACCGAGAGAGTGTGTCTTGAGGGCAGTTGGCGTTTCTAGGACACGAGTGACATCACAAAATTCCGAGAGCTCTCTGGGATACCGTGGAATTTCCAGAGAAGGGACTGCTGATGTCGTGAGGCACGGCCTTTACCTCCTTGCTGATATTTCTCCCCGAACTGACCGACCGACCGACCGACCGACCAACCGGAACCTGAGGTTTCCTTTCCAGGAGTCTCTCCTCCGACACAGAGGGAGCCATTCAGGATTTCCTCCTTCCAAAACCAGAAATTTCTCTCTGCTTCATTAATATCTTCTCACTACTTCCTGAACCCATGGGGAGTTAGTTAGTTGAACACTCACTTTTTTCATGAATGACCCTTCCTCCCTCTCCTGAACATCTCATATTACTGATTCATACTCAGTAAAACAGTAATATGAGAAATTAGGCCAGGAGGACATGGAAGATGAGGGTTGAGTCTTCTGAAGTGAACAAGCACTTAGGGAAGGCTAAACTTAAGGGAATTTGACTCTGAGTGGCAAGACATGAATAGCTGCTGCCAAGGCACAGATACAGGCACCAACTGGGCCCTCGGCATCCTCCTGCATCATCAGAGCTGTGTGGGAAACTCAGCCCAAAGGAGGGGCCGTGTTCAAAGGGAGAGGGCATTTTCGAGGACAGCACTGTTTTCTTTTTCTTCTTTCTTTCTTTCTTTCTTTCTTTCTTTCTTTCTTTCTTTCTTTTTTTTTTTTCGAGACAGGGTTGTTCTGTAGTTTTTTTTTTTTTTTGGAGCCTGTCCTGGAACTAGCTCTTGTAGACCAGGCTGGTCTTGAACTCACATGCTTTCTTTTTTTTTCTATTGGATATTTTTGACTTCTTTATCAAAGATCAGGTGTTCGAAGATGTGTGGATCGATATCCGGGTCTTCTATTCGGTTCCATTGGTCCTCCTGTCTGTTCTTATGCCAGGACCAGGCTGTTTTCAGAACTGTAGCTTACAGAGTGTTCTTGCAGGTGGGGCACAGAAGAGGTTAATTACGGTACCTTAGTTCTTCTGCTTTTCTAGCAGACCGGAGCCCAGCTGACAGGAATCCAGTAGAGATGGTGTCAAGGTTCACACTGACACTAACAGCTGTAACTTGAGCAGGATTTGTGATCCACATGAAATTTGCAATGAATTGCAGCAAATCTGTGACACTCTAACTTGCTCAGGCTCAGTATCTGAACATACAGATGTTTGCAATGATCACTGGCTTCAGGATTTTTTTTTTTTGTTGTTGTTGTTGTTTTGTTTTTCCACGAGACAGGGTTTCCCTGTAGCTGAAGTTTAACGGCCTGGTGTTTTTGTGACTTACTGCTTCAAAGAACTTCTCCATTTCTTTATCCCTAAGGGAAAAGAAATATAATCACTAAATACATTTAAGTGTCTTTCAACCATTTTAGATCCCTCTGTTGAGAGTTCTCTGTTTAGGTCTGTACTCCATTTTTTAAAATTGGATTATTTGTTCTTTGGATGACCAATTTCTCGACTTCTTTGTGTATTTTGGAGATTAGTGAAGATCTTTTCCCATTCTGTAAGGCCGTCGTTTTGACTTGTTGGCCATGTTCTTTGCTTTACAGAAGCTTTTCAGTTTCAGGAGGTCTCACTTATTAATTGTTTCTCTCAGTGTCTGTTTTTTTTTCTTTTTTTTTCTTTTTTCTTTCTTTTTTTTTCTTTTTTTTCTTTTTTTCTTTTTTTCTTTTTTTTCTTCTTCTTCTTTTCTTTTTTTTCTTTTTTTTCTCTCTTTAGTTTTTTTCTTTGTTCTTTTTTTTTGTTTTGTTTTTCTTTTTTTTTCTTTTTTCTTTTTTTTCTTTTTCTCTCAGTGTCTGTGCTACTGGGGTTCTATTTAGCAAGCGTTCTCCTGTGCCAATGTGTTCAAGTGCATTTGATATTTTTATTTTTATATTCTTTTATTGTGGATGAAGTCAATTATTTGAACTCTCAAATATTTTTATTGTTATTATCTCTCTATTTGTTTGCTTATTTGTGGTTGTTCACCAACTTGACTATCTAGAGGAAGTAAAAGTCGTAACAAGGTTTCCGTAGGTGAACCTGCGGAAGGATCATTAATGTGAGAGAGCAGCGGCGGCGGCTCTGCCCGCCCGCTCGCCTGCCTCGCCCGAGTTCTCGCCGGGAGGCGCGCTCCCCGGGTCGCACGTGTGTTGTGCGCACGGAAGTGTGCGTGCGCACGGGCGCGCGTGGCGGTCGTGAGAGGTCGAGAGAGGGGGAAGGGGGACGGGCGCCGGCTCGCCCGCCCTCCTCGCCCCGTCCGAGGACCCGTGTCTGGCTCTGCCGCTGGCGGCTCACGGCGGATGGCGGCTCTCTTCCCGCTCTCGCTCTCCTCCGTCCACTCCCGCTGCTTGCCTCACCGCACCGCAGTGGCCCGCGGGTGTGTCCCCTCTTTCCCGGGCGCGCGCCTTTCCCTCTCCATCCCTCTTCCCGGGGGAGGATGGGCGAGGGTCTGGCGGCGCCCCGGGCCCCCTCTCGCCGCCGACCTCTGCTCGCGTGCCGTGGCGCCGCGGCGCACCTGTCGGGGAGGCGGCGGAGGTTGGGCGCACTTTTTTTTCCCCCCTCTCCACCTCCTTCTCCAAAGGACCGGGGTAGACCAGTAGTCCCTCCCACCGGGCGGGAGGCCATTTTTTTCCCCCGGGGATGCGGCGGGTCGACCAGATGTCCCGCTGGACTCTTTTTTTTTTTTTTTTTAATGTATAATATATATTATATCTTCCTAGACCTGACGGGTCGACCAGTTGTCTCTGTGCACTTCCTTTTTTTTTGACGGACTGGAAGCGGGTCGACCAGTTGTCCGATTAAATATTTGGCCTTAAAATGCTAAGTACCGGGGTCGACCAGTTGGCCTTGTGAACTTGGGTCGACCAGTTGTCTTTTTCCATGTCTTGATTGAATGATATCATTCTTCAATGTGTTGGTGGTTAGTTTATCTCTTTTGTTCTCTATGCCAACACGCCCCACTCACCAAACACTTTTTTTTTAATTTATTTATTTACTTATTTTTATTTTACTTTTTTATTATTTATTTATTTATTTATACATACATACATACATCCTGTCTATCTGTCCAGATGGGGCAGGGGTAGAAGGGGCTAGCTATGAGAGGAAGGTGCTCGGTGGGCATCCAGTTGTAAATAAGGCTGGGAATAAATAGCTGAATATTAATTCATTTGAGTAATATTAAAACTGTTCAAGTAGAAAACAATTGCTTTCTTTTTCTGTTTGCCCAGAGATCTGACTGACTGCAACTTGGAAAGAAGACGGCCCTGCTGGACAGAGACCTCCCTCCTGCTTTGGGTGGGTCGACCAGTTTACATGTTTATTTCCACTTTCTGTCTTTTATGGATTGAATGGATGTGTCTCTCTCTTTTTTTTTTTTTTTTTTTGGTTTTTCGAGACAGGGTTTCTCTGTGGCTTTGGAGCCTGTCCTGGAACTAGCACTGTAGACCAGGCTGGTCTCAAACTCACAGAGATCCGCCTACCTCTGCCTCCCGAGTACTGGGATTAAAGGCGTGCGCCACCATCGCCCGGCTCTCATTTTTTTTTTCACGATTGCTTGCTTGCTTGCTTGCTTACTTACTTACTTACTTACTATCTGTTCAGCCCATCTCATTTACTTACTTCTTTAAAAAAAATGACCCACCAAGTTATTTACTTACTTACTTACTTACTTACTTGTTCATTCATTCCTTCACTTCCTTATCTTCTTTCATATATCTGTTTATTTATCTGCTGATTTAGCGTGACTCATTTACTTATTGAATGTTTCAATTATTATTTAGTTTTACTCATTTATTCATTCTTTATGTCTATTTTTATGTATGTATTTACTTACTTTCTTAATTTTATTTTTACTTTTTAAAATTTACTTAATTTTTTTCTTTCTTTGGGAATGTAGATTCTTTCTTCCTTTCTTCCTTTCTTTCCTTCTTTCTGTCTCCTGACTGTCACTGGCTAAGAAAATGGTGGCCTCCATGTCACTGGTCAGCATAGCAGCTCCTAAAATGGAATTTGATGAAGGGATACATAGATAGATAGATAGATAGATAGATAGATAGATAGATAGATAGATAGATAGATAGATAGATGGGATGCGCACACGCTCACACACACACACACACACACACACAAACATATGCACGCACGTGCATGACATGTACAGATGGGGGGCGATTCCAATGTTTTCAGAGGAAGGTGCTCGCTGGTAATAATAAATGTGCTGGTAAATAAGGCTGGAAATAGCTGAATATTAAATCATTAAAACTCTTCAAATAAATAAAAAGCAATTCCATTTCTCTCTCTCTCTCTTTCTCACCATATACCAGCACATCTGAACTGACTGCAACATACAAAAGAAGAAGAAACACGGAAAGAAGACATCCCTGCTGGACAGGATCTGAGATGAGAATAAATTCATCGAATGGCTGCCAACAGCATTTCATTGAGAAGAGATTCCACATTTTATGCTGTACAGTTACTTAGTTAGATAGATAGATAAAGAGAGGCCTGTGAACTGGGGTGGGCTGTGGCTTCTCAGGTCACCTCAGGTCAGGGAGGGGCTGAGGAGTGTCCCATTGGCCTTGACAATAGGCAGGAGTCAGAGGTTAATGTCAGGGCAGGGCCTGAGAGTTCCTCAAAGGGAATGAATGGAGACCCTTGCTTACCTAAGAAATGCCTGACCTTGGAAAAGGACTTGTGGAAAGCGGGCCCTTGAAACTGTGGTTTCACGTCTTACTAGAAAGCTCCCTCTTGGAAGGGAAAGTCATCGTGATATCTTACTCTTTTCCCAAGGATACCCTACCTACCCTTCTGATCATTCTTACTGAATTAAGTCTTCCACTGCAAATAAATAAATAAATAAATAATAAATGAAGTGGGTGAGTGAGTGAGTGAGTGAGTAAGTAAGTAAGTAAGTAAGTAAGTAAACAAGCAAATACGTGGATGGACAAATAAATACAAAGTTTGCTGTTGTTGACTGACTTTTGATTTCATAATGAATCTCTCTCTCTCTCTCTCTCTCTCTCTCTCACACACACACACACACACACACACTAAATATACAATAAAAGGAAGCATAACACCTTTACTCAGGGGGCAGAGTGAACTCTGAAAGTTTTCCAGGCGGGGGGGGGGGGAGAGACAAAATATAAGAACAAAATGAGAAACAAGGAAAAATAGTGTTGGCTGGCTGGCCGGCTTTCAGTTCCCTGACAGAAATGAGCACATTGTGGAGGAAACACAAAGTTGTTACACTATGTGGGTGTGATGAGGAGAGATTGTGAGTGAGTGTCCTGTCAGAACAAAGTTAGTCCCATAGTTGATGAAATTCATTATCCCAAAACTTCAGCAGAATATATCCCAAGTTTGCAAATGTGTGATCAGCTTGTGACAGGTTGGGCTGGAGATGCTGAGAACTGGGGAGCCCTCAATGCAAGAGCAGACACTCATTCCCATGAAGAGGGAGAGAGGGAGGGAGGGAGGGAGGGAGGGATCATTCATTCCTATACTCAAGTTTAAAGAAAGATGAGTGGCTATCTATGGAGAGACCACTCACAGATATGAAAAATCATTTCCTAAAAATCAAATTTCTCAGTCAGTATGCAACTGCTATGGTGCTTCTCCTAGATAGAGCAAAACACACAAACAAACTGATTCCTTGATCTAGAGCCACAGTGCACATGCTGTGGAAAAGGGGACATGGCCAACTTGAATCACAATATTCATCAGAGCATGAAAAGAGCGTAAAAAGGACACAGAGGAGAGATAATTGTGGTCCTTCCTTCCTCCCTCCCTCCCTCCCTCCCTCCCTCCCTCCCTCCTTCCCTCAGGAAGTGACTGACAGATGAGACTTTGTCCAAGCAGGTTCTGTCTGAAATACCAGACTTGAGTTTCCCCCTCTGTGGGTATTAGCTAATCAGTCCTCCCTTCTTTCTGTAGGAAGGTGGTGCATGTCTCTCAGAACTTACCTGGTTTCCTCTGCACCAGGTGAACCAGGGAAAAGCTTTCTAAGCCTTATTCAGACCCATAGAGGCTGCGCTGTGTGTGACTTCAGAGACCTCAGGGAGTATAGGGGTGGGTGGGTGCTTGATGCTTCAGACTCATGTCATTGAAGGACATAACATAGTCTGGATTCACAGAGATTCACAACACAGAGCCATTGTCACTTACTAACAGCTCAGGACACCCAGAGCTAACAAGAAATTGCAGTCTCAGCCGGGCTTTAATCACAGCACACACACAGATCTCTGTGAATTCAAAGATGGCCTGATTTACAGAGTGAGTTTTAGGACAGCCCAAGATACAAAAAGAAACCCTTTCTTGAAAAACAAAGCAAAACAGCAAAAGAAAGAAAGACAAGGAAAAAGAAAAAAATGGCAGTCTCTTTCCACTCTCTCCTCCATTGGCTCTTAAAGAGCTCTCAAGCTGAACTGGAGACCATGGTGTCACTCAAAACTGGGAAGCCAGAAACCTTAGGGGGGTCACAGGAGTCGGACTGACTGCAGCACTTGATGCCTCAACCCTGCTAATGGCTGTGATATAAGGCATGGTAAAATACGGGCTTTGGCAGAGCACTACTCCCCTTTCTCTATTATTATTGCTACACAACGAAAAGGACCGGGGGGGGGGTGTGATGATGTGCAGTCAGTGCTGGTATTGAAATCTCACTGACTCCTTCCGCACTCCTTGTCAATTCCCGACTTTGTCAAATCAACTATCGTGAATCTTTGATGTGGGTTGGCCCTTTAGGAACTCAGAGAAACAAGACAGACAGACCTGTTTCATCCCAGAAACCTCCCAGTTCCTGAGCCCTAGCCCTGGAAGTCTCAAAGCCATCACATCCAGAAATCTCTCTAGTCCCTGCTAGTGGTGAACTCACTTCGTCTTCCCCAGGACCACTAATTATTTCTCCATGTTTTCCTGTGAGATCTGAGGCCAGCTTTCTTCTTCCTCCCTCTGGCCTCTCCACGAACGATCTCCATTCTCTAGACAACATGTCTAGAACCGAGTCTTATAGGCACCGAGAGAGTGTGTCTTGAGGGCAGTTGGCATTTCTAGGACACGAGTGACATCACAAAATTCCGAGAGCTCTCTGGGATACCGTGGAATTTCCAGAGAAGGGACTGCTGATGTCGTGAGGCACGGCCTTTACCTCCTTGCTGATATTTCTCCCCGAACTGACCGACCGACCGACCGACCGACCAACCGGAACCTGAGGTTTCCTTTCCAGGAGTCTCTCCTCCGACACAGAGGGTGCCATTCAGGATTTCCTCCTTCCAAAACCAGAAATTTCTCTCTGCTTCATTAATATCTTCTCACTACTTCCTGAACCCATGGGGAGTTAGTTAGTTGAACACTCACTTTTTTCATGAATGACCCTTCCTCCCTCTCCTGAACATCTCATATTACTGATTCATACTCAGTAAAACAGTAATATGAGAAATTAGGCCAGGAGGACATGGAAGATGAGGGTTGAGTCTTCTGAAGTGAACAAGCACTTAGGGAAGGCTAAACTTAAGGGAATTTGACTCTGAGTGGCAAGACATGAATAGCTGCTGCCAAGGCACAGATACAGGCACCAACTGGGCCCTCGGCATCCTCCTGCATCATCAGAGCTGTGTGGGAAACTCAGCCCAAAGGAGGGGCCGTGTTCAAAGGGAGAGGGCATTTTCGAGGACAGCACTGTTTTCTTTTTCTTCTTTCTTTCTTTCTTTCTTTTTTTTTTTTTCGAGACAGGGTTGTTCTGTAGTTTTTTTTTTTTTGGAGCCTGTCCTGGAACTAGCTCTTGTAGACCAGGCTGGTCTTGAACTCACATGCTTTCTTTTTTTTTCTATTGGATATTTTTGACTTCTTTATCAAAGATCAGGTGTTCGAAGATGTGTGGATCGATATCCGGGTCTTCTATTCGGTTCCATTGGTCCTCCTGTCTGTTCTTATGCCAGGACCAGGCTGTTTTCAGAACTGTAGCTTACAGAGTGTTCTTGCAGGTGGGGCACAGAAGAGGTTAATTACGGTACCTTAGTTCTTCTGCTTTTCTAGCAGACCGGAGCCCAGCTGACAGGAATCCAGTAGAGATGGTGTCAAGGTTCACACTGACACTAACAGCTGTAACTTGAGCAGGATTTGTGATCCACATGAAATTTGCAATGAATTGCAGCAAATCTGTGACACTCTAACTTGCTCAGGCTCAGTATCTGAACATACAGATGTTTGCAATGATCACTGGCTTCAGGATTTTTTTTTTTGTTGTTGTTGTTGTTGTTTTGTTTTTCCACGAGACAGGGTTTCCCTGTAGCTGAAGTTTAACGGCCTGGTGTTTTTGTGACTTACTGCTTCAAAGAACTTCTCCATTTCTTTATCCCTAAGGGAAAAGAAATATAATCACTAAATACATTTAAGTGTCTTTCAACCATTTTAGATCCCTCTGTTGAGAGTTCTCTGTTTAGGTCTGTACTCCATTTTTTAAAATTGGATTATTTGTTCTTTGGATGACCAATTTCTCGACTTCTTTGTGTATTTTGGAGATTAGTGAAGATCTTTTCCCATTCTGTAAGGCCGTCGTTTTGTCTTGTTGGCCATGTTCTTTGCTTTACAGAAGCTTTTCAGTTTCAGGAGGTCTCACTTATTAATTGTTTCTCTCAGTGTCTGTTTTTTTTTCTTTTTTTTTCTTTTTTCTTTCTTTTTTTTTCTTTTTTTTCTCTTTTTCTTTTTTTCTTTTTTTTCTTCTTCTTCTTTTCTTTTTTTTCTTTTTTTTCTCTCTTTAGTTTTTTTCTTTGTTCTTTTTTTTTGTTTTGTTTTTCTTTTTTTTTCTTTTTTCTTTTTTTTCTTTTTCTCTCAGTGTCTGTGCTACTGGGGTTCTATTTAGCAAGCGTTCTCCTGTGCCAATGTGTTCAAGTGCATTTGATATTTTTATTTTTATATTCTTTTATTGTGGATGAAGTCAATTATTTGAACTCTCAAATATTTTTATTGTTATTATCTCTCTATTTGTTTGCTTATTTGTGGTTGTTCACCAACTTGACTATCTAGAGGAAGTAAAAGTCGTAACAAGGTTTCCGTAGGTGAACCTGCGGAAGGATCATTAACGTGAGAGAGCAGCGGCGGCGGCTCTGCCCGCCCGCTCGCCTGCCTCGCCCGAGTTCTCGCCGGGAGGCGCGCTCCCCGGGTCGCACGTGTGTTGTGCGCACGGAAGAGTGCGTGCGCTCGGGCGCGCGTGGCGGTCGTGAGAGAGAGGTCGAGAGAGGGGGAAGGGGGACGGGCGCCGGCTCGCCCGCCCTCCTCGCCCCGTCCGAGGACCCGTGTCTGGCTCTGCCGCTGGCGGCTCACGGCGGATGGCGGCTCTCTTCCCGCTCTCGCTCTCCTCCGTCCACTCCCGCTGCTTGCCTCACCGCACCGCAGCGGCCCGCGGGTGTGTCCCCTCTTTCCCGGGCGCGCGCCTTTCCCTCTCCATCCCTCTTCCCGGGGGAGGATGGGCGAGGGTCTGGCGGCGCCCCGGGCCCCCTCTCGCCGCCGACCTCCGCTCGCGCGCCGTGGCGCCGCGGCGCGCCTGTCGGGGAGGCGGCGGAGGTTGGGCGCACTTTTTTTTCCCCCCTCTCCATCTCCTTCTCCAAAGGACCGGGGTAGACCAGTAGTCCCTCCCACCGGGCGGGAGGCCATTTTTTCCCCCGGGGATGCGGCGGGTCGACCAGATGTCCCGCTGGACTCTTTTTTTTTTTTTTTTTTTTAATGTATAATATATATTATATCTTTCTAGACCTGACGGATCGACCAGTTGTCTCTGTGCACTTCCTTTTTTTTTGACGGACTGGAAGCGGGTCGACCAGTTGTCCGATTAAATATTTGGCCTTAAAATGCTAAGTACCGGGGTCGACCAGTTGGCCTTGTGAACTTGGGTCGACCAGTTGTCTTTTTCCATGTCTTGATTGAATGATGTCATTCTTCAATGTGTTGGTGGTTAGTTTATCTCTTTTGTTCTCTATGCCAACACGCCCCACTCACCAAACACTTTTTTTTTAATTTATTTATTTACTTATTTTTATTTTACTTTTTTATTATTTATTTATTTATTTATTTATACATACATACATACATCCTGTCTATCTGTCCAGATGGGGCAGGGGTAGAAGGGGCTAGCTATGAGAGGAAGGTGCTCGGTGGGCATCCAGTTGTAAATAAGGCTGGGAATAAATAGCTGAATATTAATTCATTTGAGTAATATTAAAACTGTTCAAGTAGAAAACAATTGCTTTCTTTTTCTGTTTGCCCAGAGATCTGACTGACTGCAACTTGGAAAGAAGACGGCCCTGCTGGACAGAGACCTCCCTCCTGCTTTGGGTGGGTCGACCAGTTTACATGTTTATTTCCACGTTTTGTCTTTTATGGATTGAATGGATGTGTCTCTCTCTTTTTTTTTTTTTTTGGTTTTTCGAGACAGGGTTTCTCTGTGGCTTTGGAGCCTGTCCTGGAACTAGCACTGTAGACCAGGCTGGTCTCGAACTCACAGAGATCCGCCTACCTCTGCCTCCCGAGTACTGGGATTAAAGGCGTGCGCCACCATCGCCCGGCTCTCATTTTTTTTTTCACGATTGCTTGCTTGCTTGCTTGCTTACTTACTTACTTACTTACTATCTGTTCAGCCCATCTCATTTACTTACTTCTTTAAAAAAAATGACCCACCTAGTTATTTACTTACTTACTTACTTACTTACTTGTTCATTCATTCCTTCACTTCCTTATCTTCTTTCATATATCTGTTTATTTATCTGCTGATTTAGCGTGACTCATTTACTTATTGAATGTTTCAATTATTATTTAGTTTTATTCATTTATTCATTCCTTATGTCTATTTTTATGTATGTATTTACTTACTTTCTTAATTTTTTTTTTACTTTTTAAAATTTACTTAATTTTTTTCTTTCTTTGGGAATGTAGATTCTTTCTTCCTTTCTTCCTTTCTTTCCTTCTTTCTGTCTCCTGACTGTCACTGGCTAAGAAAATGGTGGCCTCCATGTCACTGGTCAGCATAGCAGCTCCTAAAATGGAATTTGATGAAGGGATACATAGATAGATAGATAGATAGATAGATAGATAGATAGATAGATAGATAGATAGATAGATAGATGGGATGCGCACACGCTCACACACACACACACACACACACACATATGCACGCACGTGCATGACATGTACAGATGGGGGGCGATTCCAATGTTTTCAGAGGAAGGTGCTCGCTGGTAATAATAAATGTGCTGGTAAATAAGGCTGGAAATAGCTGAATATTAAATCATTAAAACTCTTCAAATAAATAAAAAGCAATTCCATTTCTCTCTCTCTCTCTTTCTCACCATATACCAGCACATCTGAACTGACTGCAACATACAAAAGAAGAAGAAACACGGAAAGAAGACATCCCTGCTGGACAGGATCTGAGATGAGAATAAATTCATCGAATGGCTGCCAACAGCATTTCATTGAGAAGAGATTCCACATTTTATGCTGTACAGTTACTTAGTTAGATAGATAGATAAAGAGAGGCCTGTGAACTGGGGTGGGCTGTGGCTTCTCAGGTCACCTCAGGTCAGGGAGGGGCTGAGGAGTGTCCCATTGGCCTTGACAATAGGCAGGAGTCAGAGGTTAATGTCAGGGCAGGGCCTGAGAGTTCCTCAAAGGGAATGAATGGAGACCCTTGCTTACCTAAGAAATGCCTGACCTTGGAAAAGGACTTGTGGAAAGCGGGCCCTTGAAACTGTGGTTTCACGTCTTACTAGAAAGCTCCCTCTTGGAAGGGAAAGTCATCGTGATATCTTACTCTTTTCCCAAGGATACCCTACCTACCCTTCTGATCATTCTTACTGAATTAAGTCTTCCACTGCAAATAAATAAATAAATAAATAATAAATGAAGTGGGTGAGTGAGTGAGTGAGTGAGTAAGTAAGTAAGTAAGTAAGTAAACAAGCAAATACGTGGATGGACAAATAAATACAAAGTTTGCTGTTGTTGACTGACTTTTGATTTCATAATGAATCTCTCTCTCTCTCTCTCTCTCTCTCTCTCTCACACACACACACACACACACACACACACACACACACACTAAATATACAATAAAAGGAAGCATAACACCTTTACTCAGGGGGCAGAGTGAACTCTGAAAGTTTTCCAGGCGGGGGGGGGGGGAGAGACAGAATATAAGAACAAAATGAGAAACAAGGAAAAATAGTGTTGGCTGGCTGGCCGGCTTTCAGTTCCCTGACAGAAATGAGCACATTGTGGAGGAAACACAAAGTTGTTACACTATGTGGGTGTGATGAGGAGAGATTGTGAGTGAGTGTCCTGTCAGAACAAAGTTAGTCCCATAGTTGATGAAATTCATTATCCCAAAACTTCAGCAGAATATATCCCAAGTTTGCAAATGTGTGATCAGCTTGTGACAGGTTGGGCTGGAGATGCTGAGAACTGGGGAGCCCTCAATGCAAGAGCAGACACTCATTCCCATGAAGAGGGAGAGAGGGAGGGAGGGAGGGAGGGAGGGAGGGAGGGATCATTCATTCCTATACTCAAGTTTAAAGAAAGATGAGTGGCTATCTATGGAGAGACCACTCACAGATATGAAAAATCATTTCCTAAAAATCAAATTTCTCAGTCAGTATGCAACTGCTATGGTGCTTCTCCTAGATAGAGCAAAACACACAAACAAACTGATTCCTTGATCTAGAGCCACAGTGCACATGCTGTGGAAAAGGGGACATGGCCAACTTGAATCACAATATTCATCAGAGCATGAAAAGAGCGTAAAAAGGACACAGAGGAGAGATAATTGTGGTCCTTCCTTCCTCCCTCCCTCCCTCCCTCCTTCCCTCAGGAAGTGACTGACAGATGAGACTTTGTCCAAGCAGGTTCTGTCTGAAATACCAGACTTGAGTTTCCCCCTCTGTGGGTATTAGCTAATCAGTCCTCCCTTCTTTCTGTAGGAAGGTGGTGCATGTCTCTCAGAACTTACCTGGTTTCCTCTGCACCAGGTGAACCAGGGAAAAGCTTTCTAAGCCTTATTCAGACCCATAGAGGCTGCGCTGTGTGTGACTTCAGAGACCTCAGGGAGTATAGGGGTGGGTGGGTGCTTGATGCTTCAGACTCATGTCATTGAAGGACATAACATAGTCTGGATTCACAGAGATTCACAACACAGAGCCATTGTCACTTACTAACAGCTCAGGACACCCAGAGCTAACAAGAAATTGCAGTCTCAGCCGGGCTTTAATCACAGCACACACACAGATCTCTGTGAATTCAAAGATGGCCTGATTTACAGAGTGAGTTTTAGGACAGCCCAAGATACAAAAAGAAACCCTTTCTTGAAAAACAAAGCAAAACAGCAAAAGAAAGAAAGACAAGGAAAAAGAAAAAAATGGCAGTCTCTTTCCACTCTCTCCTCCATTGGCTCTTAAAGAGCTCTCAAGCTGAACTGGAGACCATGGTGTCACTCAAAACTGGGAAGCCAGAAACCTTAGGGGGGTCACAGGAGTCGGACTGACTGCAGCACTTGATGCCTCAACCCTGCTAATGGCTGTGATATAAGGCATGGTAAAATACGGGCTTTGGCAGAGCACTACTCCCCTTTCTCTATTATTATTGCTACACAACGAAAAGGACCCGGGGGGGGGTGATGATGTGCAGTCAGTGCTGGTATTGAAATCTCACTGACTCCTTCCGCACTCCTTGTCAATTCCCGACTTTGTCAAATCAACTATCGTGAATCTTTGATGTGGGTTGGCCCTTTAGGAACTCAGAGAAACAAGACAGACAGACCTGTTTCATCCCAGAAACCTCCCAGTTCCTGAGCCCTAGCCCTGGAAGTCTCAAAGCCATCACATCCAGAAATCTCTCTAGTCCCTGCTAGTGGTGAACTCACTTCGTCTTCCCCAGGACCACTAATTATTTCTCCATGTTTTCCTGTGAGATCTGAGGCCAGCTTTCTTCTTCCTCCCTCTGGCCTCTCCACGAACGATCTCCATTCTCTAGACAACATGTCTAGAACCGAGTCTTATAGGCACCGAGAGAGTGTGTCTTGAGGGCAGTTGGCGTTTCTAGGACACGAGTGACATCACAAAATTCCGAGAGCTCTCTGGGATACCGTGGAATTTCCAGAGAAGGGACTGCTGATGTCGTGAGGCACGGCCTTTACCTCCTTGCTGATATTTCTCCCCGAACTGACCGACCGACCGACCGACCGACCAACCGGAACCTGAGGTTTCCTTTCCAGGAGTCTCTCCTCCGACACAGAGGGAGCCATTCAGGATTTCCTCCTTCCAAAACCAGAAATTTCTCTCTGCTTCATTAATATCTTCTCACTACTTCCTGAACCCATGGGGAGTTAGTTAGTTGAACACTCACTTTTTTCATGAATGACCCTTCCTCCCTCTTCTGAACATCTCATATTACTCAGTAAAACAGTAATATGAGAAATTAGGCCAGGAGGACATGGAAGATGAGGGTTGAGTCTTCTGAAGTGAACAAGCACTTAGGGAAGGCTAAACTTAAGGGAATTTGACTCTGAGTGGCAAGACATGAATAGCTGCTGCCAAGGCACAGATACAGGCACCAACTGGGCCCTCGGCATCCTCCTGCATCATCAGAGCTGTGTGGGAAACTCAGCCCAAAGGAGGGGCCGTGTTCAAAGGGAGAGGGCATTTTCGAGGACAGCACTGTTTTCTTTTTCTTCTTTCTTTCTTTCTTTCTTTCTTTCTTTCTTTCTTTTTTTTTTTTTTCGAGACAGGGTTGTTCTGTAGTTTTTTTTTTTTTTTGGAGCCTGTCCTGGAACTAGCTCTTGTAGACCAGGCTGGTCTTGAACTCACATGCTTTCTTTTTTTTTCTATTGGATATTTTTGACTTCTTTATCAAAGATCAGGTGTTCGAAGATGTGTGGATCGATATCCGGGTCTTCTATTCGGTTCCATTGGTCCTCCTGTCTGTTCTTATGCCAGGACCAGGCTGTTTTCAGAACTGTAGCTTACAGAGTGTTCTTGCAGGTGGGGCACAGAAGAGGTTAATTACGGTACCTTAGTTCTTCTGCTTTTCTAGCAGACCGGAGCCCAGCTGACAGGAATCCAGTAGAGATGGTGTCAAGGTTCACACTGACACTAACAGCTGTAACTTGAGCAGGATTTGTGATCCACATGAAATTTGCAATGAATTGCAGCAAATCTGTGACACTCTAACTTGCTCAGGCTCAGTATCTGAACATACAGATGTTTGCAATGATCACTGGCTTAAGGATTTTTTTTTTGTTGTTGTTGTTGTTTTGTTTTTCCACGAGACAGGGTTTCCCTGTAGCTGAAGTTTAACGGCCTGGTGTTTTTGTGACTTACTGCTTCAAAGAACTTCTCCATTTCTTTATCCCTAAGGGAAAAGAAATATAATCACTAAATACATTTAAGTGTCTTTCAACCATTTTAGATCCCTCTGTTGAGAGTTCTCTGTTTAGGTCTGTACTCCATTTTTTAAAATTGGATTATTTGTTCTTTGGATGACCAATTTCTCGACTTCTTTGTGTATTTTGGAGATTAGTGAAGATCTTTTCCCATTCTGTAAGGCCGTCGTTTTGTCTTGTTGGCCATGTTCTTTGCTTTACAGAAGCTTTTCAGTTTCAGGAGGTCTCACTTATTAATTGTTTCTCTCAGTGTCTGTTTTTTTTTCTTTTTTTTCTTTTTTCTTTCTTTTTTTTCTTTTTTTTCTTTTTTTCTTTTTTTCTTTTTTTTCTTCTTCTTCTTTTCTTTTTTTTTCTTTTTTTCTCTCTTTAGTTTTTTTCTTTGTTCTTTTTTTTTTGTTTTGTTTTTCTTTTTTTTTTCTTTTTTCTTTTTTTTCTTTTTCTCTCAGTGTCTGTGCTACTGGGGTTCTATTTAGCAAGCGTTCTCCTGTGCCAATGTGTTCAAGTGCATTTGATATTTTTATTTTTATATTCTTTTATTGTGGATGAAGTCAATTATTTGAACTCTCAAATATTTTTATTGTTATTATCTCTCTATTTGTTTGCTTATTTGTGGTTGTTCACCAACTTGACTATCTAGAGGAAGTAAAAGTCGTAACAAGGTTTCCGTAGGTGAACCTGCGGAAGGATCATTAACGTGAGAGAGCAGCGGCGGCGGCTCTGCCCGCCCGCTCGCCTGCCTCGCCCGAGTTCTCGCCGGGAGGCGCGCTCCCCGGGTCGCACGTGTGTTGTGCGCACGGAAGTGTGCGTGCGCACGGGCGCGCGTGGCGGTCGTGAGAGAGAAGTCGAGAGAGGGGGAAGGGGGACGGGCGCCGGCTTGCCCGCCCTCCTCGCCCCGTCCGAGGACCCGTGTCTGGCTCTGCCGCTGGCGGCTCACGGCGGACGGCAGCTCTCTTCCCGCTCTCGCTCTCCTCCGTCCACTCCCGCTGCTTGCCTCACCGCACCGCAGCAGCCCGCAGGTGTGTCCCCTCTTTCCCGGGTGCGCGCCTTTCCCTCTCCATCCCTCTTCCCGGGGGAGGATGGGCGAGTGTCTGGCGGCGCCCCGGGACCCCTCTCGCCGCCGACCTCCGCTCGCGCGCCATGGCGCCGCGGCGCGCCTGTCGGGGAGGCGGCGGAGGTTGGGCGCACTTTTTTTTCCCCCCTCTCCACCTCCTTCTCCAAAGGACCGGGGTAGACCAGTAGTCCCTCCCACCGGGCGGGAGGCCATTTTTTTCCCCCGGGGATGCGGCGGGTCAACCAGATGACCCGCTGGACTCTTTTTTTTTTTTTTTTTTTTTTTTAATGTATAATATATATTATATCTTCCTAGACCTGACGGGTCGACCAGTTGTCTCTGTGCACTTCCTTTTTTTTTGACGGACTGGAAGCGGGTCGACCAGTTGTCCGATTAAATATTTGGCCTTAAAATGCTAAGTACCGGGGTCGACCAGTTGGCCTTGTGAACTTGGGTCGACCAGTTGTCTTTTTCCATGTCTTGATTGAATGATGTCATTCCTCAATGTGTTGGTGGTTAGTTTATCTCTTTTGTTCTCTATGCCAACACGCCCCACTCACCAAACACTTTTTTTTTAATTTATTTATTTACTTATTTTTATTTTACTTTTTTATTATTTATTTATTTATTTATACATACATACATACATCCTGTCTATCTGTCTAGATGGGGCAGGGGTAGAAGGGGCTAGCTATGAGAGGAAGGTGCTCGGTGGGCATCCAGTTGTAAATAAGGCTGGGAATAAATAGCTGAATATTAATTCATTTGAGTAATATTAAAACTGTTCAAGTAGAAAACAATTGCTTTCTTTTTCTGTTTGCCCAGAGATCTGACTGACTGCAACTTGGAAAGAAGACGGCCCTGCTGGACAGAGACCTCCCTCCTGCTTTGGGTGGGTCGACCAGTTTACATGTTTATTTCCACGTTTTGTCTTTTATGGATTGAATGGATGTGTCTCTCTCTTTTTTTTTTTTTTGGTTTTTCGAGACAGGGTTTCTCTGTGGCTTTGGAGCCTGTCCTGGAACTAGCACTGTAGACCAGGCTGGTCTCGAACTCACAGAGATCCGCCTACCTCTGCCTCCCAAGTACTGGGATTAAAGGCGTGCGCCACCATCGCCCGGCTCTCATTTTTTTTTTCACGCTTGCTTGCTTGCTTGCTTGCTTACTTACTTACTTACTTACTATCTGTTCAGCCCATCTCATTTACTTACTTCTTTAAAAAAAATGACCCACCTAGTTATTTACTTACTTACTTACTTACTTACTTACTTGTTCATTCATTCCTTCACTTCCTTATCTTCTTTCATATATCTGTTTATTTATCTGCTGATTTAGCGTGACTCATTTACTTATTGAATGTTTCAATTATTATTTAGTTTTATTCATTTATTCATTCTTTATGTCTATTTTATGTATGTATTTACTTACTTTCTTAATTTTTTTTTTACTTTTTAAAATTTACTTAATTTTTTTCTTTCTTTGGGAATGTAGATTCTTTCTTCCTTTCTTCCTTTCTTTCCTTCTTTCTGTCTCCTGACTGTCACTGGCTAAGAAAATGGTGGCCTCCATGTCACTGGTCAGCATAGCAGCTCCTAAAATGGAATTTGATGAAGGGATACATAGATAGATAGATAGATAGATAGATAGATAGATAGATAGATAGATAGATAGATGGGATGCGCACACGCTCACACACACACACACACACACACACACATATGCACGCACGTGCATGACATGTACAGATGGGGGGCGATTCCAATGTTTTCAGAGGAAGGTGCTCGCTGGTAATAATAAATGTGCTGGTAAATAAGGCTGGAAATAGCTGAATATTAAATCATTAAAACTCTTCAAATAAATAAAAAGCAATTCCATTTCTCTCTCTCTCTCTTTCTCACCATATACCAGCACATCTGAACTGACTGCAACATACAAAAGAAGAAGAAACACGGAAAGAAGACATCCCTGCTGGACAGGATCTGAGATGAGAATAAATTCATCGAATGGCTGCCAACAGCATTTCATTGAGAAGAGATTCCACATTTTATGCTGTACAGTTACTTAGTTAGATAGATAGATAAAGAGAGGCCTGTGAACTGGGGTGGGCTGTGGCTTCTCAGGTCACCTCAGGTCAGGGAGGGGCTGAGGAGTGTCCCATTGGCCTTGACAATAGGCAGGAGTCAGAGGTTAATGTCAGGGCAGGGCCTGAGAGTTCCTCAAAGGGAATGAATGGAGACCCTTGCTTACCTAAGAAATGCCTGACCTTGGAAAAGGACTTGTGGAAAGCGGGCCCTTGAAACTGTGGTTTCACGTCTTACTAGAAAGCTCCCTCTTGGAAGGGAAAGTCATCGTGATATCTTACTCTTTTCCCAAGGATACCCTACCTACCCTTCTGATCATTCTTACTGAATTAAGTCTTCCACTGCAAATAAATAAATAAATAAATAATAAATGAAGTGGGTGAGTGAGTGAGTGAGTGAGTAAGTAAGTAAGTAAGTAAACAAGCAAATACGTGGATGGACAAATAAATACAAAGTTTGCTGTTGTTGACTGACTTTTGATTTCATAATGAATCTCTCTCTCTCTCTCTCTCACACACACACACACACACACACACACACACACACTAAATATACAATAAAAGGAAGCATAACACCTTTACTCAGGGGGCAGAGTGAACTCTGAAAGTTTTCCAGGCGGGGGGGGGGGGGAGAGACAGAATATAAGAACAAAATGAGAAACAAGGAAAAATAGTGTTGGCTGGCTGGCCGGCTTTCAGTTCCCTGACAGAAATGAGCACATTGTGGAGGAAACACAAAGTTGTTACACTATGTGGGTGTGATGAGGAGAGATTGTGAGTGAGTGTCCTGTCAGAACAAAGTTAGTCCCATAGTTGATGAAATTCATTATCCCAAAACTTCAGCAGAATATATCCCAAGTTTGCAAATGTGTGATCAGCTTGTGACAGGTTGGGCTGGAGATGCTGAGAACTGGGGAGCCCTCAATGCAAGAGCAGACACTCATTCCCATGAAGAGGGAGAGAGGGAGGGAGGGAGGGAGGGAGGGATCATTCATTCCTATACTCAAGTTTAAAGAAAGATGAGTGGCTATCTATGGAGAGACCACTCACAGATATGAAAAATCATTTCCTAAAAATCAAATTTCTCAGTCAGTATGCAACTGCTATGGTGCTTCTCCTAGATAGAGCAAAACACACAAACAAACTGATTCCTTGATCTAGAGCCACAGTGCACATGCTGTGGAAAAGGGGACATGGCCAACTTGAATCACAATATTCATCAGAGCATGAAAAGAGCGTAAAAAGGACACAGAGGAGAGATAATTGTGGTCCTTCCTTCCTCCCTCCCTCCCTCCCTCCCTCCTTCCCTCAGGAAGTGACTGACAGATGAGACTTTGTCCAAGCAGGTTCTGTCTGAAATACCAGACTTGAGTTTCCCCCTCTGTGGGTATTAGCTAATCAGTCCTCCCTTCTTTCTGTAGGAAGGTGGTGCATGTCTCTCAGAACTTACCTGGTTTCCTCTGCACCAGGTGAACCAGGGAAAAGCTTTCTAAGCCTTATTCAGACCCATAGAGGCTGCGCTGTGTGTGACTTCAGAGACCTCAGGGAGTATAGGGGTGGGTGGGTGCTTGATGCTTCAGACTCATGTCATTGAAGGACATAACATAGTCTGGATTCACAGAGATTCACAACACAGAGCCATTGTCACTTACTAACAGCTCAGGACACCCAGAGCTAACAAGAAATTGCAGTCTCAGCCGGGCTTTAATCACAGCACACACACAGATCTCTGTGAATTCAAAGATGGCCTGATTTACAGAGTGAGTTTTAGGACAGCCCAAGATACAAAAAGAAACCCTTTCTTGAAAAACAAAGCAAAACAGCAAAAGAAAGAAAGACAAGGAAAAAGAAAAAAATGGCAGTCTCTTTCCACTCTCTCCTCCATTGGCTCTTAAAGAGCTCTCAAGCTGAACTGGAGACCATGGTGTCACTCAAAACTGGGAAGCCAGAAACCTTAGGGGGGTCACAGGAGTCGGACTGACTGCAGCACTTGATGCCTCAACCCTGCTAATGGCTGTGATATAAGGCATGGTAAAATACGGGCTTTGGCAGAGCACTACTCCCCTTTCTCTATTATTATTGCTACACAACGAAAAGGACCGGGGGGGGGGGGGGCTGATGATGTGCAGTCAGTGCTGGTATTGAAATCTCACTGACTCCTTCCGCACTCCTTGTCAATTCCCGACTTTGTCAAATCAACTATCGTGAATCTTTGATGTGGGTTGGCCCTTTAGGAACTCAGAGAAACAAGACAGACAGACCTGTTTCATCCCAGAAACCTCCCAGTTCCTGAGCCCTAGCCCTGGAAGTCTCAAAGCCATCACATCCAGAAATCTCTCTAGTCCCTGCTAGTGGTGAACTCACTTCGTCTTCCCCAGGACCACTAATTATTTCTCCATGTTTTCCTGTGAGATCTGAGGCCAGCTTTCTTCTTCCTCCCTCTGGCCTCTCCACGAACGATCTCCATTCTCTAGACAACATGTCTAGAACCGAGTCTTATAGGCACCGAGAGAGTGTGTCTTGAGGGCAGTTGGCGTTTCTAGGACACGAGTGACATCACAAAATTCCGAGAGCTCTCTGGGATACCGTGGAATTTCCAGAGAAGGGACTGCTGATGTCGTGAGGCACGGCCTTTACCTCCTTGCTGATATTTCTCCCCGAACTGACCGACCGACCGACCGACCGACCAACCGGAACCTGAGGTTTCCTTTCCAGGAGTCTCTCCTCCGACACAGAGGGAGCCATTCAGGATTTCCTCCTTCCAAAACCAGAAATTTCTCTCTGCTTCATTAATATCTTCTCACTACTTCCTGAACCCATGGGGAGTTAGTTAGTTGAACACTCACTTTTTTCATGAATGACCCTTCCTCCCTCTCCTGAACATCTCATATTACTGATTCATACTCAGTAAAACAGTAATATGAGAAATTAGGCCAGGAGGACATGGAAGATGAGGGTTGAGTCTTCTGAAGTGAACAAGCACTTAGGGAAGGCTAAACTTAAGGGAATTTGACTCTGAGTGGCAAGACATGAATAGCTGCTGCCAAGGCACAGATACAGGCACCAACTGGGCCCTCGGCATCCTCCTGCATCATCAGAGCTGTGTGGGAAACTCAGCCCAAAGGAGGGGCCGTGTTCAAAGGGAGAGGGCATTTTCGAGGACAGCACTGTTTTCTTTTTCTTCTTTCTTTCTTTCTTTCTTTCTTTCTTTCTTTCTTTCTTTCTTTCTTTCTTTCTTTTTTTTTTTTCGAGACAGGGTTGTTCTGTAGTTTTTTTTTTTTTTGGAGCCTGTCCTGGAACTAGCTCTTGTAGACCAGGCTGGTCTTGAACTCACATGCTTTCTTTTTTTTTCTATTGGATATTTTTGACTTCTTTATCAAAGATCAGGTGTTCGAAGATGTGTGGATCGATATCCGGGTCTTCTATTCGGTTCCATTGGTCCTCCTGTCTGTTCTTATGCCAGGACCAGGCTGTTTTCAGAACTGTAGCTTACAGAGTGTTCTTGCAGGTGGGGCACAGAAGAGGTTAATTACGGTACCTTAGTTCTTCTGCTTTTCTAGCAGACCGGAGCCCAGCTGACAGGAATCCAGTAGAGATGGTGTCAAGGTTCACACTGACACTAACAGCTGTAACTTGAGCAGGATTTGTGATCCACATGAAATTTGCAATGAATTGCAGCAAATCTGTGACACTCTAACTTGCTCAGGCTCAGTATCTGAACATACAGATGTTTGCAATGATCACTGGCTTCAGGATTTTTTTTTTGTTGTTGTTGTTGTTGTTTTGTTTTTCCACGAGACAGGGTTTCCCTGTAGCTGAAGTTTAACGGCCTGGTGTTTTTGTGACTTACTGCTTCAAAGAACTTCTCCATTTCTTTATCCCTAAGGGAAAAGAAATATAATCACTAAATACATTTAAGTGTCTTTCAACCATTTTAGATCCCTCTGTTGAGAGTTCTCTGTTTAGGTCTGTACTCCATTTTTTAAAATTGGATTATTTGTTCTTTGGATGACCAATTTCTCGACTTCTTTGTGTATTTTGGAGATTAGTGAAGATCTTTTCCCATTCTGTAAGGCCGTCGTTTTGTCTTGTTGGCCATGTTCTTTGCTTTACAGAAGCTTTTCAGTTTCAGGAGGTCTCACTTATTAATTGTTTCTCTCAGTGTCTGTTTTTTTTCTTTTTTTTCTTTTTTCTTTCTTTTTTTTTCTTTTTTTTCTTTTTTTCTTTTTTTTCTTCTTCTTCTTTTCTTTTTTTTTCTTTTTTTTCTCTCTTTAGTTTTTTTCTTTGTTCTTTTTTTTTGTTTTGTTTTTCTTTTTTTTTTCTTTTTTCTTTTTTTTCTTTTTCTCTCAGTGTCTGTGCTACTGGGGTTCTATTTAGCAAGCGTTCTCCTGTGGCAATGTGTTCAAGTGCATTTGATATTTTTATTTTTATATTCTTTTATTGTGGATGAAGTCAATTATTTGA
Organism: Microtus pennsylvanicus; assembly: GCF_037038515.1. Lineage (NCBI taxonomy): Eukaryota > Metazoa > Chordata > Mammalia > Rodentia > Cricetidae > Microtus > Microtus pennsylvanicus. The sequence continues at coordinate 692,844 of NW_027460895.1, read as the reverse complement.
ACTCTCAAATATTTTTATTGTTATTATCTCTCTATTTGTTTGCTTATTTGTGGTTGTTCACCAACTTGACTATCTAGAGGAAGTAAAAGTCGTAACAAGGTTTCCGTAGGTGAACCTGCGGAAGGATCATTAACGTGAGAGAGCAGTGGCGGCGGCTCTGCCCGCCCGCTCGCCTGCCTCGCCCGAGTTCTCGCCGGGAGGCGTGCTCCCCGGGTCGCACGTGTGTTGTGCGCACGGAAGTGTGCGTGCGCACGGGCGCGCGTGGCGGTCGTGAGAGAGAGGTCGAGAGAGGGGGAAGGGGGACGGGCGCCGGCTCGCCCGCCCTCCTCGCCCCGTCCGAGGACCCGTGTCTGGCTCTGCCGCTAGCGGCTCACGGCGGACGGCGGCTCTCTTCCCGCTCTCGCTCTCCTCCGTCCACTCCCGCTGCTTGCCTCACCGCACCGCAGCGGCCCGCGGGTGTGTCCCCTCTTTCCCGGGCGCGCGCCTTTCCCTCTCCATCCCTCTTCCCGGGGGAGGATGGGCGAGGGTCTGGCGGCGCCCCGGGCCCCCTCTCGCCGCCAACCTCCGCTCGCGCGCCGTGGCGCCGCGGCACACCTGTCGGGGAGGCGGCGGAGGTTGGGCGCACTTTTTTTTCCCCCCTCTCCACCTCCTTCTCCAAAGGACCGGGGTAGACCAGTAGTCCCTCCCACCGGGCGGGAGGCCATTTTTTTCCCCCGGGGATGCGGCGGGTCGACCAGATGTCCCGCTGGACTCTTTTTTTTTTTTTTTTTTTTTTTTTTTAATGTATAATATATATTATATCTTCCTAGACCTGACGGGTCGACCAGTTGTCTCTGTGCACTTCCTTTTTTTTTTGACGGACTGGAAGCGGGTCGACCAGTTGTCCGATTAAATATTTGGCCTTAAAATGCTAAGTACCGGGGTCGACCAGTTGGCCTTGTGAACTTGGGTCGACCAGTTGTCTTTTTCCATGTCTTGATTGAATGATGTCATTCTTCAATGTGTTGGTGGTTAGTTTATCTCTTTTGTTCTCTATGCCAACACGCCCCACTCACCAAACACTTTTTTTTTTAATTTATTTATTTACTTATTTTTATTTTACTTTTTTATTATTTATTTATTTATTTATTTATACATACATACATACATCCTGTCTATCTGTCCAGATGGGGCAGGGGTAGAAGGGGCTAGCTATGAGAGGAAGGTGCTCGGTGGGCATCCAGTTGTAAATAAGGCTGGGAATAAATAGCTGAATATTAATTCATTTGAGTAATATTAAAACTGTTCAAGTAGAAAACAATTGCTTTCTTTTTCTGTTTGCCCAGAGATCTGAATGACTGCAACTTGGAAAGAAGACGGCCCTGCTGGACAGAGACCTCCCTCCTGCTTTGGGTGGGTCGACCAGTTTACATGTTTATTTCCACGTTTTGTCTTTTATGGATTGAATGGATGTGTCTCTCTCTTTTTTTTTTTTTTTTTGGTTTTTCGAGACAGGGTTTCTCTGTGGCTTTGGAGCCTGTCCTGGAACTAGCACTGTAGACCAGGCTGGTCTCGAACTCACAGAGATCCGCCTACCTCTGCCTCCCGAGTACTGGGATTAAAGGCGTGCGCCACCATCGCCCGGCTCTCATTTTTTTTTTCACGATTGCTTGCTTGCTTGCTTGCTTACTTACTTACTTACTTACTATCTGTTCAGCCCATCTCATTTACTTACTTCTTTAAAAAAAATGACCCACCTAGTTATTTACTTACTTACTTACTTACTTACTTGTTCATTCATTCCTTCACTTCCTTATCTTCTTTCATATATCTGTTTATTTATCTGCTGATTTAGCGTGACTCATTTACTTATTGAATGTTTCAATTATTATTTAGTTTTATTCATTTATTCATTCTTTATGTCTATTTTTATGTATGTATTTACTTACTTTCTTAATTTTTTTTTTACTTTTTAAAATTTACTTAATTTTTTTCTTTCTTTGGGAATGTAGATTCTTTCTTCCTTTCTTCCTTTCTTTCCTTCTTTCTGTCTCCTGACTGTCACTGGCTAAGAAAATGGTGGCCTCCATGTCACTGGTCAGCATAGCAGCTCCTAAAATGGAATTTGATGAAGGGATACATAGATAGATAGATAGATAGATAGATAGATAGATAGATAGATAGATAGATAGATAGATAGATGGGATGAGCACACGCTCACACACACACACACACACACACACACACACACACATATGCACGCACGTGCATGACATGTACAGATGGGGGGCGATTCCAATGTTTTCAGAGGAAGGTGCTCGCTGGTAATAATAAATGTGCTGGTAAATAAGGCTGGAAATAGCTGAATATTAAATCATTAAAACTCTTCAAATAAATAAAAAGCAATTCCATTTCTCTCTCTCTCTCTTTCTCACCATATACCAGCACATCTGAACTGACTGCAACATACAAAAGAAGAAGAAACACGGAAAGAAGACATCCCTGCTGGACAGGATCTGAGATGAGAATAAATTCATCGAATGGCTGCCAACAGCATTTCATTGAGAAGAGATTCCACATTTTATGCTGTACAGTTACTTAGTTAGATAGATAGATAAAGAGAGGCCTGTGAACTGGGGTGGGCTGTGGCTTCTCAGGTCACCTCAGGTCAGGGAGGGGCTGAGGAGTGTCCCATTGGCCTTGACAATAGGCAGGAGTCAGAGGTTAATGTCAGGGCAGGGCCTGAGAGTTCCTCAAAGGGAATGAATGGAGACCCTTGCTTACCTAAGAAATGCCTGACCTTGGAAAAGGACTTGTGGAAAGCGGGCCCTTGAAACTGTGGTTTCACGTCTTAGTAGAAAGCTCCCTCTTGGAAGGGAAAGTCATCGTGATATCTTACTCTTTTCCCAAGGATACCCTACCTACCCTTCTGATCATTCTTACTGAATTAAGTCTTCCACTGCAAATAAATAAATAAATAAATAATAAATGAAGTGGGTGAGTGAGTGAGTGAGTGAGTAAGTAAGTAAGTAAGTAAGTAAACAAGCAAATACGTGGATGGACAAATAAATACAAAGTTTGCTGTTGTTGACTGACTTTTGATTTCATAATGAATCTCTCTCTCTCTCTCTCTCACACACACACACACACACACACACACTAAATATACAATAAAAGGAAGCATAACACCTTTACTCAGGGGGCAGAGTGAACTCTGAAAGTTTTCCAGGCGGGGGGGGGGAGAGACAGAATATAAGAACAAAATGAGAAACAAGGAAAAATAGTGTTGGCTGGCTGGCCGGCTTTCAGTTCCCTGACAGAAATGAGCACATTGTGGAGGAAACACAAAGTTGTTACACTATGTGGGTGTGATGAGGAGAGATTGTGAGTGAGTGTCCTGTCAGAACAAAGTTAGTCCCATAGTTGATGAAATTCATTATCCCAAAACTTCAGCAGAATATATCCCAAGTTTGCAAATGTGTGATCAGCTTGTGACAGGTTGGGCTGGAGATGCTGAGAACTGGGGAGCCCTCAATGCAAGAGCAGACACTCATTCCCATGAAGAGGGAGAGAGGGAGGGAGGGAGGGAGGGAGGGAGGGAGGGATCATTCATTCCTATACTCAAGTTTAAAGAAAGATGAGTGGCTATCTATGGAGAGACCACTCACAGATATGAAAAATCATTTCCTAAAAATCAAATTTCTCAGTCAGTATGCAACTGCTATGGTGCTTCTCCTAGATAGAGCAAAACACACAAACAAACTGATTCCTTGATCTAGAGCCACAGTGCACATGCTGTGGAAAAGGGGACATGGCCAACTTGAATCACAATATTCATCAGAGCATGAAAAGAGCGTAAAAAGGACACAGAGGAGAGATAATTGTGGTCCTTCCTTCCTCCCTCCCTCCCTCCCTCCCTCCCTCCCTCCCTCCCTCCCTCCCTCCTTCCCTCAGGAAGTGACTGACAGATGAGACTTTGTCCAAGCAGGTTCTGTCTGAAATACCAGACTTGAGTTTCCCCCTCTGTGGGTATTAGCTAATCAGTCCTCCCTTCTTTCTGTAGGAAGGTGGTGCATGTCTCTCAGAACTTACCTGGTTTCCTCTGCACCAGGTGAACCAGGGAAAAGCTTTCTAAGCCTTATTCAGACCCATAGAGGCTGCGCTGTGTGTGACTTCAGAGACCTCAGGGAGTATAGGGGTGGGTGGGTGCTTGATGCTTCAGACTCATGTCATTGAAGGACATAACATAGTCTGGATTCACAGAGATTCACAACACAGAGCCATTGTCACTTACTAACAGCTCAGGACACCCAGAGCTAACAAGAAATTGCAGTCTCAGCCGGGCTTTAATCACAGCACACACACAGATCTCTGTGAATTCAAAGATGGCCTGATTTACAGAGTGAGTTTTAGGACAGCCCAAGATACAAAAAGAAACCCTTTCTTGAAAAACAAAGCAAAACAGCAAAAGAAAGAAAGACAAGGAAAAAGAAAAAAATGGCAGTCTCTTTCCACTCTCTCCTCCATTGGCTCTTAAAGAGCTCTCAAGCTGAACTGGAGACCATGGTGTCACTCAAAACTGGGAAGCCAGAAACCTTAGGGGGGTCACAGGAGTCGGACTGACTGCAGCACTTGATGCCTCAACCCTGCTAATGGCTGTGATATAAGGCATGGTAAAATACGGGCTTTGGCAGAGCACTACTCCCCTTTCTCTATTATTATTGCTACACAACGAAAAGGACCGGGGGGGGGGGGGCTGATGATGTGCAGTCAGTGCTGGTATTGAAATCTCACTGACTCCTTCCGCACTCCTTGTCAATTCCCGACTTTGTCAAATCAACTATCGTGAATCTTTGATGTGGGTTGGCCCTTTAGGAACTCAGAGAAACAAGACAGACAGACCTGTTTCATCCCAGAAACCTCCCAGTTCCTGAGCCCTAGCCCTGGAAGTCTCAAAGCCATCACATCCAGAAATCTCTCTAGTCCCTGCTAGTGGTGAACTCACTTCGTCTTCCCCAGGACCACTAATTATTTCTCCATGTTTTCCTGTGAGATCTGAGGCCAGCTTTCTTCTTCCTCCCTCTGGCCTCTCCACGAACGATCTCCATTCTCTAGACAACATGTCTAGAACCGAGTCTTATAGGCACCGAGAGAGTGTGTCTTGAGGGCAGTTGGCGTTTCTAGGACACGAGTGACATCACAAAATTCCGAGAGCTCTCTGGGATACCGTGGAATTTCCAGAGAAGGGACTGCTGATGTCGTGAGGCACGGCCTTTACCTCCTTGCTGATATTTCTCCCCGAACTGACCGACCGACCGACCGACCGACCAACCGGAACCTGAGGTTTCCTTTCCAGGAGTCTCTCCTCCGACACAGAGGGAGCCATTCAGGATTTCCTCCTTCCAAAACCAGAAATTTCTCTCTGCTTCATTAATATCTTCTCACTACTTCCTGAACCCATGGGGAGTTAGTTAGTTGAACACTCACTTTTTTCATGAATGACCCTTCCTCCCTCTCCTGAACATCTCATATTACTGATTCATACTCAGTAAAACAGTAATATGAGAAATTAGGCCAGGAGGACATGGAAGATGAGGGTTGAGTCTTCTGAAGTGAACAAGCACTTAGGGAAGGCTAAACTTAAGGGAATTTGACTCTGAGTGGCAAGACATGAATAGCTGCTGCCAAGGCACAGATACAGGCACCAACTGGGCCCTCGGCATCCTCCTGCATCATCAGAGCTGTGTGGGAAACTCAGCCCAAAGGAGGGGCCGTGTTCAAAGGGAGAGGGCATTTTCGAGGACAGCACTGTTTTCTTTTTCTTCTTTCTTTCTTTCTTTCTTTCTTTCTTTCTTTCTTTCTTTTTTTTTTTCGAGACAGGGTTGTTCTGTAGTTTTTTTTTTTTTTGGAGCCTGTCCTGGAACTAGCTCTTGTAGACCAGGCTGGTCTTGAACTCACATGCTTTCTTTTTTTTTCTATTGGATATTTTTGACTTCTTTATCAAAGATCAGGTGTTCGAAGATGTGTGGATCGATATCCGGGTCTTCTATTCGGTTCCATTGGTCCTCCTGTCTGTTCTTATGCCAGGACCAGGCTGTTTTCAGAACTGTAGCTTACAGAGTGTTCTTGCAGGTGGGGCACAGAAGAGGTTAATTACGGTACCTTAGTTCTTCTGCTTTTCTAGCAGACCGGAGCCCAGCTGACAGGAATCCAGTAGAGATGGTGTCAAGGTTCACACTGACACTAACAGCTGTAACTTGAGCAGGATTTGTGATCCACATGAAATTTGCAATGAATTGCAGCAAATCTGTGACACTCTAACTTGCTCAGGCTCAGTATCTGAACATACAGATGTTTGCAATGATCACTGGCTTCAGGATTTTTTTTTTGTTGTTGTTGTTGTTGTTTTGTTTTTCCACGAGACAGGGTTTCCCTGTAGCTGAAGTTTAACGGCCTGGTGTTTTTGTGACTTACTGCTTCAAAGAACTTCTCCATTTCTTTATCCCTAAGGGAAAAGAAATATAATCACTAAATACATTTAAGTGTCTTTCAACCATTTTAGATCCCTCTGTTGAGAGTTCTCTGTTTAGGTCTGTACTCCATTTTTTAAAATTGGATTATTTGTACTTTGGATGACCAATTTCTCGACTTCTTTGTGTATTTTGGAGATTAGTGAAGATCTTTTCCCATTCTGTAAGGCCGTCGTTTTGTCTTGTTGGCCATGTTCTTTGCTTTACAGAAGCTTTTCAGTTTCAGGAGGTCTCACTTATTAATTGTTTCTCTCAGTGTCTGTTTTTTTTCTTTTTTTTCTTTTTTCTTTCTTTTTTTTTCTTTTTTTTCTTTTTTTCTTTTTTTTCTTCTTCTTCTTTTCTTTTTTTTTCTTTTTTTTCTCTCTTTAGTTTTTTTCTTTGTTCTTTTTTTTTGTTTTGTTTTTCTTTTTTTTTTCTTTTTTCTTTTTTTTCTTTTTCTCTCAGTGTCTGTGCTACTGGGGTTCTATTTAGCAAGCGTTCTCCTGTGGCAATGTGTTCAAGTGCATTTGATATTTTTATTTTTATATTCTTTTATTGTGGATGAAGTCAATTATTTGAACTCTCAAATATTTTTATTGTTATTATCTTTCTATTTGTTTGCTTATTTGTGGTTGTTCACCAACTTGACTATCTAGAGGAAGTAAAAGTCGTAACAAGGTTTCCGTAGGTGAACCTGCGGAAGGATCATTAACGTGAGAGAGCAGTGGCGGCGGCTCTGCCCGCCCGCTCGCCTGCCTCGCCCGAGTTCTCGCCGGGAGGCGTGCTCCCCGGGTCGCACGTGTGTTGTGCGCACGGAAGTGTGCGTGCGCACGGGCGCGCGTGGCGGTCGTGAGAGAGAGGTTGAGAGAGGGGGAAGGGGGACGGGCGCCGGCTCGCCCGCCCTCCTCGCCCCGTCCGAGGACCCGTGTCTGGCTCTGCCGCTAGCGGCTCACGGCGGACGGCGGCTCTCTTCCCGCTCTCGCTCTCCTCCGTCCACTCCCGCTGCTTGCCTCACCGCACCGCAGCGGCCCGCGGGTGTGTCCCCTCTTTCCCGGGCGCGCGCCTTTCCCTCTCCATCCCTCTTCCCGGGGGAGGATGGGCGAGGGTCTGGCGGCGCCCCGGGCCCCCTCTCGCCGCCAACCTCCGCTCGCGCGCCGTGGCGCCGCGGCACACCTGTCGGGGAGGCGGCGGAGGTTGGGCGCACTTTTTTTTCCCCCCTCTCCACCTCCTTCTCCAAAGGACCGGGGTAGACCAGTAGTCCCTCCCACCGGGCGGGAGGCCATTTTTTTCCCCCGGGGATGCGGCGGGTCGACCAGATGTCCCGCTGGACTCTTTTTTTTTTTTTTTTTTTTTTTTTAATGTATAATATATATTATATCTTCCTAGACCTGACGGGTCGACCAGTTGTCTCTGTGCACTTCCTTTTTTTTTTGACGGACTGGAAGCGGGTCGACCAGTTGTCCGATTAAATATTTGGCCTTAAAATGCTAAGTACCGGGGTCGACCAGTTGGCCTTGTGAACTTGGGTCGACCAGTTGTCTTTTTCCATGTCTTGATTGAATGATGTCATTCTTCAATGTGTTGGTGGTTAGTTTATCTCTTTTGTTCTCTATGCCAACACGCCCCACTCACCAAACACTTTTTTTTTTTAATTTATTTATTTACTTATTTTTATTTTACTTTTTTATTATTTATTTATTTATTTATACATACATACATACATACATCCTGTCTATCTGTCCAGATGGGGCAGGGGTAGAAGGGGCTAGCTATGAGAGGAAGGTGCTCGGTGGGCATCCAGTTGTAAATAAGGCTGGGAATAAATAGCTGAATATTAATTCATTTGAGTAATATTAAAACTGTTCAAGTAGAAAACAATTGCTTTCTTTTTCTGTTTGCCCAGAGATCTGAATGACTGCAACTTGGAAAGAAGACGGCCCTGCTGGACAGAGACCTCCCTCCTGCTTTGGGTGGGTCGACCAGTTTACATGTTTATTTCCACGTTTTGTCTTTTATGGATTGAATGGATGTGTCTCTCTCTTTTTTTTTTTTTTTTGGTTTTTCGAGACAGGGTTTCTCTGTGGCTTTGGAGCCTGTCCTGGAACTAGCACTGTAGACCAGGCTGGTCTCGAACTCACAGAGATCCGCCTACCTCTGCCTCCCGAGTACTGGGATTAAAGGCGTGCGCCACCATCGCCCGGCTCTCATTTTTTTTTTCACGATTGCTTGCTTGCTTGCTTGCTTACTTACTTACTTACTTACTATCTGTTCAGCCCATCTCATTTACTTACTTCTTTAAAAAAAATGACCCACCTAGTTATTTACTTACTTACTTACTTACTTACTTGTTCATTCATTCCTTCACTTCCTTATCTTCTTTCATATATCTGTTTATTTATCTGCTGATTTAGCGTGACTCATTTACTTATTGAATGTTTCAATTATTATTTAGTTTTATTCATTTATTCATTCTTTATGTCTATTTTTATGTATGTATTTACTTACTTTCTTAATTTTTTTTTTACTTTTTAAAATTTACTTAATTTTTTTCTTTCTTTGGGAATGTAGATTCTTTCTTCCTTTCTTCCTTTCTTTCCTTCTTTCTGTCTCCTGACTGTCACTGGCTAAGAAAATGGTGGCCTCCATGTCACTGGTCAGCATAGCAGCTCCTAAAATGGAATTTGATGAAGGGATACATAGATAGATAGATAGATAGATAGATAGATAGATAGATAGATAGATAGATAGATAGATGGGATGAGCACACGCTCACACACACACACACACACACACACACACACACATATGCACGCACGTGCATGACATGTACAGATGGGGGGCGATTCCAATGTTTTCAGAGGAAGGTGCTCGCTGGTAATAATAAATGTGCTGGTAAATAAGGCTGGAAATAGCTGAATATTAAATCATTAAAACTCTTCAAATAAATAAAAAGCAATTCCATTTCTCTCTCTCTCTCTTTCTCACCATATACCAGCACATCTGAACTGACTGCAACATACAAAAGAAGAAGAAACACGGAAAGAAGACATCCCTGCTGGACAGGATCTGAGATGAGAATAAATTCATCGAATGGCTGCCAACAGCATTTCATTGAGAAGAGATTCCACATTTTATGCTGTACAGTTACTTAGTTAGATAGATAGATAAAGAGAGGCCTGTGAACTGGGGTGGGCTGTGGCTTCTCAGGTCACCTCAGGTCAGGGAGGGGCTGAGGAGTGTCCCATTGGCCTTGACAATAGGCAGGAGTCAGAGGTTAATGTCAGGGCAGGGCCTGAGAGTTCCTCAAAGGGAATGAATGGAGACCCTTGCTTACCTAAGAAATGCCTGACCTTGGAAAAGGACTTGTGGAAAGCGGGCCCTTGAAACTGTGGTTTCACGTCTTACTAGAAAGCTCCCTCTTGGAAGGGAAAGTCATCGTGATATCTTACTCTTTTCCCAAGGATACCCTACCTACCCTTCTGATCATTCTTACTGAATTAAGTCTTCCACTGCAAATAAATAAATAAATAAATAATAAATGAAGTGGGTGAGTGAGTGAGTGAGTGAGTAAGTAAGTAAGTAAGTAAGTAAACAAGCAAATACGTGGATGGACAAATAAATACAAAGTTTGCTGTTGTTGACTGACTTTTGATTTCATAATGAATCTCTCTCTCTCTCTCTCTCACACACACACACACACACACACACACTAAATATACAATAAAAGGAAGCATAACACCTTTACTCAGGGGGCAGAGTGAACTCTGAAAGTTTTCCAGGCGGGGGGGGGGAGAGACAGAATATAAGAACAAAATGAGAAACAAGGAAAAATAGTGTTGGCTGGCTGGCCGGCTTTCAGTTCCCTGACAGAAATGAGCACATTGTGGAGGAAACACAAAGTTGTTACACTATGTGGGTGTGATGAGGAGAGATTGTGAGTGAGTGTCCTGTCAGAACAAAGTTAGTCCCATAGTTGATGAAATTCATTATCCCAAAACTTCAGCAGAATATATCCCAAGTTTGCAAATGTGTGATCAGCTTGTGACAGGTTGGGCTGGAGATGCTGAGAACTGGGGAGCCCTCAATGCAAGAGCAGACACTCATTCCCATGAAGAGGGAGAGAGGGAGGGAGGGAGGGAGGGAGGGAGGGAGGGATCATTCATTCCTATACTCAAGTTTAAAGAAAGATGAGTGGCTATCTATGGAGAGACCACTCACAGATATGAAAAATCATTTCCTAAAAATCAAATTTCTCAGTCAGTATGCAACTGCTATGGTGCTTCTCCTAGATAGAGCAAAACACACAAACAAACTGATTCCTTGATCTAGAGCCACAGTGCACATGCTGTGGAAAAGGGGACATGGCCAACTTGAATCACAATATTCATCAGAGCATGAAAAGAGCGTAAAAAGGACACAGAGGAGAGATAATTGTGGTCCTTCCTTCCTCCCTCCCTCCCTCCCTCCCTCCCTCCCTCCCTCCCTCACTCCTTCCCTCAGGAAGTGACTGACAGATGAGACTTTGTCCAAGCAGGTTCTGTCTGAAATACCAGACTTGAGTTTCCCCCTCTGTGGGTATTAGCTAATCAGTCCTCCCTTCTTTCTGTAGGAAGGTGGTGCATGTCTCTCAGAACTTACCTGGTTTCCTCTGCACCAGGTGAACCAGGGAAAAGCTTTCTAAGCCTTATTCAGACCCATAGAGGCTGCGCTGTGTGTGACTTCAGAGACCTCAGGGAGTATAGGGGTGGGTGGGTGCTTGATGCTTCAGACTCATGTCATTGAAGGACATAACATAGTCTGGATTCACAGAGATTCACAACACAGAGCCATTGTCACTTACTAACAGCTCAGGACACCCAGAGCTAACAAGAAATTGCAGTCTCAGCCGGGCTTTAATCACAGCACACACACAGATCTCTGTGAATTCAAAGATGGCCTGATTTACAGAGTGAGTTTTAGGACAGCCCAAGATACAAAAAGAAACCCTTTCTTGAAAAACAAAGCAAAACAGCAAAAGAAAGAAAGACAAGGAAAAAGAAAAAAATGGCAGTCTCTTTCCACTCTCTCCTCCATTGGCTCTTAAAGAGCTCTCAAGCTGAACTGGAGACCATGGTGTCACTCAAAACTGGGAAGCCAGAAACCTTAGGGGGGTCACAGGAGTCGGACTGACTGCAGCACTTGATGCCTCAACCCTGCTAATGGCTGTGATATAAGGCATGGTAAAATACGGGCTTTGGCAGAGCACTACTCCCCTTTCTCTATTATTATTGCTACACAACGAAAAGGACCGGGGGGGGGTGATGATGTGCAGTCAGTGCTGGTATTGAAATCTCACTGACTCCTTCCGCACTCCTTGTCAATTCCCGACTTTGTCAAATCAACTATCGTGAATCTTTGATGTGGGTTGGCCCTTTAGGAACTCAGAGAAACAAGACAGACAGACCTGTTTCATCCCAGAAACCTCCCAGTTCCTGAGCCCTAGCCCTGGAAGTCTCAAAGCCATCACATCCAGAAATCTCTCTAGTCCCTGCTAGTGGTGAACTCACTTCGTCTTCCCCAGGACCACTAATTATTTCTCCATGTTTTCCTGTGAGATCTGAGGCCAGCTTTCTTCTTCCTCCCTCTGGCCTCTCCACGAACGATCTCCATTCTCTAGACAACATGTCTAGAACCGAGTCTTATAGGCACCGAGAGAGTGTGTCTTGAGGGCAGTTGGCGTTTCTAGGACACGAGTGACATCACAAAATTCCGAGAGCTCTCTGGGATACCGTGGAATTTCCAGAGAAGGGACTGCTGATGTCGTGAGGCACGGCCTTTACCTCCTTGCTGATATTTCTCCCCGAACTGACCGACCGACCGACCGACCGACCAACCGGAACCTGAGGTTTCCTTTCCAGGAGTCTCTCCTCCGACACAGAGGGAGCCATTCAGGATTTCCTCCTTCCAAAACCAGAAATTTCTCTCTGCTTCATTAATATCTTCTCACTACTTCCTGAACCCATGGGGAGTTAGTTAGTTGAACACTCACTTTTTTCATGAATGACCCTTCCTCCCTCTCCTGAACATCTCATATTACTGATTCATACTCAGTAAAACAGTAATATGAGAAATTAGGCCAGGAGGACATGGAAGATGAGGGTTGAGTCTTCTGAAGTGAACAAGCACTTAGGGAAGGCTAAACTTAAGGGAATTTGACTCTGAGTGGCAAGACATGAATAGCTGCTGCCAAGGCACAGATACAGGCACCAACTGGGCCCTCGGCATCCTCCTGCATCATCAGAGCTGTGTGGGAAACTCAGCCCAAAGGAGGGGCCGTGTTCAAAGGGAGAGGGCATTTTCGAGGACAGCACTGTTTTCTTTTTCTTCTTTCTTTCTTTCTTTCTTTCTTTCTTTCTTTCTTTCTTTCTTTCTTTCTTTTTTTCGAGACAGGGTTGTTCTGTAGTTTTTTTTTTTTTGGAGCCTGTCCTGGAACTAGCTCTTGTAGACCAGGCTGGTCTTGAACTCACATGCTTTCTTTTTTTTTCTATTGGATATTTTTGACTTCTTTATCAAAGATCAGGTGTTCGAAGATGTGTGGATCGATATCCGGGTCTTCTATTCGGTTCCATTGGTCCTCCTGTCTGTTCTTATGCCAGGACCAGGCTGTTTTCAGAACTGTAGCTTACAGAGTGTTCTTGCAGGTGGGGCACAGAAGAGGTTAATTACGGTACCTTAGTTCTTCTGCTTTTCTAGCAGACCGGAGCCCAGCTGACAGGAATCCAGTAGAGATGGTGTCAAGGTTCACACTGACACTAACAGCTGTAACTTGAGCAGGATTTGTGATCCACATGAAATTTGCAATGAATTGCAGCAAATCTGTGACACTCTAACTTGCTCAGGCTCAGTATCTGAACATACAGATGTTTGCAATGATCACTGGCTTCAGGATTTTTTTTTTTTGTTGTTGTTGTTGTTTTGTTTTTCCACGAGACAGGGTTTCCCTGTAGCTGAAGTTTAACGGCCTGGTGTTTTTGTGACTTACTGCTTCAAAGAACTTCTCCATTTCTTTATCCCTAAGGGAAAAGAAATATAATCACTAAATACATTTAAGTGTCTTTCAACCATTTTAGATCCCTCTGTTGAGAGTTCTCTGTTTAGGTCTGTACTCCATTTTTTAAAATTGGATTATTTGTTCTTTGGATGACCAATTTCTCGACTTCTTTGTGTATTTTGGAGATTAGTGAAGATCTTTTCCCATTCTGTAAGGCCGTCGTTTTGTCTTGTTGGCCATGTTCTTTGCTTTACAGAAGCTTTTCAGTTTCAGGAGGTCTCACTTATTAATTGTTTCTCTCAGTGTCTGTTTTTTTTTTCTTTTTTTTCTTTTTTCTTTCTTTTTTTTTCTTTTTTTCTTTTTTTTCTTCTTCTTCTTTTCTTTTTTTTTCTTTTTTTTCTCTCTTTAGTTTTTTTCTTTGTTCTTTTTTTTGTTTTGTTTTTCTTTTTTTTTCTTTTTTCTTTTTTTTCTTTTTCTCTCAGTGTCTGTGCTACTGGGGTTCTATTTAGCAAGCGTTCTCCTGTGGCAATGTGTTCAAGTGCATTTGATATTTTTATTTTTATATTCTTTTATTGTGGATGAAGTCAATTATTTGAACTCTCAAATATTTTTATTGTTATTATCTCTCTATTTGTTTGCTTATTTGTGGTTGTTCACCAACTTGACTATCTAGAGGAAGTAAAAGTCGTAACAAGGTTTCCGTAGGTGAACCTGCGGAAGGATCATTAACGTGAGAGAGCAGCGGCGGCGGCTCTGCCCGCCCGCTCGCCTGCCTCGCCCGAGTTCTCGCCGGGAGGCGCGCTCCCCGGGTCGCACGTGTGTTGTGCGCACGGAAGTGTGCGTGCGCACGGGCGCGCGTGGCGGTCGTGAGAGAGAGGTCGAGAGAGGGGGAAGGGGGACGGGCGCCGGCTCGCCCGCCCTCCTCGCCCCGTCCGAGGACCCGTGTCTGGCTCTGCCGCTGGCGGCTCACGGCGGACGGCGGCTCTCTTCCCGCTCTCGCTCTCCTCCGTCCACTCCCGCTGCTTGCCTCACCGCACCGCAGCGGCCCGCGGGTGTGTCCCCTCTTTCCCGGGCGCGCGCCTTTCCCTCTCCATCCCTCTTCCCGGGGGAGGATGGGCGAGGGTCTGGCGGCGCCCCGGGCCCCCTCTCGCCGCCGACCTCTGCTCGCGCGCCGTGGCGCCGCGGCGCACCTGTCGGGGAGGCGGCGGAGGTTGGGCGCACTTTTTTTTCCCCCCTCTCCACCTCCTTCTCCAAAGGACCGGGGTAGACCAGTAGTCCCTCCCACCGGGCGGGAGGCCATTTTTTTCCCCCGGGGATGCGGCGGGTCGACCAGATGTCCCGCTGGACTTTTTTTTTTTTTTTTTTTAAATGTATAATATATATTATATCTTCCTAGACCTGACGGGTCGACCAGTTGTCTCTGTGCACTTCCTTTTTTTTTTTGACGGACTGGAAGCAGGTCGACCAGTTGTCCGATTAAATATTTGGCCTTAAAATGCTAAGTACCGGGGTCGACCAGTTGGCCTTGTGAACTTGGGTCGACCAGTTGTCTTTTTCCATGTCTTGATTGAATGATGTCATTCTTCAATGTGTTGGTGGTTAGTTTATCTCTTTTGTTCTCTATGCCAACACGCCCCACTCACCAAACACTTTTTTTTTAATTTATTTATTTACTTATTTTTATTTTACTTTTTTATTATTTATTTATTTATTTATACATACATACATACATCCTGTCTATCTGTCCAGATGGGGCAGGGGTAGAAGGGGCTAGCTATGAGAGGAAGGTGCTCGGTGGGCATCCAGTTGTAAATAAGGCTGGGAATAAATAGCTGAATATTAATTCATTTGAGTAATATTAAAACTGTTCAAGTAGAAAACAATTGCTTTCTTTTTCTGTTTGCCCAGAGATCTGACTGACTGCAACTTGGAAAGAAGACGGCCCTGCTGGACAGAGACCTCCCTCCTGCTTTGGGTGGGTCGACCAGTTTACATGTTTATTTCCACGTTTTGTCTTTTATGGATTGAATGGATGTGTCTCTCTCTTTTTTTTTTTTTTTTTTGGTTTTTCGAGACAGGGTTTCTCTGTGGCTTTGGAGCCTGTCCTGGAACTAGCACTGTAGACCAGGCTGGTCTCGAACTCACAGAGATCCGCCTACCTCTGCCTCCCGAGTACTGGGATTAAAGGCGTGCGCCACCATCACCTGGCTCTCATTTTTTTTTTCACGATTGCTTGCTTGCTTGCTTGCTTACTTACTTACTTACTTACTATCTGTTCAGCCCATCTCATTTACTTACTTCTTTAAAAAAAATGACCCACCTAGTTATTTACTTACTTACTTACTTACTTACTTGTTCATTCATTCCTTCACTTCCTTATCTTCTTTCATATATCTGTTTATTTATCTGCTGATTTAGCGTGACTCATTTACTTATTGAATGTTTCAATTATTATTTAGTTTTATTCATTTATTCATTCTTTATGTCTATTTTTATGTATGTATTTACTTACTTTCTTAATTTTTTTTTTACTTTTTAAAATTTACTTAATTTTTTTCTTTCTTTTGGAATGTAGATTCTTTCTTCCTTTCTTCCTTTCTTTCCTTCTTTCTGTCTCCTGACTGTCACTGGCTAAGAAAATGGTGGCCTCCATGTCACTGGTCAGCATAGCAGCTCCTAAAATGGAATTTGATGAAGGGATACATAGATAGATAGATAGATAGATAGATAGATAGATAGATAGATAGATAGATAGATGGGATGCGCACACGCTCACACACACACACACACACACACACATATGCACGCACGTGCATGACATGTACAGATGGGGGGCGATTCCAATGTTTTCAGAGGAAGGTGCTCGCTGGTAATAATAAATGTGCTGGTAAATAAGGCTGGAAATAGCTGAATATTAAATCATTAAAACTCTTCAAATAAATAAAAAGCAATTCCATTTCTCTCTCTCTCTCTTTCTCACCATATACCAGCACATCTGAACTGACTGCAACATACAAAAGAAGAAGAAACACGGAAAGAAGACATCCCTGCTGGACAGGATCTGAGATGAGAATAAATTCATCGAATGGCTGCCAACAGCATTTCATTGAGAAGAGATTCCACATTTTATGCTGTACAGTTACTTAGTTAGATAGATAGATAAAGAGAGGCCTGTGAACTGGGGTGGGCTGTGGCTTCTCAGGTCACCTCAGGTCAGGGAGGGGCTGAGGAGTGTCCCATTGGCCTTGACAATAGGCAGGAGTCAGAGGTTAATGTCAGGGCAGGGCCTGAGAGTTCCTCAAAGGGAATGAATGGAGACCCTTGCTTACCTAAGAAATGCCTGACCTTGGAAAAGGACTTGTGGAAAGCGGGCCCTTGAAACTGTGGTTTCACGTCTTACTAGAAAGCTCCCTCTTGGAAGGGAAAGTCATCGTGATATCTTACTCTTTTCCCAAGGATACCCTACCTACCCTTCTGATCATTCTTACTGAATTAAGTCTTCCACTGCAAATAAATAAATAAATAAATAATAAATGAAGTGGGTGAGTGAGTGAGTGAGTGAGTAAGTAAGTAAGTAAGTAAGTAAACAAGCAAATACGTGGATGGACAAATAAATACAAAGTTTGCTGTTGTTGACTGACTTTTGATTTCATAATGAATCTCTCTCTCTCTCTCTCTCTCTCTCTCTCTCTCTCTCTCACACACACACACACACACACTAAATATACAATAAAAGGAAGCATAACACCTTTACTCAGGGGGCAGAGTGAACTCTGAAAGTTTTCCAGGCGGGGGGGGGGGGAGAGACAGAATATAAGAACAAAATGAGAAACAAGGAAAAATAGTGTTGGCTGGCTGGCCGGCTTTCAGTTCCCTGACAGAAATGAGCACATTGTGGAGGAAACACAAAGTTGTTACACTATGTGGGTGTGATGAGGAGAGATTGTGAGTGAGTGTCCTGTCAGAACAAAGTTAGTCCCATAGTTGATGAAATTCATTATCCCAAAACTTCAGCAGAATATATCCCAAGTTTGCAAATGTGTGATCAGCTTGTGACAGGTTGGGCTGGAGATGCTGAGAACTGGGGAGCCCTCAATGCAAGAGCAGACACTCATTCCCATGAAGAGGGAGAGAGGGAGGGAGGGAGGGAGGGAGGGATCATTCATTCCTATACTCAAGTTTAAAGAAAGATGAGTGGCTATCTATGGAGAGACCACTCACAGATATGAAAAATCATTTCCTAAAAATCAAATTTCTCAGTCAGTATGCAACTGCTATGGTGCTTCTCCTAGATAGAGCAAAACACACAAACAAACTGATTCCTTGATCTAGAGCCACAGTGCACATGCTGTGGAAAAGGGGACATGGCCAACTTGAATCACAATATTCATCAGAGCATGAAAAGAGCGTAAAAAGGACACAGAGGAGAGATAATTGTGGTCCTTCCTTCCTCCCTCCCTCCCTCCCTCCCTCCCTCCTTCCCTCAGGAAGTGACTGACAGATGAGACTTTGTCCAAGCAGGTTCTGTCTGAAATACCAGACTTGAGTTTCCCCCTCTGTGGGTATTAGCTAATCAGTCCTCCCTTCTTTCTGTAGGAAGGTGGTGCATGTCTCTCAGAACTTACCTGGTTTCCTCTGCACCAGGTGAACCAGGGAAAAGCTTTCTAAGCCTTATTCAGACCCATAGAGGCTGCGCTGTGTGTGACTTCAGAGACCTCAGGGAGTATAGGGGTGGGTGGGTGCTTGATGCTTCAGACTCATGTCATTGAAGGACATAACATAGTCTGGATTCACAGAGATTCACAACACAGAGCCATTGTCACTTACTAACAGCTCAGGACACCCAGAGCTAACAAGAAATTGCAGTCTCAGCCGGGCTTTAATCACAGCACACACACAGATCTCTGTGAATTCAAAGATGGCCTGATTTACAGAGTGAGTTTTAGGACAGCCCAAGATACAAAAAGAAACCCTTTCTTGAAAAACAAAGCAAAACAGCAAAAGAAAGAAAGACAAGGAAAAAGAAAAAAATGGCAGTCTCTTTCCACTCTCTCCTCCATTGGCTCTTAAAGAGCTCTCAAGCTGAACTGGAGACCATGGTGTCACTCAAAACTGGGAAGCCAGAAACCTTAGGGGGGTCACAGGAGTCGGACTGACTGCAGCACTTGATGCCTCAACCCTGCTAATGGCTGTGATATAAGGCATGGTAAAATACGGGCTTTGGCAGAGCACTACTCCCCTTTCTCTATTATTATTGCTACACAACGAAAAGGACCGGGGGGGGGTGATGATGTGCAGTCAGTGCTGGTATTGAAATCTCACTGACTCCTTCCGCACTCCTTGTCAATTCCCGACTTTGTCAAATCAACTATCGTGAATCTTTGATGTGGGTTGGCCCTTTAGGAACTCAGAGAAACAAGACAGACAGACCTGTTTCATCCCAGAAACCTCCCAGTTCCTGAGCCCTAGCCCTGGAAGTCTCAAAGCCATCACATCCAGAAATCTCTCTAGTCCCTGCTAGTGGTGAACGCACTTCGTCTTCCCCAGGACCACTAATTATTTCTCCATGTTTTCCTGTGAGATCTGAGGCCAGCTTTCTTCTTCCTCCCTCTGGCCTCTCCACGAACGATCTCCATTCTCTAGACAACATGTCTAGAACCGAGTCTTATAGGCACCGAGAGAGTGTGTCTTGAGGGCAGTTGGCGTTTCTAGGACACGAGTGACATCACAAAATTCCGAGAGCTCTCTGGGATACCGTGGAATTTCCAGAGAAGGGACTGCTGATGTCGTGAGGCACGGCCTTTACCTCCTTGCTGATATTTCTCCCCGAACTGACCGACCGACCGACCGACCGACCAACCGGAACCTGAGGTTTCCTTTCCAGGAGTCTCTCCTCCGACACAGAGGGAGCCATTCAGGATTTCCTCCTTCCAAAACCAGAAATTTCTCTCTGCTTCATTAATATCTTCTCACTACTTCCTGAACCCATGGGGAGTTAGTTAGTTGAACACTCACTTTTTTCATGAATGACCCTTCCTCCCTCTCCTGAACATCTCATATTACTGATTCATACTCAGTAAAACAGTAATATGAGAAATTAGGCCAGGAGGACATGGAAGATGAGGGTTGAGTCTTCTGAAGTGAACAAGCACTTAGGGAAGGCTAAACTTAAGGGAATTTGACTCTGAGTGGCAAGACATGAATAGCTGCTGCCAAGGCACAGATACAGGCACCAACTGGGCCCTCGGCATCCTCCTGCATCATCAGAGCTGTGTGGGAAACTCAGCCCAAAGGAGGGGCTGTGTTCAAAGGGAGAGGGCATTTTCGAGGACAGCACTGTTTTCTTTTTCTTCTTTCTTTCTTTCTTTCTTTCTTTCTTTCTTTCTTTCTTTCTTTCTTTCTTTCTTTTTTTTTTTTCGAGACAGGGTTGTTCTGTAGTTTTTTTTTTTTTTTGGAGCCTGTCTTGGAACTAGCTCTTGTAGACCAGGCTGGTCTTGAACTCACATGCTTTCTTTTTTTTTCTATTGGATATTTTTGACTTCTTTATCAAAGATCAGGTGTTCGAAGATGTGTGGATCGATATCCGGGTCTTCTATTCGGTTCCATTGGTCCTCCTGTCTGTTCTTATGCCAGGACCAGGCTGTTTTCAGAACTGTAGCTTACAGAGTGTTCTTGCAGGTGGGGCACAGAAGAGGTTAATTATGGTACCTTAGTTCTTCTGCTTTTCTAGCAGACCGGAGCCCAGCTGACAGGAATCCAGTAGAGATGGTGTCAAGGTTCACACTGACACTAACAGCTGTAACTTGAGCAGGATTTGTGATCCACATGAAATTTGCAATGAATTGCAGCAAATCTGTGACACTCTAACTTGCTCAGGCTCAGTATCTGAACATACAGATGTTTGCAATGATCACTGGCTTCAGGATTTTTTTTTTGTTGTTGTTGTTTTGTTTTTCCACGAGACAGGGTTTCCCTGTAGCTGAAGTTTAACGGCCTGGTGTTTTTGTGACTTACTGCTTCAAAGAACTTCTCCATTTCTTTATCCCTAAGGGAAAAGAAATATAATCACTAAATACATTTAAGTGTCTTTCAACCATTTTAGATCCCTCTGTTGAGAGTTCTCTGTTTAGGTCTGTACTCCATTTTTTAAAATTGGATTATTTGTTCTTTGGATGACCAATTTCTCGACTTCTTTGTGTATTTTGGAGATTAGTGAAGATCTTTTCCCATTCTGTAAGGCCGTCGTTTTGTCTTGTTGGCCATGTTCTTTGCTTTACAGAAGCTTTTCACTTTCAGGAGGTCTCACTTATTAATTGTTTCTCTCAGTGTCTGTTTTTTTTTCTGTTTTTTCTTTTTTCTTTCTTTTTTTTTCTTTTTTTTCTTTTTTTCTTTTTTTCTTTTTTTTCTTCTTCTTCTTTTCTTTTTTTTTCTTTTTTTTCTCTCTTTAGTTTTTTTCTTTGTTCTTTTTTTTTGTTTTGTTTTTCTTTTTTTTTTCTTTTTTCTTTTTTTTCTTTTTCTCTCAGTGTCTGTGCTACTGGGGTTCTATTTAGCAAGCGTTCTCCTGTGCCAATGTGTTCAAGTGCATTTGATATTTTTATTTTTATATTCTTTTATTGTGGATGAAGTCAATTATTTGAACTCTCAAATATTTTTATTGTTATTATCTCTCTATTTGTTTGCTTATTTGTGGTTGTTCACCAACTTGACTATCTAGAGGAAGTAAAAGTCGTAACAAGGTTTCCGTAGGTGAACCTGCGGAAGGATCATTAACGTGAGAGAGCAGCGGCGGCGGCTCTGCCCGCCCGCTCGCCTGCCTCGCCCGAGTTCTCGCCGGGAGGCGCGCTCCCCGGGTCGCACGTGTGTTGTGCGCACGGAAGTGTGCGTGCGCACGGGCGCGCGTGGCGGTCGTGAGAGAGAGGTCGAGAGAGGGGGAAGGGGGACGGGCGCCGGCTCGCCCGCCCTCCTCGCCCCGTCCGAGGACCCGTGTCTGGCTCTGCCGCTGGCGGCTCACGGCGGAAGGCGGCTCTCTTCCCGCTCTCGCTCTCCTCCGTCCACTCCCGCTGCTTGCCTCACCGCACCGCAGCGGCCCGCGGGTATGTCCCCTCTTTCCCGGGCGCGCGCCTTTCCCTCTCCATCCCCCTTCCCGGGGGAGGATGGGCGAGGGTCTGGCGGCGCCCCGGGCCCCCTCTCGCCGCCGACCTCCGCTCGCGCGGCGTGGCGCCGCGGCGCGCCTGTCGGGGAGGCGGCGGAGGTTGGGCGCACTTTTTTTTCCCCCCTGTCCACCTCCTTCTCCAAAGGACCGGGGTAGACCAGTAGTCCCTCCCACCGGGCGGGAGGCCATTTTTTTCCCCCGGGGATGCGGCGGGTCGACCAGATGTCCCGCTGGACTCTTTTTTTTTTTTTTTTTTTTTTTTTTTTTTTTTAATGTATAATATATATTATATCTTCCTAGACCTGACGGGTCGACCAGTTGTCTCTGTGCACTTCCTTTTTTTTTGACGGACTGGAAGCGGGTCGACCAGTTGTCCGATTAAATATTTGGCCTTAAAATGCTAAGTACCGGGGTCGACCAGTTGGCCTTGTGAACTTGGGTCGACCAGTTGTCTTTTTCCATGTCTTGATTGAATGATGTCATTCTTCAATGTGTTGGTGGTTAGTTTATCTCTTTTGTTCTCTATGCCAACACGCCCCACTCACCAAACACTTTTTTTTTTAATTTATTTATTTACTTATTTTTATTTTACTTTTTTATTATTTATTTATTTATTTATACATACATACATACATCCTGTCTATCTGTCCAGATGGGGCAGGGGTAGAAGGGGCTAGCTATGAGAGGAAGGTGCTCGGTGGGCATCCAGTTGTAAATAAGGCTGGGAATAAATAGCTGAATATTAATTCATTTGAGTAATATTAAAACTGTTCAAGTAGAAAACAATTGCTTTCTTTTTCTGTTTGCCCAGAGATCTGACTGACTGCAACTTGGAAAGAAGACGGCCCTGCTGGACAGAGACCTCCCTCCTGCTTTGGGTGGGTCGACCAGTTTACATGTTTATTTCCACGTTTTGTCTTTTATGGATTGAATGGATGTGTCTCTCTCTCTTTTTTTTTTTTTTTTTGGTTTTTCGAGACAGGGTTTCTCTGTGGCTTTGGAGCCTGTCCTGGAACTAGCACTGTAGACCAGGCTGGTCTCGAACTCACAGAGATCCGCCTACCTCTGCCTCCCGAGTACTGGGATTAAAGGCGTGCGCCACCATCGCCCGGCTCTCATTTTTTTTTTCACGATTGCTTGCTTGCTTGCTTGCTTACTTACTTACTTACTTACTATCTGTTCAGCCCATCTCATTTACTTACTTCTTTAAAAAAAATGACCCACCTAGTTATTTACTTACTTACTTACTTAATTACTTGTTCATTCATTCCTTCACTTCCTTATCTTCTTTCATATATCTGTTTATTTATCTGCTGATTTAGCGTGACTCATTTACTTATTGAATGTTTCAATTATTATTTAGTTTTATTCATTTATTCATTCTTTATGTCTATTTTTATGTATGTATTTACTTACTTTCTTAATTTTTTTTTTACTTTTTAAAATTTACTTAATTTTTTTCTTTCTTTGGGAATGTAGATTCTTTCTTCCTTTCTTCCTTTCTTTCCTTCTTTCTGTCTCCTGACTGTCACTGGCTAAGAAAATGGTGGCCTCCATGTCACTGGTCAGCATAGCAGCTCCTAAAATGGAATTTGATGAAGGGATACATAGATAGATAGATAGATAGATAGATAGATAGATAGATAGATAGATAGATAGATAGATAGATAGATAGATGGGATGCGCACACGCTCACACACACACACACACACACACACATATGCACGCACGTGCATGACATGTACAGATGGGGGGCGATTCCAATGTTTTCAGAGGAAGGTGCTCGCTGGTAATAATAAATGTGCTGGTAAATAAGGCTGGAAATAGCTGAATATTAAATCATTAAAACTCTTCAAATAAATAAAAAGCAATTCCATTTCTCTCTCTCTCTCTTTCTCACCATATACCAGCACATCTGAACTGACTGCAACATACAAAAGAAGAAGAAACACGGAAAGAAGACATCCCTGCTGGACAGGATCTGAGATGAGAATAAATTCATCGAATGGCTGCCAACAGCATTTCATTGAGAAGAGATTCCACATTTTATGCTGTACAGTTACTTAGTTAGATAGATAGATAAAGAGAGGCCTGTGAACTGGGGTGGGCTGTGGCTTCTCAGGTCACCTCAGGTCAGGGAGGGGCTGAGGAGTGTCCCATTGGCCTTGACAATAGGCAGGAGTCAGAGGTTAATGTCAGGGCAGGGCCTGAGAGTTCCTCAAAGGGAATGAATGGAGACCCTTGCTTACCTAAGAAATGCCTGACCTTGGAAAAGGACTTGTGGAAAGCGGGCCCTTGAAACTGTGGTTTCACGTCTTACTAGAAAGCTCCCTCTTGGAAGGGAAAGTCATCGTGATATCTTACTCTTTTCCCAAGGATACCCTACCTACCCTTCTGATCATTCTTACTGAATTAAGTCTTCCACTGCAAATAAATAAATAAATAAATAATAAATGAAGTGGGTGAGTGAGTGAGTGAGTGAGTAAGTAAGTAAGTAAGTAAGT
Source organism: Microtus pennsylvanicus (assembly GCF_037038515.1). Classification (NCBI taxonomy): domain Eukaryota; kingdom Metazoa; phylum Chordata; class Mammalia; order Rodentia; family Cricetidae; genus Microtus; species Microtus pennsylvanicus. The sequence continues at coordinate 668,670 of NW_027460895.1, read as the reverse complement.
AAACAAGCAAATACGTGGATGGACAAATAAATACAAAGTTTGCTGTTGTTGACTGACTTTTGATTTCATAATGAATCTCTCTCTCTCTCTCTCTCTCTCTCTCTCTCACACACACACACACACACACACACACACACTAAATATACAATAAAAGGAAGCATAACACCTTTACTCAGGGGGCAGAGTGAACTCTGAAAGTTTTCCAGGCGGGGGGGGGGAGAGACAGAATATAAGAACAAAATGAGAAACAAGGAAAAATAGTGTTGGCTGGCTGGCCGGCTTTCAGTTCCCTGACAGAAATGAGCACATTGTGGAGGAAACACAAAGTTGTTACACTATGTGGGTGTGATGAGGAGAGATTGTGAGTGAGTGTCCTGTCAGAACAAAGTTAGTCCCATAGTTGATGAAATTCATTATCCCAAAACTTCAGCAGAATATATCCCAAGTTTGCAAATGTGTGATCAGCTTGTGACAGGTTGGGCTGGAGATGCTGAGAACTGGGGAGCCCTCAATGCAAGAGCAGACACTCATTCCCATGAAGAGGGAGAGAGGGAGGGAGGGAGGGAGGGAGGGATCATTCATTCCTATACTCAAGTTTAAAGAAAGATGAGTGGCTATCTATGGAGAGACCACTCACAGATATGAAAAATCATTTCCTAAAAATCAAATTTCTCAGTCAGTATGCAACTGCTATGGTGCTTCTCCTAGATAGAGCAAAACACACAAACAAACTGATTCCTTGATCTAGAGCCACAGTGCACATGCTGTGGAAAAGGGGACATGGCCAACTTGAATCACAATATTCATCAGAGCATGAAAAGAGCGTAAAAAGGACACAGAGGAGAGATAATTGTGGTCCTTCCTTCCTCCCTCCCTCCCTCCCTCCCTCCCTCCTTCCCTCAGGAAGTGACTGACAGATGAGACTTTGTCCAAGCAGGTTCTGTCTGAAATACCAGACTTGAGTTTCCCCCTCTGTGGGTATTAGCTAATCAGTCCTCCCTTCTTTCTGTAGGAAGGTGGTGCATGTCTCTCAGAACTTACCTGGTTTCCTCTGTACCAGGTGAACCAGGGAAAAGCTTTCTAAGCCTTATTCAGACCCATAGAGGCTGCGCTGTGTGTGACTTCAGAGACCTCAGGGAGTATAGGGGTGGGTGGGTGCTTGATGCTTCAGACTCATGTCATTGAAGGACATAACATAGTCTGGATTCACAGAGATTCACAACACAGAGCCATTGTCACTTACTAACAGCTCAGGACACCCAGAGCTAACAAGAAATTGCAGTCTCAGCCGGGCTTTAATCACAGCACACACACAGATCTCTGTGAATTCAAAGATGGCCTGATTTACAGAGTGAGTTTTAGGACAGCCCAAGATACAAAAAGAAACCCTTTCTTGAAAAACAAAGCAAAACAGCAAAAGAAAGAAAGACAAGGAAAAAGAAAAAAATGGCAGTCTCTTTCCACTCTCTCCTCCATTGGCTCTTAAAGAGCTCTCAAGCTGAATTGGAGACCATGGTGTCACTCAAAACTGGGAAGCCAGAAACCTTAGGGGGGTCACAGGAGTCGGACTGACTGCAGCACTTGATGCCTCAACCTTGCTAATGGCTGTGATATAAGGCATGGTAAAATACGGGCTTTGGCAGAGCACTACTCCCCTTTCTCTATTATTATTGCTACACAACGAAAAGGACCGGGGGGGGGGTGATGATGTGCAGTCAGTGCTGGTATTGAAATCTCACTGACTCCTTCCGCACTCCTTGTCAATTCCCGACTTTGTCAAATCAACTATCGTGAATCTTTGATGTGGGTTGGCCCTTTAGGAACTCAGAGAAACAAGACAGACAGACCTGTTTCATCCCAGAAACCTCCCAGTTCCTGAGCCCTAGCCCTGGAAGTCTCAAAGCCATCACATCCAGAAATCTCTCTAGTCCCTGCTAGTGGTGAACTCACTTCGTCTTCCCCAGGACCACTAATTATTTCTCCATGTTTTCCTGTGAGATCTGAGGCCAGCTTTCTTCTTCCTCCCTCTGGCCTCTCCACGAACGATCTCCATTCTCTAGACAACATGTCTAGAACCGAGTCTTATAGGCACCGAGAGAGTGTGTCTTGAGGGCAGTTGGCGTTTCTAGGACACGAGTGACATCACAAAATTCCGAGAGCTCTCTGGGATACCGTGGAATTTCCAGAGAAGGGACTGCTGATGTCGTGAGGCACGGCCTTTACCTCCTTGCTGATATTTCTCCCCGAACTGACCGACCGACCGACCGACCGACCAACCGGAACCTGAGGTTTCCTTTCCAGGAGTCTCTCCTCCGACACAGAGGGAGCCATTCAGGATTTCCTCCTTCCAAAACCAGAAATTTCTCTCTGCTTCATTAATATCTTCTCACTACTTCCTGAACCCATGGGGAGTTAGTTAGTTGAACACTCACTTTTTTCATGAATGACCCTTCCTCCCTCTCCTGAACATCTCATATTACTGATTCATACTCAGTAAAACAGTAATATGAGAAATTAGGCCAGGAGGACATGGAAGATGAGGGTTGAGTCTTCTGAAGTGAACAAGCACTTAGGGAAGGCTAAACTTAAGGGAATTTGACTCTGAGTGGCAAGACATGAATAGCTGCTGCCAAGGCACAGATACAGGCACCAACTGGGCCCTCGGCATCCTCCTGCATCATCAGAGCTGTGTGGGAAACTCAGCCCAAAGGAGGGGCTGTGTTCAAAGGGAGAGGGCATTTTCGAGGACAGCACTGTTTTCTTTTTCTTCTTTCTTTCTTTCTTTCTTTCTTTCTTTCTTTCTTTCTTTCTTTCTTTCTTTTTTTTTTTCGAGACAGGGTTGTTCTGTAGTTTTTTTTTTTTTTTGGAGCCTGTCCTGGAACTAGCTCTTGTAGACCAGGCTGGTCTTGAACTCACATGCTTTCTTTTTTTTTCTATTGGATATTTTTGACTTCTTTATCAAAGATCAGGTGTTCGAAGATGTGTGGATCGATATCCGGGTCTTCTATTCGGTTCCATTGGTCCTCCTGTCTGTTCTTATGCCAGGACCAGGCTGTTTTCAGAACTGTAGCTTACAGAGTGTTCTTGCAGGTGGGGCACAGAAGAGGTTAATTATGGTACCTTAGTTCTTCTGCTTTTCTAGCAGACCGGAGCCCAGCTGACAGGAATCCAGTAGAGATGGTGTCAAGGTTCACACTGACACTAACAGCTGTAACTTGAGCAGGATTTGTGATCCACATGAAATTTGCAATGAATTGCAGCAAATCTGTGACACTCTAACTTGCTCAGGCTCAGTATCTGAACATACAGATGTTTGCAATGATCACTGGCTTCAGGATTTTTTTTTTTGTTGTTGTTGTTGTTTTGTTTTTCCACGAGACAGGGTTTCCCTGTAGCTGAAGTTTAACGGCCTGGTGTTTTTGTGACTTACTGCTTCAAAGAACTTCTCCATTTCTTTATCCCTAAGGGAAAAGAAATATAATCACTAAATACATTTAAGTGTCTTTCAACCATTTTAGATCCCTCTGTTGAGAGTTCTCTGTTTAGGTCTGTACTCCATTTTTTAAAATTGGATTATTTGTTCTTTGGATGACCAATTTCTCGACTTCTTTGTGTATTTTGGAGATTAGTGAAGATCTTTTCCCATTCTGTAAGGCCGTCGTTTTGTCTTGTTGGCCATGTTCTTTGCTTTACAGAAGCTTTTCACTTTCAGGAGGTCTCACTTATTAATTGTTTCTCTCAGTGTCTGTTTTTTTTTCTGTTTTTTCTTTTTTCTTTCTTTTTTTTTCTTTTTTTTCTTTTTTTCTTTTTTTCTTTTTTTTCTTCTTCTTCTTTTCTTTTTTTTTCTTTTTTTTCTCTCTTTAGTTTTTTTCTTTGTTCTTTTTTTTTGTTTTGTTTTTCTTTTTTTTTTCTTTTTTCTTTTTTTTCTTTTTCTCTCAGTGTCTGTGCTACTGGGGTTCTATTAAGCAAGCGTTCTCCTGTGCCAATGTGTTCAAGTGCATTTGATATTTTTATTTTTATATTCTTTTATTGTGGATGAAGTCAATTATTTGAACTCTCAAATATTTTTATTGTTATTATCTCTCTATTTGTTTGCTTATTTGTGGTTGTTCACCAACTTGACTATCTAGAGGAAGTAAAAGTCGTAACAAGGTTTCCGTAGGTGAACCTGCAGAAGGATCATTAACGTGAGAGAGCAGCGGCGGCGGCTCTGCCCGCCCGCTCGCCTGCCTCGCCCGAGTTCTCGCCGGGAGGCGCGCTCCCCGGGTCGCACGTGTGTTGTGCGCACGGAAGTGTGCGTGTGCACGGGCGCGCGTGGCGGTCGTGAGAGAGAGGTCGAGAGAGGGGGAAGGGGGACGGGCGCCGGCTCGCCCGCCCTCCTCGCCCCGTCCGAGGACCCGTGTCTGGCTCTGCCGCTGGCGGCTCACGGCGGAAGGCGGCTCTCTTCCCGCTCTCGCTCTCCTCCGTCCACTCCCGCTGCTTGCCTCACCGCACCGCAGCGGCCCGCGGGTATGTCCCCTCTTTCCCGGGCGCGCGCCTTTCCCTCTCCATCCCTCTCCCCGGGGGAGGATGGGCGAGGGTCTGGCGGCGCCCCGGGCCCCCTCTCGCCGCCGACCTCCGCTCGCGCGCCGTGGCGCCGCGGCGCGCCTGTCGGGGAGGCGGCGGAGGTTGGGCGCACTTTTTTTTCCCCCCTCTCCACCTCCTTCTCCAAAGGACCGGGGTAGACCAGTAGTCCCTCCCACCGGGCGGGAGGCCATTTTTTTCCCCCGGGGATGCGGCGGGTCGACCAGATGTCCCGCTGGACTCTTTTTTTTTTTTTTTTTTTTAATGTATAATATATATTATATCTTCCTAGACCTGACGGGTCGACCAGTTGTCTCTGTGCACTTCCTTTTTTTTTGACGGACTGGAAGCGGGTCGACCAGTTGTCCGATTAAATATTTGGCCTTAAAATGCTAAGTACCGGGGTCGACCAGTTGGCCTTGTGAACTTGGGTCGACCAGTTGTCTTTTTCCATGTCTTGATTGAATGATGTCATTCTTCAATGTGTTGGTGGTTAGTTTATCTCTTTTGTTCTCTATGCCAACACGCCCCACTCACCAAACACTTTTTTTTTTAATTTATTTATTTACTTATTTTTATTTTACTTTTTTATTATTTATTTATTTATTTATACATACATACATACATCCTGTCTATCTGTCCAGATGGGGCAGGGGTAGAAGGGGCTAGCTATGAGAGGAAGGTGCTCGGTGGGCATCCAGTTGTAAATAAGGCTGGGAATAAATAGCTGAATATTAATTCATTTGAGTAATATTAAAACTGTTCAAGTAGAAAACAATTGCTTTCTTTTTCTGTTTGCCCAGAGATCTGACTGACTGCAACTTGGAAAGAAGACGGCCCTGCTGGACAGAGACCTCCCTCCTGCTTTGGGTGGGTCGACCAGTTTACATGTTTATTTCCACGTTTTGTCTTTTATGGATTGAATGGATGTGTCTCTCTCTTTTTTTTTTTTTTTTTTTTGGTTTTTCGAGACAGGGTTTCTCTGTGGCTTTGGAGCCTGTCCTGGAACTAGCACTGTAGACCAGGCTGGTCTCGAACTCACAGAGATCCGCCTACCTCTGCCTCCCGAGTACTGGGATTAAAGGCGTGCGCCACCATCGCCCGGCTCTCATTTTTTTTTTCACGATTGCTTGCTTGCTTGCTTGCTTACTTACTTACTTACTTACTATCTGTTCAGCCCATCTCATTTACTTACTTCTTTAAAAAAAATGACCCACCTAGTTATTTACTTACTTACTTACTTACTTACTTGTTCATTCATTCCTTCACTTCCTTATCTTCTTTCATATATCTGTTTATTTATCTGCTGATTTAGCGTGACTCATTTACTTATTGAATGTTTCAATTATTATTTAGTTTTATTCATTTATTCATTCTTTATATCTATTTTTATGTATGTTTTTACTTACTTTCTTAATTTTTTTTTACTTTTTAAAATTTACTTAATTTTTTTCTTTCTTTGGGAATGTAGATTCTTTCTTCCTTTCTTCCTTTCTTTCCTTCTTTCTGTCTCCTGACTGTCACTGGCTAAGAAAATGGTGGCCTCCATGTCACTGGTCAGCATAGCAGCTCCTAAAATGGAATTTGATGAAGGGATACATAGATAGATAGATAGATAGATAGATAGATAGATAGATAGATAGATAGATAGAGAGATAGATGGGATGCGCACACGCTCACACACACACACACACACACACACACACACACACATATGCACGCACGTGCATGACATGTACAGATGGGGGGCGATTCCAATGTTTTCAGAGGAAGGTGCTCGCTGGTAATAATAAATGTGCTGGTAAATAAGGCTGGAAATAGCTGAATATTAAATCATTAAACTCTTCAAATAAATAAAAAGCAATTCCATTTCTCTCTCTCTCTCTTTCTCACCATATACCAGCACATCTGAACTGACTGCAACATACAAAAGAAGAAGAAACACGGAAAGAAGACATCCCTGCTGGACAGGATCTGAGATGAGAATAAATTCATCGAATGGCTGCCAACAGCATTTCATTGAGAAGAGATTCCACATTTTATGCTGTACAGTTACTTAGTTAGATAGATAGATAAAGAGAGGCCTGTGAACTGGGGTGGGCTGTGGCTTCTCAGGTCACCTCAGGTCAGGGAGGGGCTGAGGAGTGTCCCATTGGCCTTGACAATAGGCAGGAGTCAGAGGTTAATGTCAGGGCAGGGCCTGAGAGTTCCTCAAAGGGAATGAATGGAGACCCTTGCTTACCTAAGAAATGCCTGACCTTGGAAAAGGACTTGTGGAAAGCGGGCCCTTGAAACTGTGGTTTCACGTCTTACTAGAAAGCTCCCTCTTGGAAGGGAAAGTCATCGTGATATCTTACTCTTTTCCCAAGGATACCCTACCTACCCTTCTGATCATTCTTACTGAATTAAGTCTTCCACTGCAAATAAATAAATAAATAAATAATAAATGAAGTGGGTGAGTGAGTGAGTGAGTGAGTAAGTAAGTAAGTAAGTAAGTAAACAAGCAAATACGTGGATGGACAAATAAATACAAAGTTTGCTGTTGTTGACTGACTTTTGATTTCATAATGAATCTCTCTCTCTCTCTCTCTCTCTCTCTCTCTCTCTCTCTCTCTCACACACACACACACACACTAAATATACAATAAAAGGAAGCATAACACCTTTACTCAGGGGGCAGAGTGAACTCTGAAAGTTTTCCAGGCGGGGGGGGGGAGAGACAGAATATAAGAACAAAATGAGAAACAAGGAAAAATAGTGTTGGCTGGCTGGCCGGCTTTCAGTTCCCTGACAGAAATGAGCACATTGTGGAGGAAACACAAAGTTGTTACACTATGTGGGTGTGATGAGGAGAGATTGTGAGTGAGTGTCCTGTCAGAACAAAGTTAGTCCCATAGTTGATGAAATTCATTATCCCAAAACTTCAGCAGAATATATCCCAAGTTTGCAAATGTGTGATCAGCTTGTGACAGGTTGGGCTGGAGATGCTGAGAACTGGGGAGCCCTCAATGCAAGAGCAGACACTCATTCCCATGAAGAGGGAGAGAGGGAGGGAGGGAGGGAGGGAGGGATCATTCATTCCTATACTCAAGTTTAAAGAAAGATGAGTGGCTATCTATGGAGAGACCACTCACAGATATGAAAAATCATTTCCTAAAAATCAAATTTCTCAGTCAGTATGCAACTGCTATGGTGCTTCTCCTAGATAGAGCAAAACACACAAACAAACTGATTCCTTGATCTAGAGCCACAGTGCACATGCTGTGGAAAAGGGGACATGGCCAACTTGAATCACAATATTCATCAGAGCATGAAAAGAGCGTAAAAAGGACACAGAGGAGAGATAATTGTGGTCCTTCCTTCCTCCCTCCCTCCCTCCCTCCCTCCCTCCCTCCCTCCTTCCCTCAGGAAGTGACTGACAGATGAGACTTTGTCCAAGCAGGTTCTGTCTGAAATACCAGACTTGAGTTTCCCCCTCTGTGGGTATTAGCTAATCAGTCCTCCCTTCTTTCTGTAGGAAGGTGGTGCATGTCTCTCAGAACTTACCTGGTTTCCTCTGCACCAGGTGAACCAGGGAAAAGCTTTCTAAGCCTTATTCAGACCCATAGAGGCTGCGCTGTGTGTGACTTCAGAGACCTCAGGGAGTATAGGGGTGGGTGGGTGCTTGATGCTTCAGACTCATGTCATTGAAGGACATAACATAGTCTGGATTCACAGAGATTCACAACACAGAGCCATTGTCACTTACTAACAGCTCAGGACACCCAGAGCTAACAAGAAATTGCAGTCTCAGCCGGGCTTTAATCACAGCACACACACAGATCTCTGTGAATTCAAAGATGGCCTGATTTACAGAGTGAGTTTTAGGACAGCCCAAGATACAAAAAGAAACCCTTTCTTGAAAAACAAAGCAAAACAGCAAAAGAAAGAAAGACAAGGAAAAAGAAAAAAATGGCAGTCTCTTTCCACTCTCTCCTCCATTGGTTCTTAAAGAGCTCTCAAGCTGAACTGGAGACCATGGTGTCACTCAAAACTGGGAAGCCAGAAACCTTAGGGGGGTCACAGGAGTCGGACTGACTGCAGCACTTGATGCCTCAACCCTGCTAATGGCTGTGATATAAGGCATGGTAAAATACGGGCTTTGGCAGAGCACTACTCCCCTTTCTCTATTATTATTGCTACACAACGAAAAGGACCGGGGGGGGGGTGATGATGTGCAGTCAGTGCTGGTATTGAAATCTCACTGACTCCTTCCGCACTCCTTGTCAATTCCCGACTTTGTCAAATCAACTATCGTGAATCTTTGATGTGGGTTGGCCCTTTAGGAACTCAGAGAAACAAGACAGACAGACCTGTTTCATCCCAGAAACCTCCCAGTTCCTGAGCCCTAGCCCTGGAAGTCTCAAAGCCATCACATCCAGAAATCTCTCTAGTCCCTGCTAGTGGTGAACTCACTTCGTCTTCCCCAGGACCACTAATTATTTCTCCATGTTTTCCTGTGAGATCTGAGGCCAGCTTTCTTCTTCCTCCCTCTGGCCTCTCCACGAACGATCTCCATTCTCTAGACAACATGTCTAGAACCGAGTCTTATAGGCACCGAGAGAGTGTGTCTTGAGGGCAGTTGGCGTTTCTAGGACACGAGTGACATCACAAAATTCCGAGAGCTCTCTGGGATACCGTGGAATTTCCAGAGAAGGGACTGCTGATGTCGTGAGGCACGGCCTTTACCTCCTTGCTGATATTTCTCCCCGAACTGACCGACCGACCGACCGACCGACCAACCGGAACCTGAGGTTTCCTTTCCAGGAGTCTCTCCTCCGACACAGAGGGAGCCATTCAGGATTTCCTCCTTCCAAAACCAGAAATTTCTCTCTGCTTCATTAATATCTTCTCACTACTTCCTGAACCCATGGGGAGTTAGTTAGTTGAACACTCACTTTTTTCATGAATGACCCTTCCTCCCTCTCCTGAACATCTCATATTACTGATTCATACTCAGTAAAACAGTAATATGAGAAATTAGGCCAGGAGGACATGGAAGATGAGGGTTGAGTCTTCTGAAGTGAACAAGCACTTAGGGAAGGCTAAACTTAAGGGAATTTGACTCTGAGTGGCAAGACATGAATAGCTGCTGCCAAGGCACAGATACAGGCACCAACTGGGCCCTCGGCATCCTCCTGCATCATCAGAGCTGTGTGGGAAACTCAGCCCAAAGGAGGGGCCGTGTTCAAAGGGAGAGGGCATTTTCAAGGACAGCACTGTTTTCTTTTTCTTCTTTCTTTCTTTCTTTCTTTCTTTCTTTCTTTCTTTCTTTCTTTCTTTTTTTTTTTTCGAGACAGGGTTGTTCTGTAGTTTTTTTTTTTTTGGAGCCTGTCCTGGAACTAGCTCTTGTAGACCAGGCTGGTCTTGAACTCACATGCTTTCTTTTTTTTTCTATTGGATATTTTTGACTTCTTTATCAAAGATCAGGTGTTCGAAGATGTGTGGATCGATATCCGGGTCTTCTATTCGGTTCCATTGGTCCTCCTGTCTGTTCTTATGCCAGGACCAGGCTGTTTTCAGAACTGTAGCTTACAGAGTGTTCTTGCAGGTGGGGCACAGAAGAGGTTAATTACGGTACCTTAGTTCTTCTGCTTTTCTAGCAGACCGGAGCCCAGCTGACAGGAATCCAGTAGAGATGGTGTCAAGGTTCACACTGACACTAACAGCTGTAACTTGAGCAGGATTTGTGATCCACATGAAATTTGCAATGAATTGCAGCAAATCTGTGACACTCTAACTTGCTCAGGCTCAGTATCTGAACATACAGATGTTTGCAATGATCACTGGCTTCAGGATTTTTTTTTTGTTGTTGTTGTTGTTGTTTTGTTTTTCCACGAGACAGGGTTTCCCTGTAGCTGAAGTTTAATGGCCTGGTGTTTTTGTGACTTACTGCTTCAAAGAACTTCTCCATTTCTTTATCCCTAAGGGAAAAGAAATATAATCACTAAATACATTTAAGTGTCTTTCAACCATTTTAGATCCCTCTGTTGAGAGTTCTCTGTTTAGGTCTGTACTCCATTTTTTAAAATTGGATTATTTGTTCTTTTGATGACCAATTTCTCGACTTCTTTGTGTATTTTGGAGATTAGTGAAGATCTTTTCCCATTCTGTAAGGCCGTCGTTTTGTCTTGTTGGCCATGTTCTTTGCTTTACAGAAGCTTTTCAGTTTCAGGAGGTCTCACTTATTAATTGTTTCTCTCAGTGTCTGTTTTTTTTTCTTTTTTTTTCTTTTTTCTTTCTTTTTTTTTCTTTTTTTTCTTTTTTTCTTTTTTTCTTTTTTTTCTTCTTCTTCTTTTCTTTTTTTTTCTTTTTTTTCTCTCTTTAGTTTTTTTCTTTGTTCTTTTTTTTTGTTTTGTTTTTCTTTTTTTTTCTTTTTTCTTTTTTTTCTTTTTCTCTCAGTGTCTGTGCTACTGGGGTTCTATTTAGCAAGCGTTCTCCTGTGCCAATGTGTTCAAGTGCATTTGATATTTTTATTTTTATATTCTTTTATTGTGGATGAAGTCAATTATTTGAACTCTCAAATATTTTTATTGTTATTATCTCTCTATTTGTTTGCTTATTTGTGGTTGTTCACCAACTTGACTATCTAGAGGAAGTAAAAGTCGTAACAAGGTTTCCGTAGGTGAACCTGCGGAAGGATCATTAACGTGAGAGAGCAGCGGCGGCGGCTCTGCCCGCCCGCTCGCCTGCCTCGCCCGAGTTCTCGCCGGGAGGCGCGCTCCCCGGGTCGCACGTGTGTTGTGCGCACGGAAGTGTGCGTGCGCACGGGCGCGCGTGGCGGTCGTGAGAGAGAGGTCGAGAGAGGGGGAAGGGGGACGGGCGCCGGCTCGCCCGCCCTCCTCGCCCCGTCCGAGGACCCGTGTCTGGCTCTGCCGCTGGCGGCTCACGGCGGAAGGCGGCTCTCTTCCCGCTCTCGCTCTCCTCCGTCCACTCCCGCTGCTTGCCTCACCGCACCGCAGCGGCCCGCGGGTGTGTCCCCTCTTTCCCGGGCGCGCGCCTTTCCCTCTCCATCCCTCTTCCCGGGGGAGGATGGGCGAGGGTCTGGCGGCGCCCCGGGCCCCCTCTCGCCGCCGACCTCCGCTCGCGCGCCGTGGCGCCGCGGCGCGCCTGTCGGGGAGGCGGCGGAGGTTGGGCGCACTTTTTTTTCCCCCCTCTCCACCTCCTTCTCCAAAGGACCGGGGTAGACCAGTAGTCCCTCCCACCGGGCGGGAGGCCATTTTTTTCCCCCGGGGATGCGGCGGGTCGACCAGATGTCCCGCTGGACTCTTTTTTTTTTTTTTTTTTTTTTTAATGTATAATATATATTATATCTTCCTAGACCTGACGGGTCGACCAGTTGTCTCTGTGCACTTCCTTTTTTTTTTGACGGACTGGAAGCGGGTCGACCAGTTGTCCGATTAAATATTTGGCCTTAAAATGCTAAGTACCGGGGTCGACCAGTTGGCCTTGTGAACTTGGGTCGACCAGTTGTCTTTTTCCATGTCTTGATTGAATGATGTCATTCTTCAATGTGTTGGTGGTTAGTTTATCTCTTTTGTTCTCTATGCCAACACGCCCCACTCACCAAACACTTTTTTTTTTAATTTATTTATTTACTTATTTTTATTTTACTTTTTTATTATTTATTTATTTATTTATACATATATACATACATCCTGTCTATCTGTCCAGATGGGGCAGGGGTAGAAGGGGCTAGCTATGAGAGGAAGGTGCTCGGTGGGCATCCAGTTGTAAATAAGGCTGGGAATAAATAGCTGAATATTAATTCATTTGAGTAATATTAAAACTGTTCAAGTAGAAAACAATTGCTTTCTTTTTCTGTTTGCCCAGAGATCTGACTGACTGCAACTTGGAAAGAAGACGGCCCTGCTGGACAGAGACCTCCCTCCTGCTTTGGGTGGGTCGACCAGTTTACATGTTTATTTCCACGTTTTGTCTTTTATGGATTGAATGGATGTGTCTCTCTCTTTTTTTTTTTTTTTTTTTTTTTTTGGTTTTTCGAGACAGGGTTTCTCTGTGGCTTTGGAGCCTGTCCTGGAACTAGCACTGTAGACCAGGCTGGTCTCGAACTCACAGAGATCCGCCTACCTCTGCCTCCCGAGTACTGGGATTAAAGGCGTGCGCCACCATCGCCCGGCTCTCATTTTTTTTTTCACGATTGCTTGCTTGCTTGCTTGCTTACTTACTTACTTACTTACTATCTGTTCAGCCCATCTCATTTACTTACTTCTTTAAAAAAAATGACCCACCTAGTTATTTACTTACTTACTTACTTACTTACTTGTTCATTCATTCCTTCACTTCCTTATCTTCTTTCATATATCTGTTTATTTATCTGCTGATTTAGCGTGACTCATTTACTTATTGAATGTTTCAATTATTATTTAGTTTTATTCATTTATTCATTCTTTATGTCTATTTTTATGTATGTATTTACTTACTTTCTTAATTTTTTTTTTACTTTTTAAAATTTACTTAATTTTTTTCTTTCTTTGGGAATGTAGATTCTTTCTTCCTTTCTTCCTTTCTTTCCTTCTTTCTGTCTCCTGACTGTCACTGGCTAAGAAAATGGTGGCCTCCATGTCACTGGTCAGCATAGCAGCTCCTAAAATGGAATTTGATGAAGGGATACATAGATAGATAGATAGATAGATAGATAGATAGATAGATAGATAGATAGATAGATAGATAGATGGGATGCGCACACGCTCACAGACACACACACACACACACACATATGCACGCACGTGCATGACATGTACAGATGGGGGGCGATTCCAATGTTTTCAGAGGAAGGTGCTCGCTGGTAATAATAAATGTGCTTTTAAATAAGGCTGGAAATAGCTGAATATTAAATCATTAAAACTCTTCAAATAAATAAAAAGCAATTCCATTTCTCTCTCTCTCTCTTTCTCACCATATACCAGCACATCTGAACTGACTGCAACATACAAAAGAAGAAGAAACACGGAAAGAAGACATCCCTGCTGGACAGGATCTGAGATGAGAATAAATTCATCGAATGGCTGCCAACAGCATTTCATTGAGAAGAGATTCCACATTTTATGCTGTACAGTTACTTAGTTAGATAGATAGATAAAGAGAGGCCTGTGAACTGGGGTGGGCTGTGGCTTCTCAGGTCACCTCAGGTCAGGGAGGGGCTGAGGAGTGTCCCATTGGCCTTGACAATAGGCAGGAGTCAGAGGTTAATGTCAGGGCAGGGCCTGAGAGTTCCTCAAAGGGAATGAATGGAGACCCTTGCTTACCTAAGAAATGCCTGACCTTGGAAAAGGACTTGTGGAAAGCGGGCCCTTGAAACTGTGGTTTCACGTCTTACTAGAAAGCTCCCTCTTGGAAGGGAAAGTCATCGTGATATCTTACTCTTTTCCCAAGGATACCCTACCTACCCTTCTGATCATTCTTACTGAATTAAGTCTTCCACTGCAAATAAATAAATAAATAATAAATGAAGTGGGTGAGTGAGTGAGTGAGTGAGTAAGTAAGTAAGTAAGTAAGTAAACAAGCAAATACGTGGATGGACAAATAAATACAAAGTTTGCTGTTGTTGACTGACTTTTGATTTCATAATGAATCTCTCTCTCTCTCTCTCTCTCTCTCTCTCTCTCTCACACACACACACACACACACTAAATATACAATAAAAGGAAGCATAACACCTTTACTCAGGGGGCAGAGTGAACTCTGAAAGTTTTCCAGGCGGGGGGGGGGGAGAGACAGAATATAAGAACAAAATGAGAAACAAGGAAAAATAGTGTTGGCTGGCTGGCCGGCTTTCAGTTCCCTGACAGAAATGAGCACATTGTGGAGGAAACACAAAGTTGTTACACTATGTGGGTGTGATGAGGAGAGATTGTGAGTGAGTGTCCTGTCAGAACAAAGTTAGTCCCATAGTTGATGAAATTCATTATCCCAAAACTTCAGCAGAATATATCCCAAGTTTGCAAATGTGTGATCAGCTTGTGACAGGTTGGGCTGGAGATGCTGAGAACTGGGGAGCCCTCAATGCAAGAGCAGACACTCATTCCCATGAAGAGGGAGAGAGGGAGGGAGGGAGGGAGGGAGGGATCATTCATTCCTATACTCAAGTTTAAAGAAAGATGAGTGGCTATCTATGGAGAGACCACTCACAGATATGAAAAATCATTTCCTAAAAATCAAATTTCTCAGTCAGTATGCAACTGCTATGGTGCTTCTCCTAGATAGAGCAAAACACACAAACAAACTGATTCCTTGATCTAGAGCCACAGTGCACATGCTGTGGAAAAGGGGACATGGCCAACTTGAATCACAATATTCATCAGAGCATGAAAAGAGCGTAAAAAGGACACAGAGGAGAGATAATTGTGGTCCTTCCTTCCTCCCTCCCTCCCTCCCTCCCTCCCTCCCTCCCTCCCTCCCTCCTTCCCTCAGGAAGTGACTGACAGATGAGACTTTGTCCAAGCAGGTTCTGTCTGAAATACCAGACTTGAGTTTCCCCCTCTGTGGGTATTAGCTAATCAGTCCTCCCTTCTTTCTGTAGGAAGGTGGTGCATGTCTCTCAGAACTTACCTGGTTTCCTCTGCACCAGGTGAACCAGGGAAAAGCTTTCTAAGCCTTATTCAGACCCATAGAGGCTGCGCTGTGTGTGACTTCAGAGACCTCAGGGAGTATAGGGGTGGGTGGGTGCTTGATGCTTCAGACTCATGTCATTGAAGGACATAACATAGTCTGGATTCACAGAGATTCACAACACAGAGCCATTGTCACTTACTAACAGCTCAGGACACCCAGAGCTAACAAGAAATTGCAGTCTCAGCCGGGCTTTAATCACAGCACACACACAGATCTCTGTGAATTCAAAGATGGCCTGATTTACAGAGTGAGTTTTAGGACAGCCCAAGATACAAAAAGAAACCCTTTCTTGAAAAACAAAGCAAAACAGCAAAAGAAAGAAAGACAAGGAAAAAGAAAAAAATGGCAGTCTCTTTCCACTCTCTCCTCCATTGGCTCTTAAAGAGCTCTCAAGCTGAACTGGAGACCATGGTGTCACTCAAAACTGGGAAGCCAGAAACCTTAGGGGGGTCACAGGAGTCGGACTGACTGCAGCACTTGATGCCTCAACCCTGCTAATGGCTGTGATATAAGGCATGGTAAAATACGGGCTTTGGCAGAGCACTACTCCCCTTTCTCTATTATTATTGCTACACAACGAAAAGGACCGGGGGGGGGTGATGATGTGCAGTCAGTGCTGGTATTGAAATCTCACTGACTCCTTCCGCACTCCTTGTCAATTCCCGACTTTGTCAAATCAACTATCGTGAATCTTTGATGTGGGTTGGCCCTTTAGGAACTCAGAGAAACAAGACAGACAGACCTGTTTCATCCCAGAAACCTCCCAGTTCCTGAGCCCTAGCCCTGGAAGTCTCAAAGCCATCACATCCAGAAATCTCTCTAGTCCCTGCTAGTGGTGAACTCACTTCGTCTTCCCCAGGACCACTAATTATTTCTCCATGTTTTCCTGTGAGATCTGAGGCCAGCTTTCTTCTTCCTCCCTCTGGCCTCTCCACGAACGATCTCCATTCTCTAGACAACATGTCTAGAACCGAGTCTTATAGGCACCGAGAGAGTGTGTCTTGAGGGCAGTTGGCGTTTCTAGGACACGAGTGACATCACAAAATTCCGAGAGCTCTCTGGGATACCGTGGAATTTCCAGAGAAGGGACTGCTGATGTCGTGAGGCACGGCCTTTACCTCCTTGCTGATATTTCTCCCCGAACTGACCGACCGACCGACCGACCGACCAACCGGAACCTGAGGTTTCCTTTCCAGGAGTCTCTCCTCCGACACAGAGGGAGCCATTCAGGATTTCCTCCTTCCAAAACCAGAAATTTCTCTCTGCTTCATTAATATCTTCTCACTACTTCCTGAACCCATGGGGAGTTAGTTAGTTGAACACTCACTTTTTTCATGAATGACCCTTCCTCCCTCTCCTGAACATCTCATATTACTGATTCATACTCAGTAAAACAGTAATATGAGAAATTAGGCCAGGAGGACATGGAAGATGAGGGTTGAGTCTTCTGAAGTGAACAAGCACTTAGGGAAGGCTAAACTTAAGGGAATTTGACTCTGAGTGGCAAGACATGAATAGCTGCTGCCAAGGCACAGATACAGGCACCAACTGGGCCCTCGGCATCCTCCTGCATCATCAGAGCTGTGTGGGAAACTCAGCCCAAAGGAGGGGCCGTGTTCAAAGGGAGAGGGCATTTTCAAGGACAGCACTGTTTTCTTTTTCTTCTTTCTTTCTTTCTTTCTTTCTTTCTTTTTTTTTTTCGAGACAGGGTTGTTCTGTAGTTTTTTTTTTTTTGGAGCCTGTCCTGGAACTAGCTCTTGTAGACCAGGCTGGTCTTGAACTCACATGCTTTCTTTTTTTTTCTATTGGATATTTTTGACTTCTTTATCAAAGATCAGGTGTTCGAAGATGTGTGGATCGATATCCGGGTCTTCTATTCGGTTCCATTGGTCCTCCTGTCTGTTCTTATGCCAGGACCAGGCTGTTTTCAGAACTGTAGCTTACAGAGTGTTCTTGCAGGTGGGGCACAGAAGAGGTTAATTACGGTACCTTAGTTCTTCTGCTTTTCTAGCAGACCGGAGCCCAGCTGACAGGAATCCAGTAGAGATGGTGTCAAGGTTCACACTGACACTAACAGCTGTAACTTGAGCAGGATTTGTGATCCACATGAAATTTGCAATGAATTGCAGCAAATCTGTGACACTCTAACTTGCTCAGGCTCAGTATCTGAACATACAGATGTTTGCAATGATCACTGGCTTCAGGATTTTTTTTTTTTGTTGTTGTTGTTGTTTTGTTTTTCCACGAGACAGGGTTTCCCTGTAGCTGAAGTTTAACGGCCTGGTGTTTTTGTGACTTACTGCTTCAAAGAACTTCTCCATTTCTTTATCCCTAAGGGAAAAGAAATATAATCACTAAATACATTTAAGTGTCTTTCAACCATTTTAGATCCCTCTGTTGAGAGTTCTCTGTTTAGGTCTGTACTCCATTTTTTAAAATTGGATTATTTGTTCTTTGGATGACCAATTTCTCGACTTCTTTGTGTATTTTGGAGATGAGTGAAGATCTTTTCCCATTCTGTAAGGCCGTCGTTTTGTCTTGTTGGCCATGTTCTTTGCTTTACAGAAGCTTTTCAGTTTCAGGAGGTCTCACTTATTAATTGTTTCTCTCAGTGTCTGTTTTTTTTTCTTTTTTTTTCTTTTTTCTTTCTTTTTTTTTCTTTTTTTTCTTTTTTTCTTTTTTTCTTTTTTTTCTTCTTCTTCTTTTCTTTTTTTTTCTTTTTTTTCTCTCTTTAGTTTTTTTCTTTGTTCTTTTTTTTGTTTTGTTTTTCTTTTTTTTTTCTTTTTTCTTTTTCTCTCAGTGTCTATGCTACTGGGGTTCTATTTAGCAAGCGTTCTCCTGTGCCAATGTGTTCAAGTGCATTTGATATTTTTAGTTTTATATTCTTTTATTGTGGATGAAGTCAATTATTTGAACTCTCAAATATTTTTATTGTTATTATCTCTCTATTTGTTTGCTTATTTGTGGTTGTTCACCAACTTGACTATCTAGAGGAAGTAAAAGTCGTAACAAGGTTTCCGTAGGTGAACCTGCGGAAGGATCATTAACGTGAGAGAGCAGCGGCGGCGGCTCTGCCCGCCCGCTCGCCTGCCTCGCCCGAGTTCTCGCCGGGAGGCGCGCTCCCCGGGTCGCACGTGTGTTGTGCGCACGGAAGTGTGCGTGCGCACGGGCGCGCGTGGCGGTCGTGAGAGAGAGGTCGAGAGAGGGGGAAGGGGGACGGGCGCCGGCTCGCCCGCCCTCCTCGCCCCGTCCGAGGACCCGTGTCTGGCTCTGCCGCTGGCGGCTCACGGCGGACGGCGGCTCTCTTCCCGCTCTCGCTCTCCTCCGTCCACTCCCGCTGCTTGCCTCACCGCACCGCAGCGGCCCGCGGGTGTGTCCCCTCTTTCCCGGGCGCGCGCCTTTCCCTCTCCATCCCTCTTCCCGGGGGAGGATGGGCGAGGGTCTGGCGGCGCCCCGGGCCCCCTCTCGCCGCCGACCTCCGCTCGCGCGCCGTGGCGCCGCGGCGCGCCTGTCGGGGAGGCGGCGGAGGTTGAGCGCACTTTTTTTTCCCCCCTCTCCACCTCCTTCTCCAAAGGACCGGGGTAGACCAGTAGTCCCTCCCACCGGGCGGGAGGCCATTTTTTTCCCCCGGGGATGCGGCGGGTCGACCAGATGTCCCGCTGGACTCTTTTTTTTTTTTTTAATGTATAATATATATTATATCTTCCTAGACCTGACGGGTCGACCAGTTGTCTCTGTGCACTTCCTTTTTTTTTGACGGACTGGAAGCGGGTCGACCAGTTGTCCGATTAAATATTTGGCCTTAAAATGCTAAGTACCGGGGTCGACCAGTTGGCCTTGTGAACTTGGGTCGACCAGTTGTCTTTTTCCATGTCTTGATTGAATGATGTCATTCTTCAATGTGTTGGTGGTTAGTTTATCTCTTTTGTTCTCTATGCCAACACGCCCCACTCACCAAACACTTTTTTTTTAATTTATTTATTTACTTATTTTTATTTTACTTTTTTATTATTTATTTATTTATTTATACATACATACATACATCCTGTCTATCTGTCCAGATGGGGCAGGGGTAGAAGGGGCTAGCTATGAGAGGAAGGTGCTCGGTGGGCATCCAGTTGTAAATAAGGCTGGGAATAAATAGCTGAATATTAATTCATTTGAGTAATATTAAAACTGTTCAAGTAGAAAACAATTGCTTTCTTTTTCTGTTTGCCCAGAGATCTGACTGACTGCAACTTGGAAAGAAGACGGCCCTGCTGGACAGAGACCTCCCTCCTGCTTTGGGTGGGTCGACCAGTTTACATGTTTATTTCCACGTTTTGTCTTTTATGGATTGAATGGATGTGTCTCTCTCTTTTTTTTTTTTTTTTTTTTTGGTTTTTCGAGACAGGGTTTCTCTGTGGCTTTGGAGCCTGTCCTGGAACTAGCACTGTAGACCAGGCTGGTCTCGAACTCACAGAGATCCGCCTACCTCTGCCTCCCGAGTACTGGGATTAAAGGCGTGCGCCACCATCGCCCGGCTCTCATTTTTTTTTTCACGATTGCTTGCTTGCTTGCTTGCTTACTTACTTACTTACTTACTATCTGTTCAGCCCATCTCATTTACTTACTTCTTTAAAAAAAATGACCCACCTAGTTATTTACTTACTTACTTACTTACTTACTTGTTCATTCATTCCTTCACTTCCTTATCTTCTTTCATATATCTGTTTATTTATCTGCTGATTTAGCGTGACTCATTTACTTATTGAATGTTTCAATTATTATTTAGTTTTATTCATTTATTCATTCTTTATGTCTATTTTTATGTATGTATTTACTTACTTTCTTAATTTTTTTTTTACTTTTTAAAATTTACTTAATTTTTTTCTTTCTTTGGGAATGTAGATTCTTTCTTCCTTTCTTCCTTTCTTTCCTTCTTTCTGTCTCCTGACTGTCACTGGCTAAGAAAATGGTGGCCTCCATGTCACTGGTCAGCATAGCAGCTCCTAAAATGGAATTTGATGAAGGGATACATAGATAGATAGATAGATAGATAGATAGATAGATAGATAGATAGATAGATAGATAGATGGGATGCGCACACGCTCACACACACACACACACACACACACACATATGCACGCACGTGCATGACATGTACAGATGGGGGGCGATTCCAATGTTTTCAGAGGAAGGTGCTCGCTGGTAATAATAAATGTGCTGGTAAATAAGGCTGGAAATAGCTGAATATTAAATCATTAAAACTCTTCAAATAAATAAAAAGCAATTCCATTTCTCTCTCTCTCTCTTTCTCACCATATACCAGCACATCTGAACTGACTGCAACATACAAAAGAAGAAGAAACACGGAAAGAAGACATCCCTGCTGGACAGGATCTGAGATGAGAATAAATTCATCGAATGGCTGCCAACAGCATTTCATTGAGAAGAGATTCCACATTTTATGCTGTACAGTTACTTAGTTAGATAGATAGATAAAGAGAGGCCTGTGAACTGGGGTGGGCTGTGGCTTCTCAGGTCACCTCAGGTCAGGGAGGGGCTGAGGAGTGTCCCATTGGCCTTGACAATAGGCAGGAGTCAGAGGTTAATGTCAGGGCAGGGCCTGAGAGTTCCTCAAAGGGAATGAATGGAGACCCTTGCTTACCTAAGAAATGCCTGACCTTGGAAAAGGACTTGTGGAAAGCGGGCCCTTGAAACTGTGGTTTCACGTCTTACTAGAAAGCTCCCTCTTGGAAGGGAAAGTCATCGTGATATCTTACTCTTTTCCCAAGGATACCCTACCTACCCTTCTGATCATTCTTACTGAATTAAGTCTTCCACTGCAAATAAATAAATAATAAATAATAAATGAAGTGGGTGAGTGAGTGAGTGAGTGAGTAAGTAAGTAAGTAAGTAAGTAAACAAGCAAATACGTGGATGGACAAATAAATACAAAGTTTGCTGTTGTTGACTGACTTTTGATTTCATAATGAATCTCTCTCTCTCTCTCTCTCTCTCTCTCACACACACACACACACACACACACACACACACACACTAAATATACAATAAAAGGAAGCATAACACCTTTACTCAGGGGGCAGAGTGAACTCTGAAAGTTTTCCAGGCGGGGGGGGGGGGAGAGACAGAATATAAGAACAAAATGAGAAACAAGGAAAAATAGTGTTGGCTGGCTGGCCGGCTTTCAGTTCCCTGACAGAAATGAGCACATTGTGGAGGAAACACAAAGTTGTTACACTATGTGGGTGTGATGAGGAGAGATTGTGAGTGAGTGTCCTGTCAGAACAAAGTTAGTCCCATAGTTGATGAAATTCATTATCCCAAAACTTCAGCAGAATATATCCCAAGTTTGCAAATGTGTGATCAGCTTGTGACAGGTTGGGCTGGAGATGCTGAGAACTGGGGAGCCCTCAATGCAAGAGCAGACACTCATTCCCATGAAGAGGGAGAGAGGGAGGGAGGGAGGGAGGGAGGGAGGGATCATTCATTCCTATACTCAAGTTTAAAGAAAGATGAGTGGCTATCTATGGAGAGACCACTCACAGATATGAAAAATCATTTCCTAAAAATCAAATTTCTCAGTCAGTATGCAACTGCTATGGTGCTTCTCCTAGATAGAGCAAAACACACAAACAAACTGATTCCTTGATCTAGAGCCACAGTGCACATGCTGTGGAAAAGGGGACATGGCCAACTTGAATCACAATATTCATCAAAGCATGAAAAGAGCGTAAAAAGGACACAGAGGAGAGATAATTGTGGTCCTTCCTTCCTCCCTCCCTCCCTCCCTCCCTCCTTCCCTCAGGAAGTGACTGACAGATGAGACTTTGTCCAAGCAGGTTCTGTCTGAAATACCAGACTTGAGTTTCCCCCTCTGTGGGTATTAGCTAATCAGTCCTCCCTTCTTTCTGTAGGAAGGTGGTGCATGTCTCTCAGAACTTACCTGGTTTCCTCTGCACCAGGTGAACCAGGGAAAAGCTTTCTAAGCCTTATTCAGACCCATAGAGGCTGCGCTGTGTGTGACTTCAGAGACCTCAGGGAGTATAGGGGTGGGTGGGTGCTTGATGCTTCAGACTCATGTCATTGAAGGACATAACATAGTCTGGATTCACAGAGATTCACAACACAGAGCCATTGTCACTTACTAACAGCTCAGGACACCCAGAGCTAACAAGAAATTGCAGTCTCAGCCGGGCTTTAATCACAGCACACACACAGATCTCTGTGAATTCAAAGATGGCCTGATTTACAGAGTGAGTTTTAGGACAGCCCAAGATACAAAAAGAAACCCTTTCTTGAAAAACAAAGCAAAACAGCAAAAGAAAGAAAGACAAGGAAAAAGAAAAAAATGGCAGTCTCTTTCCACTCTCTCCTCCATTGGCTCTTAAAGAGCTCTCAAGCTGAACTGGAGACCATGGTGTCACTCAAAACTGGGAAGCCAGAAACCTTAGGGGGGTCACAGGAGTCGGACTGACTGCAGCACTTGATGCCTCAACCCTGCTAATGGCTGTGATATAAGGCATGGTAAAATACGGGCTTTGGCAGAGCACTACTCCCCTTTCTCTATTATTATTGCTACACAACGAAAAGGACCGGGGGGGGGGTGATGATGTGCAGTCAGTGCTGGTATTGAAATCTCACTGACTCCTTCCGCACTCCTTGTCAATTCCCGACTTTGTCAAATCAACTATCGTGAATCTTTGATGTGGGTTGGCCCTTTAGGAACTCAGAGAAACAAGACAGACAGACCTGTTTCATCCCAGAAACCTCCCAGTTCCTGAGCCCTAGCCCTGGAAGTCTCAAAGCCATCACATCCAGAAATCTCTCTAGTCCCTGCTAGTGGTGAACTCACTTCGTCTTCCCCAGGACCACTAATTATTTCTCCATGTTTTCCTGTGAGATCTGAGGCCAGCTTTCTTCTTCCTCCCTCTGGCCTCTCCACGAACGATCTCCATTCTCTAGACAACATGTCTAGAACCGAGTCTTATAGGCACCGAGAGAGTGTGTCTTGAGGGCAGTTGGCGTTTCTAGGACACGAGTGACATCACAAAATTCCGAGAGCTCTCTGGGATACCGTGGAATTTCCAGAGAAGGGACTGCTGATGTCGTGAGGCACGGCCTTTACCTCCTTGCTGATATTTCTCCCCGAACTGACCGACCGACCGACCGACCGACCAACCGGAACCTGAGGTTTCCTTTCCAGGAGTCTCTCCTCCGACACAGAGGGAGCCATTCAGGATTTCCTCCTTCCAAAACCAGAAATTTCTCTCTGCTTCATTAATATCTTCTCACTACTTCCTGAACCCATGGGGAGTTAGTTAGTTGAACACTCACTTTTTTCATGAATGACCCTTCCTCCCTCTCCTGAACATCTCATATTACTGATTCATACTCAGTAAAACAGTAATATGAGAAATTAGGCCAGGAGGACATGGAAGATGAGGGTTGAGTCTTCTGAAGTGAACAAGCACTTAGGGAAGGCTAAACTTAAGGGAATTTGACTCTGAGTGGCAAGACATGAATAGCTGCTGCCAAGGCACAGATACAGGCACCAACTGGGCCCTCGGCATCCTCCTGCATCATCAGAGCTGTGTGGGAAACTCAGCCCAAAGGAGGGGCCGTGTTCAAAGGGAGAGGGCATTTTCGAGGACAGCACTGTTTTCTTTTTCTTCTTTCTTTCTTTCTTTCTTTCTTTCTTTCTTTCTTTCTTTCTTTTTTTTCGAGACAGGGTTGTTCTGTAGTTTTTTTTTTTTTGGAGCCTGTCCTGGAACTAGCTCTTGTAGACCAGGCTGGTCTTGAACTCACATGCTTTCTTTTTTTTTCTATTGGATATTTTTGACTTCTTTATCAAAGATCAGGTGTTCGAAGATGTGTGGATCGATATCCGGGTCTTCTATTCGGTTCCATTGGTCCTCCTGTCTGTTCTTATGCCAGGACCAGGCTGTTTTCAGAACTGTAGCTTACAGAGTGTTCTTGCAGGTGGGGCACAGAAGAGGTTAATTACGGTACCTTAGTTCTTCTGCTTTTCTAGCAGACCGGAGCCCAGCTGACAGGAATCCAGTAGAGATGGTGTCAAGGTTCACACTGACACTAACAGCTGTAACTTGAGCAGGATTTGTGATCCACATGAAATTTGCAATGAATTGCAGCAAATCTGTGACACTCTAACTTGCTCAGGCTCAGTATCTGAACATACAGATGTTTGCAATGATCACTGGCTTCAGGATTTTTTTTTTTTTGTTGTTGTTGTTGTTTTGTTTTTCCACGAGACAGGGTTTCCCTGTAGCTGAAGTTTAACGGCCTGGTGTTTTTGTGACTTACTGCTTCAAAGAACTTCTCCATTTCTTTATCCCTAAGGGAAAAGAAATATAATCACTAAATACATTTAAGTGTCTTTCAACCATTTTAGATCCCTCTGTTGAGAGTTCTCTGTTTAGGTCTGTACTCCATTTTTTAAAATTGGATTATTTGTTCTTTGGATGACCAATTTCTCGACTTCTTTGTGTATTTTGGAGATTAGTGAAGATCTTTTCCCATTCTGTAAGGCCGTCGTTTTGTCTTGTTGGCCATGTTCTTTGCTTTACAGAAGCTTTTCAGTTTCAGGAGGTCTCACTTATTAATTGTTTCTCTCAGTGTCTGTTTTTTTTTCTTTTTTTTTCTTTTTTCTTTCTTTTTTTTTCTTTTTTTTCTTTTTTTCTTTTTTTCTTTTTTTCTTCTTCTTCTTTTCTTTTTTTTTCTTTTTTTTCTCTCTTTAGTTTTTTTCTTTGTTCTTTTTTTTTTGTTTTGTTTTTCTTTTTTTTTTCTTTTTTCTTTTTCTCTCAGTGTCTGTGCTACTGGGGTTCTATTTAGCAAGCGTTCTCCTGTGCCAATGTGTTCAAGTGCATTTGATATTTTTATTTTTATATTCTTTTATTGTGGATGAAGTCAATTATTTGAACTCTCAAATATTTTTATTGTTATTATCTCTCTATTTGTTTGCTTATTTGTGGTTGTTCACCAACTTGACTATCTAGAGGAAGTAAAAGTCGTAACAAGGTTTCCGTAGGTGAACCTGCGGAAGGATCATTAACGTGAGAGAGCAGCGGCGGCGGCTCTGCCCGCCCGCTCGCCTGCCTCGCCCGAGTTCTCACCGGGAGGCGCGCTCCCCGGGTCGCACGTGTGTTGTGCGCACGGAAGTGTGCGTGCGCACGGGCGCGCGTGGCGGTCGTGAGAGAGAGGTCGAGAGAGGGGGAAGGGGGACGGGCGCCGGCTCGCCCGCCCTCCTCGCCACGTCCGAGGACCCGTGTCTGGCTCTGCCGCTGGCGGCTCACGGCGGACGGCGGCTCTCTTCCCGCTCTCGCTCTCCTCCGTCCACTCCCGCTGCTTGCCTCACCGCACCGCAGCGGCCCGCGGGTGTGTCCCCTCTTTCCCGGGCGCGCGCCTTTCCCTCTCCATCCCTCTTCCCGGGGGAGGATGGGCGAGGGTCTGGCGGCGCCCCGGGCCCCCTCTCGCCACCGACCTCCGCTCGCGCGCCGTGGCGCCGCGGCGCGCCTGTCGGGGAGGCGGCGGAGGTTGAGCGCACTTTTTTTTCCCCCCTCTCCACCTCCTTCTCCAAAGGACCGGGGTAGACCAGTAGTCCCTCCCACCGGGCGGGAGGCCATTTTTTTCCCCCGGGGATGCGGCGGGTCGACCAGATTTCCCGCTGGACTCTTTTTTTTTTTTTTTAATGTATAATATATATTATATCTTCCTAGACCTGACGGGTCGACCAGTTGTCTCTGTGCACTTCCTTTTTTTTTGACGGACTGGAAGCGGGTCGACCAGTTGTCCGATTAAATATTTGGCCTTAAAATGCTAAGTACCGGGGTCGACCAGTTGGCCTTGTGAACTTGGGTCGACCAGTTGTCTTTTTCCATGTCTTGATTGAATGATGTCATTCTTCAATGTGTTGGTGGTTAGTTTATCTCTTTTGTTCTCTATGCCAACACGCCCCACTCACCAAACACTTTTTTTTTTAATTTATTTATTTACTTATTTTTATTTTACTTTTTTATTATTTATTTATTTATTTATACATACATACATATGTCCTGTCTATCTGTCCAGATGGGGCAGGGGTAGAAGGGGCTAGCTATGAGAGGAAGGTGCTCGGTGGGCATCCAGTTGTAAATAAGGCTGGGAATAAATAGCTGAATATTAATTCATTTGAGTAATATTAAAACTGTTCAAGTAGAAAACAATTGCTTTCTTTTTCTGTTTGCCCAGAGATCTGACTGACTGCAACTTGGAAAGAAGACGGCCCTGCTGGACAGAGACCTCCCTCCTGCTTTGGGTGGGTCGACCAGTTTACATGTTTATTTCCACGTTTTGTCTTTTATGGATTGAATGGATGTGTCTCTCTCTTTTTTTTTTTTTTTTGGTTTTTCGAGACAGGGTTTCTCTGTGGCTTTGGAGCCTGTCCTGGAACTAGCACTGTAGACCAGGCTGGTCTCGAACTCACAGAGATCCGCCTACCTCTGCCTCCCGAGTACTGGGATTAAAGGCGTGCGCCACCATCGCCCGGCTCTCATTTTTTTTTTTCACGATTGCTTGCTTGCTTGCTTGCTTACTTACTTACTTACTTACTATCTGTTCAGCCCATCTCATTTACTTACTTCTTTAAAAAAAATGACCCACCTAGTTATTTACTTACTTACTTACTTACTTACTTGTTCATTCATTCCTTCACTTCCTTATCTTCTTTCATATATCTGTTTATTTATCTGCTGATTTAGCGTGACTCATTTACTTATTGAATGTTTCAATTATTATTTAGTTTTATTCATTTATTCATTCTTTATGTCTATTTTTATGTATGTATTTACTTACTTTCTTAATTTTTTTTTTACTTTTTAAAATTTACTTAATTTTTTTCTTTCTTTGGGAATGTAGATTCTTTCTTCCTTTCTTCCTTTCTTTCCTTCTTTCTGTCTCCTGACTGTCACTGGCTAAGAAAATGGTGGCCTCCATGTCACTGGTCAGCATAGCAGCTCCTAAAATGGAATTTGATGAAGGGATACATAGATAGATAGATAGATAGATAGATAGATAGATAGATAGATAGATAGATAGATGGGATGCGCACACGCTCACACACACACACACACACACACACACATATGCACGCACGTGCATGACATGTACAGATGGGGGGCGATTCCAATGTTTTCAGAGGAAGGTGCTCGCTGGTAATAATAAATGTGCTGGTAAATAAGGCTGGAAATAGCTGAATATTAAATCATTAAAACTCTTCAAATAAATAAAAAGCAATTCCATTTCTCTCTCTCTCTCTTTCTCACCATATACCAGCACATCTGAACTGACTGCAACATACAAAAGAAGAAGAAACACGGAAAGAAGACATCCCTGCTGGACAGGATCTGAGATGAGAATAAATTCATCGAATGGCTGCCAACAGCATTTCATTGAGAAGAGATTCCACATTTTATGCTGTACAGTTACTTAGTTAGATAGATAGATAAAGAGAGGCCTGTGAACTGGGGTGGGCTGTGGCTTCTCAGGTCACCTCAGGTCAGGGAGGGGCTGAGGAGTGTCCCATTGGCCTTGACAATAGGCAGGAGTCAGAGGTTAATGTCAGGGCAGGGCCTGAGAGTTCCTCAAAGGGAATGAATGGAGACCCTTGCTTACCTAAGAAATGCCTGACCTTGGAAAAGGACTTGTGGAAAGCGGGCCCTTGAAACTGTGGTTTCACGTCTTACTAGAAAGCTCCCTCTTGGAAGGGAAAGTCATCGTGATATCTTACTCTTTTCCCAAGGATACCCTACCTACCCTTCTGATCATTCTTACTGAATTAAGTCTTCCACTGCAAATAAATAAATAAATAAATAATAAATGAAGTGGGTGAGTGAGTGAGTGAGTGAGTAAGTAAGTAAGTAAGTAAGTAAACAAGCAAATACGTGGATGGACAAATAAATACAAAGTTTGCTGTTGTTGACTGACTTTTGATTTCATAATGAATCTCTCTCTCTCTCTCTCTCTCTCTCACACACACACACACACACTAAATATACAATAAAAGGAAGCATAACACCTTTACTCAGGGGGCAGAGTGAACTCTGAAAGTTTTCCAGGCGGGGGGGGGGGGAGAGACAGAATATAAGAACAAAATGAGAAACAAGGAAAAATAGTGTTGGCTGGCTGGCCGGCTTTCAGTTCCCTGACAGAAATGAGCACATTGTGGAGGAAACACAAAGTTGTTACACTATGTGGGTGTGATGAGGAGAGATTGTGAGTGAGTGTCCTGTCAGAACAAAGTTAGTCCCATAGTTGATGAAATTCATTATCCCAAAACTTCAGCAGAATATATCCCAAGTTTGCAAATGTGTGATCAGCTTGTGACAGGTTGGGCTGGAGATGCTGAGAACTGGGGAGCCCTCAATGCAAGAGCAGACACTCATTCCCATGAAGAGGGAGAGAGGGAGGGAGGGAGGGAGGGAGGGATCATTCATTCCTATACTCAAGTTTAAAGAAAGATGAGTGGCTATCTATGGAGAGACCACTCACAGATATGAAAAATCATTTCCTAAAAATCAAATTTCTCAGTCAGTATGCAACTGCTATGGTGCTTCTCCTAGATAGAGCAAAACACACAAACAAACTGATTCCTTGATCTAGAGCCACAGTGCACATGCTGTGGAAAAGGGGACATGGCCAACTTGAATCACAATATTCATCAGAGCATGAAAAGAGCGTAAAAAGGACACAGAGGAGAGATAATTGTGGTCCTTCCTTCCTCCCTCCCTCCCTCCCTCCCTCCTTCCCTCAGGAAGTGACTGACAGATGAGACTTTGTCCAAGCAGGTTCTGTCTGAAATACCAGACTTGAGTTTCCCCCTCTGTGGGTATTAGCTAATCAGTCCTCCCTTCTTTCTGTAGGAAGGTGGTGCATGTCTCTCAGAACTTACCTGGTTTCCTCTGCACCAGGTGAACCAGGGAAAAGCTTTCTAAGCCTTATTCAGACCCATAGAGGCTGCGCTGTGTGTGACTTCAGAGACCTCAGGGAGTATAGGGGTGGGTGGGTGCTTGATGCTTCAGACTCATGTCATTGAAGGACATAACATAGTCTGGATTCACAGAGATTCACAACACAGAGCCATTGTCACTTACTAACAGCTCAGGACACCCAGAGCTAACAAGAAATTGCAGTCTCAGCTGGGCTTTAATCACAGCACACACACAGATCTCTGTGAATTCAAAGATGGCCTGATTTACAGAGTGAGTTTTAGGACAGCCCAAGATACAAAAAGAAACCCTTTCTTGAAAAACAAAGCAAAACAGCAAAAGAAAGAAAGACAAGGAAAAAGAAAAAAATGGCAGTCTCTTTCCACTCTCTCCTCCATTGGCTCTTAAAGAGCTCTCAAGCTGAACTGGAGACCATGGTGTCACTCAAAACTGGGAAGCCAGAAACCTTAGGGGGGTCACAGGAGTCGGACTGACTGCAGCACTTGATGCCTCAACCCTGCTAATGGCTGTGATATAAGGCATGGTAAAATACGGGCTTTGGCAGAGCACTACTCCCCTTTCTCTATTATTATTGCTACACAACGAAAAGGACCGGGGGGGGGGTGATGATGTGCAGTCAGTGCTGGTATTGAAATCTCACTGACTCCTTCCGCACTCCTTGTCAATTCCCGACTTTGTCAAATCAACTATCGTGAATCTTTGATGTGGGTTGGCCCTTTAGGAACTCAGAGAAACAAGACATACAGACCTGTTTCATCCCAGAAACCTCCCAGTTCCTGAGCCCTAGCCCTGGAAGTCTCAAAGCCATCACATCCAGAAATCTCTCTAGTCCCTGCTAGTGGTGAACTCACTTCGTCTTCCCCAGGACCACTAATTATTTCTCCATGTTTTCCTGTGAGATCTGAGGCCAGCTTTCTTCTTCCTCCCTCTGGCCTCTCCACGAACGATCTCCATTCTCTAGACAACATGTCTAGAACCGAGTCTTATAGGCACCGAGAGAGTGTGTCTTGAGGGCAGTTGGCGTTTCTAGGACACGAGTGACATCACAAAATTCCGAGAGCTCTCTGGGATACCGTGGAATTTCCAGAGAAGGGACTGCTGATGTCGTGAGGCACGGCCTTTACCTCCTTGCTGATATTTCTCCCCGAACTGACCGACCGACCGACCGACCGACCAACCGGAACCTGAGGTTTCCTTTCCAGGAGTCTCTCCTCCGACACAGAGGGAGCCATTCAGGATTTCCTCCTTCCAAAACCAGAAATTTCTCTCTGCTTCATTAATATCTTCTCACTACTTCCTGAACCCATGGGGAGTTAGTTAGTTGAACACTCACTTTTTTCATGAATGACCCTTCCTCCCTCTCCTGAACATCTCATATTACTGATTCATACTCAGTAAAACAGTAATATGAGAAATTAGGCCAGGAGGACATGGAAGATGAGGGTTGAGTCTTCTGAAGTGAACAAGCACTTAGGGAAGGCTAAACTTAAGGGAATTTGACTCTGAGTGGCAAGACATGAATAGCTGCTGCCAAGGCACAGATACAGGCACCAACTGGGCCCTCGGCATCCTCCTGCATCATCAGAGCTGTGTGGGAAACTCAGCCCAAAGGAGGGGCCGTGTTCAAAGGGAGAGGGCATTTTCGAGGACAGCACTGTTTTCTTTTTCTTCTTTCTTTCTTTCTTTCTTTCTTTCTTTCTTTCTTTCTTTTTTTTCGAGACAGGGTTGTTCTGTAGTTTTTTTTTTTTTTGGAGCCTGTCCTGGAACTAGCTCTTGTAGACCAGGCTGGTCTTGAACTCACATGCTTTCTTTTTTTTTCTATTGGATATTTTTGACTTCTTTATCAAAGATCAGGTGTTCGAAGATGTGTGGATCGATATCCGGGTCTTCTATTCGGTTCCATTGGTCCTCCTGTCTGTTCTTATGCCAGGACCAGGCTGTTTTCAGAACTGTAGCTTACAGAGTGTTCTTGCAGGTGGGGCACAGAAGAGGTTAATTACGGTACCTTAGTTCTTCTGCTTTTCTAGCAGACCGGAGCCCAGCTGACAGGAATCCAGTAGAGATGGTGTCAAGGTTCACACTGACACTAACAGCTGTAACTTGAGCAGGATTTGTGATCCACATGAAATTTGCAATGAATTGCAGCAAATCTGTGACACTCTAACTTGCTCAGGCTCAGTATCTGAACATACAGATGTTTGCAATGATCACTGGCTTCAGGATTTTTTTTTTTGTTGTTGTTGTTGTTGTTTTGTTTTTCCACGAGACAGGGTTTCCCTGTAGCTGAAGTTTAACGGCCTGGTGTTTTTGTGACTTACTGCTTCAAAGAACTTCTCCATTTCTTTATCCCTAAGGGAAAAGAAATATAATCACTAAATACATTTAAGTGTCTTTCAACCATTTTAGATCCCTCTGTTGAGAGTTCTCTGTTTAGGTCTGTACTCCATTTTTTAAAATTGGATTATTTGTTCTTTGGATGACCAATTTCTCGACTTCTTTGTGTATTTTGGAGATTAGTGAAGATCTTTTCCCATTCTGTAAGGCCGTCGTTTTGTCTTGTTGGCCATGTTCTTTGCTTTACAGAAGCTTTTCAGTTTCAGGAGGTCTCACTTATTAATTGTTTCTCTCAGTGTCTGTTTTTTTTTCTTTTTTTTTCTTTTTTCTTTCTTTTTTTTTCTTTTTTTTCTTTTTTTCTTTTTTTCTTTTTTTTCTTCTTCTTCTTTTCTTTTTTTTCTTTTTTTTCTCTCTTTAGTTTTTTTCTTTGTTCTTTTTTTTTGTTTTGTTTTTCTTTTTTTTTCTTTTTTCTTTTTCTCTCAGTGTCTGTGCTACTGGGGTTCTATTTAGCAAGCGTTCTCCTGTGCCAATGTGTTCAAGTGC
Organism: Microtus pennsylvanicus; assembly: GCF_037038515.1. Taxonomy (NCBI): domain Eukaryota; kingdom Metazoa; phylum Chordata; class Mammalia; order Rodentia; family Cricetidae; genus Microtus; species Microtus pennsylvanicus. The sequence goes on along the minus strand of NW_027460895.1, from coordinate 636,550 downwards.
ATTTGATATTTTTATTTTTATATTCTTTTATTGTGGATGAAGTCAATTATTTGAACTCTCAAATATTTTTATTGTTATTATCTCTCTATTTGTTTGCTTATTTGTGGTTGTTCACCAACTTGACTATCTAGAGGAAGTAAAAGTCGTAACAAGGTTTCCGTAGGTGAACCTGCGGAAGGATCATTAACGTGAGAGAGCAGCGGCGGCGGCTCTGCCCGCCCGCTCGCCTGCCTCGCCCGAGTTCTCGCCGGGAGGCGCGCTCCCCGGGTCGCACGTGTGTTGTGCGCACGGAAGTGTGCGTGCGCACGGGCGCGCGTGGCGGTCGTGAGAGAGAGGTCGAGAGAGGGGGAAGGGGGACGGGCGCCGGCTCGCCCGCCCTCCTCGCCCCGTCCGAGGACCCGTTTCTGGCTCTGCCGCTGGCGGCTCACGGCGGACGGCGGCTCTCTTCCCGCTCTCGCTCTCCTCCGTCCACTCCCGCTGCTTGCCTCAACGCACCGCAGCGGCCCGCGGGTGTGTCCCCTCTTTCCCGGGCGCGCGCCTTTCCCTCTCCATCCCTCTTCCCGGGGGAGGATGGGCGAGGGTCTGGCGGCGCCCCGGACCCCCTCTCGCCACCGACCTCCGCTCGCGCGCCGTGGCGCCGCGGCGCGCCTGTCGGGGAGGCGGCGGAGGTTGAGCGCACTTTTTTTTCCCCCCTCTCCACCTCCTTCTCCAAAGGACCGGGGTAGACCAGTAGTACCTCCCACCGGGCGGGAGGCCATTTTTTTCCCCCGGGGATGCGGCGGGTCGACCAGATGTCCCGCTGGACTCTTTTTTTTTTTTTTTTTAATGTATAATATATATTATATCTTCCTAGACCTGACGGGTCGACCAGTTGTCTCTGTGCACTTCCTTTTTTTTTGACGGACTGGAAGTGGGTCGACCAGTTGTCCGATTAAATATTTGGCCTTAAAATGCTAAGTACCGGGGTCGACCAGTTGGCCTTGTGAACTTGGGTCGACCAGTTGTCTTTTTCCATGTCTTGATTGAATGATGTCATTCTTCAATGTGTTGGTGGTTAGTTTATCTCTTTTGTTCTCTATGCCAACACGCCCCACTCACCAAACACTTTTTTTTTTAATTTATTTATTTACTTATTTTTATTTTACTTTTTTATTATTTATTTATTTATTTATACATACATACATACATCCTGTCTATCTGTCCAGATGGGGCAGGGGTAGAAGGGGCTAGCTATGAGAGGAAGGTGCTCGGTGGGCATCCAGTTGTAAATAAGGCTGGGAATAAATAGCTGAATATTAATTCATTTGAGTAATATTAAAACTGTTCAAGTAGAAAACAATTGCTTTCTTTTTCTGTTTGCCCAGAGATCTGACTGACTGCAACTTGGAAAGAAGACGGCCCTGCTGGACAGAGACCTCCCTCCTGCTTTGGGTGGGTCGACCAGTTTACATGTTTATTTCCACGTTTTGTCTTTTATGGATTGAATGGATGTGTCTCTCTCTTTTTTTTTTTTTTTTTGGTTTTTCGAGACAGGGTTTCTCTGTGGCTTTGGAGCCTGTCCTGGAACTAGCACTGTAGACCAGGCTGGTCTCGAACTCACAGAGATCCGCCTACCTCTGCCTCCCGAGTACTGGGATTAAAGGCGTGCGCCACCATCGCCCGGCTCTCATTTTTTTTTTCACGATTGCTTGCTTGCTTGCTTGCTTACTTACTTACTTACTTACTATCTGTTCAGCCCATCTCATTTACTTACTTCTTTAAAAAAAATGACCCACCTAGTTATTTACTTACTTACTTACTTACTTACTTGTTCATTCATTCCTTCACTTCCTTATCTTCTTTCATATATCTGTTTATTTATCTGCTGATTTAGCGTGACTCATTTACTTATTGAATGTTTCAATTATTATTTAGTTTTATTCATTTATTCATTCTTTATGTCTATTTTTATGTATGTATTTACTTACTTTCTTAATTTTTTTTTTACTTTTTAAAATTTACTTAATTTTTTTCTTTCTTTGGGAATGTAGATTCTTTCTTCCTTTCTTCCTTTCTTTCCTTCTTTCTGTCTCCTGACTGTCACTGGCTAAGAAAATGGTGGCCTCCATGTCACTGGTCAGCATAGCAGCTCCTAAAATGGAATTTGATGAAGGGATACATAGATAGATAGATAGATAGATAGATAGATAGATAGATAGATAGATAGATAGATAGATAGATGGGATGCACACACGCTCACACACACACACACACACACACACACACACACACATATGCACGCACGTGCATGACATGTACAGATGGGGGGCGATTCCAATGTTTTCAGAGGAAGGTGCTCGCTGGTAATAATAAATGTGCTGGTAAATAAGGCTGGAAATAGCTGAATATTAAATCATTAAAACTCTTCAAATAAATAAAAAGCAATTCCATTTCTCTCTCTCTCTCTTTCTCACCATATACCAGCACATCTGAACTGACTGCAACATACAAAAGAAGAAGAAACACGGAAAGAAGACATCCCTGCTGGACAGGATCTGAGATGAGAATAAATTCATCGAATGGCTGCCAACAGCATTTCATTGAGAAGAGATTCCACATTTTATGCTGTACAGTTACTTAGTTAGATAGATAGATAAAGAGAGGCCTGTGAACTGGGGTGGGCTGTGGCTTCTCAGGTCACCTCAGGTCAGGGAGGGGCTGAGGAGTGTCCCATTGGCCTTGACAATAGGCAGGAGTCAGAGGTTAATGTCAGGGCAGGGCCTGAGAGTACCTCAAAGGGAATGAATGGAGACCCTTGCTTACCTAAGAAATGCCTGACCTTGGAAAAGGACTTGTGGAAAGCGGGCCCTTGAAACTGTGGTTTCACGTCTTACTAGAAAGCTCCCTCTTGGAAGGGAAAGTCATCGTGATATCTTACTCTTTTCCCAAGGATACCCTACCTACCCTTCTGATCATTCTTACTGAATTAAGTCTTCCACTGCAAATAAATAAATAAATAAATAATAAATGAAGTGGGTGAGTGAGTGAGTGAGTGAGTAAGTAAGTAAGTAAGTAAGTAAACAAGCAAATACGTGGATGGACAAATAAATACAAAGTTTGCTGTTGTTGACTGACTTTTGATTTCATAATGAATCTCTCTCTCTCTCTCTCTCTCTCTCTCTCTCTCTCTCTCACACACACACACACACACACACACACACTAAATATACAATAAAAGGAAGCATAACACCTTTACTCAGGGGGCAGAGTGAACTCTGAAAGTTTTCCAGGCGGGGGGGGGGAGAGACAGAATATAAGAACAAAATGAGAAACAAGGAAAAATAGTGTTGGCTGGCTGGCCGGCTTTCAGTTCCCTGACAGAAATGAGCACATTGTGGAGGAAACACAAAGTTGTTACACTATGTGGGTGTGATGAGGAGAGATTGTGAGTGAGTGTCCTGTCAGAACAAAGTTAGTCCCATAGTTGATGAAATTCATTATCCCAAAACTTCAGCAGAATATATCCCAAGTTTGCAAATGTGTGATCAGCTTGTGACAGGTTGGGCTGGAGATGCTGAGAACTGGGGAGCCCTCAATGCAAGAGCAGACACTCATTCCCATGAAGAGGGAGAGAGGGAGGGAGGGAGGGAGGGAGGGATCATTCATTCCTATACTCAAGTTTAAAGAAAGATGAGTGGCTATCTATGGAGAGACCACTCACAGATATGAAAAATCATTTCCTAAAAATCAAATTTCTCAGTCAGTATGCAACTGCTATGGTGCTTCTCCTAGATAGAGCAAAACACACAAACAAACTGATTCCTTGATCTAGAGCCACAGTGCACATGCTGTGGAAAAGGGGACATGGCCAACTTGAATCACAGTATTCATCAGAGCATGAAAAGAGCGTAAAAAGGACACAGAGGAGAGATAATTGTGGTCCTTCCTTCCTCCCTCCCTCCCTCCCTCCCTCCCTCCTTCCCTCAGGAAGTGACTGACAGATGAGACTTTGTCCAAGCAGGTTCTGTCTGAAATACCAGACTTGAGTTTCCCCCTCTGTGGGTATTAGCTAATCAGTCCTCCCTTCTTTCTGTAGGAAGGTGGTGCATGTCTCTCAGAACTTACCTGGTTTCCTCTGCACCAGGTGAACCAGGGAAAAGCTTTCTAAGCCTTATTCAGACCCATAGAGGCTGCGCTGTGTGTGACTTCAGAGACCTCAGGGAGTATAGGGGTGGGTGGGTGCTTGATGCTTCAGACTCATGTCATTGAAGGACATAACATAGTCTGGATTCACAGAGATTCACAACACAGAGCCATTGTCACTTACTAACAGCTCAGGACACCCAGAGCTAACAAGAAATTGCAGTCTCAGCCGGGCTTTAATCACAGCACACACACAGATCTCTGTGAATTCAAAGATGGCCTGATTTACAGAGTGAGTTTTAGGACAGCCCAAGATACAAAAAGAAACCCTTTCTTGAAAAACAAAGCAAAACAGCAAAAGAAAGAAAGACAAGGAAAAAGAAAAAAATGGCAGTCTCTTTCCACTCTCTCCTCCATTGGCTCTTAAAGAGCTCTCAAGCTGAACTGGAGACCATGGTGTCACTCAAAACTGGGAAGCCAGAAACCTTAGGGGGGTCACAGGAGTCGGACTGACTGCAGCACTTGATGCCTCAACCCTGCTAATGGCTGTGATATAAGGCATGGTAAAATACGGGCTTTGGCAGAGCACTACTCCCCTTTCTCTATTATTATTGCTACACAACGAAAAGGACCGGGGGGGGGGTGATGATGTGCAGTCAGTGCTGGTATTGAAATCTCACTGACTCCTTCCGCACTCCTTGTCAATTCCCGACTTTGTCAAATCAACTATCGTGAATCTTTGATGTGGGTTGGCCCTTTAGGAACTCAGAGAAACAAGACAGACAGACCTGTTTCATCCCAGAAACCTCCCAGTTCCTGAGCCCTAGCCCTGGAAGTCTCAAAGCCATCACATCCAGAAATCTCTCTAGTCCCTGCTAGTGGTGAACTCACTTCGTCTTCCCCAGGACCACTAATTATTTCTCCATGTTTTCCTGTGAGATCTGAGGCCAGCTTTCTTCTTCCTCCCTCTGGCCTCTCCACGAACGATCTCCATTCTCTAGACAACATGTCTAGAACCGAGTCTTATAGGCACCGAGAGAGTGTGTCTTGAGGGCAGTTGGCGTTTCTAGGACACGAGTGACATCACAAAATTCCGAGAGCTCTCTGGGATACCGTGGAATTTCCAGAGAAGGGACTGCTGATGTCGTGAGGCACGGCCTTTACCTCCTTGCTGATATTTCTCCCCGAACTGACCGACCGACCGACCGACCGACCAACCGGAACCTGAGGTTTCCTTTCCAGGAGTCTCTCCTCCGACACAGAGGGAGCCATTCAGGATTTCCTCCTTCCAAAACCAGAAATTTCTCTCTGCTTCATTAATATCTTCTCACTACTTCCTGAACCCATGGGGAGTTAGTTAGTTGAACACTCACTTTTTTCATGAATGACCCTTCCTCCCTCTCCTGAACATCTCATATTACTGATTCATACTCAGTAAAACAGTAATATGAGAAATTAGGCCAGGAGGACATGGAAGATGAGGGTTGAGTCTTCTGAAGTGAACAAGCACTTAGGGAAGGCTAAACTTAAGGGAATTTGACTCTGAGTGGCAAGACATGAATAGCTGCTGCCAAGGCACAGATACAGGCACCAACTGGGCCCTAGGCATCCTCCTGCATCATCAGAGCTGTGTGGGAAACTCAGCCCAAAGGAGGGGCCGTGTTCAAAGGGAGAGGGCATTTTCGAGGACAGCACTGTTTTCTTTTTCTTCTTTCTTTCTTTCTTTCTTTCTTTCTTTCTTTCTTTCTTTCTTTTTTTTCGAGACAGGGTTGTTCTGTAGTTTTTTTTTTTTTGGAGCCTGTCCTGGAACTAGCTCTTGTAGACCAGGCTGGTCTTGAACTCACATGCTTTCTTTTTTTTTCTATTGGATATTTTTGACTTCTTTATCAAAGATCAGGTGTTCGAAGATGTGTGGATCGATATCCGGGTCTTCTATTCGGTTCCATTGGTCCTCCTGTCTGTTCTTATGCCAGGACCAGGCTGTTTTCAGAACTGTAGCTTACAGAGTGTTCTTGCAGGTGGGGCACAGAAGAGGTTAATTACGGTACCTTAGTTCTTCTGCTTTTCTAGCAGACCGGAGCCCAGCTGACAGGAATCCAGTAGAGATGGTGTCAAGGTTCACACTGACACTAACAGCTGTAACTTGAGCAGGATTTGTGATCCACATGAAATTTGCAATGAATTGCAGCAAATCTGTGACACTCTAACTTGCTCAGGCTCAGTATCTGAACATACAGATGTTTGCAATGATCACTGGCTTCAGGATTTTTTTTTTGTTGTTGTTGTTGTTGTTTTGTTTTTCCACGAGACAGGGTTTCCCTGTAGCTGAAGTTTAACGGCCTGGTGTTTTTGTGACTTACTGCTTCAAAGAACTTCTCCATTTCTTTATCCCTAAGGGAAAAGAAATATAATCACTAAATACATTTAAGTGTCTTTCAACCATTTTAGATCCCTCTGTTGAGAGTTCTCTGTTTAGGTCTGTACTCCATTTTTTAAAATTGGATTATTTGTTCTTTGGATGACCAATTTCTCGACTTCTTTGTGTATTTTGGAGATTAGTGAAGATCTTTTCCCATTCTGTAAGGCCGTCGTTTTGTCTTGTTGGCCATGTTCTTTGCTTTACAGAAGCTTTTCAGTTTCAGGAGGTCTCACTTATTAATTGTTTCTCTCAGTGTCTGTTTTTTTTTCTTTTTTTTTCTTTTTTCTTTCTTTTTTTTTCTTTTTTTTCTTTTTTTCTTTTTTTCTTTTTTTTCTTCTTCTTCTTTTCTTTTTTTTTCTTTTTTTTCTCTCTTTAGTTTTTTTCTTTGTTCTTTTTTTTTGTTTTGTTTTTCTTTTTTTTTCTTTTTTCTTTTTTTTCTTTTTCTCTCAGTGTCTGTGCTACTGGGGTTCTATTTAGCAAGCGTTCTCCTGTGCCAATGTGTTCAAGTGCATTTGATATTTTTATTTTTATATTCTTTTATTGTGGATGAAGTCAATTATTTGAACTCTCAAATATTTTTATTGTTATTATCTCTCTATTTGTTTGCTTATTTGTGGTTGTTCACCAACTTGACTATCTAGAGGAAGTAAAAGTCGTAACAAGGTTTCCGTAGGTGAACCTGCGGAAGGATCATTAACGTGAGAGAGCAGCGGCGGCGGCTCTGCCTGCCCGCTCGCCTGCCTCGCCCGAGTTCTCGCCTGGAGGCGCGCTCCCCGGGTCGCACGTGTGTTGTGCGCACGGAAGTGTGCGTGTGCACGGGCGCGCGTGGCGGTCGTGAGAGAGAGGTCGAGAGAGGGGGAAGGGGGACGGGCGCCGGCTCGCCCGCCCTCCTCGCCCCGTCCGAGGACCCGTGTCTGGCTCTGCCGCTGGCGGCTCACGGCGGACGGCGGCTCTCTTCCCGCTCTCGCTCTCCTCCGTCCACTCCCGCTGCTTGCCTCACCGCACCGCAGCGGCCCGCGGGTGTGTCCCCTCTTTCCCGGGCGCGCGCCTTTCCCTCTCCATCCCTCTTCCCGGGGGAGGATGGGCAAGCGTCTGGCGGCGCCCCGGGCCCCCTCTCGCCGCCGACCTCCGCTCGCGCGCCGTGGCGCCGCGGCGCGCCTGTCGGGGAGGCGGCGGAGGTTGGGCGCACTTTTTTTTCCCCCCTCTCCACCTCCTTCTCCAAAGGACCGGGGTAGACCAGTAGTCCCTCCCACCGGGCGGGAGGCCATTTTTTTCCCCCGGGGATGCGGCGGGTCGACCAGATGTCCCGCTGGACTCTTTTTTTTTTTTTTTTAATGTATAATATATATTATATCTTCCTAGACCTGACGGGTCGACCAGTTGTCTCTGTGCACTTCCTTTTTTTTGACGGACTGGAAGCGGGTCGACCAGTTGTCCGAATAAATATTTGGCATTAAAATGCTAAGTACCGGGGTCGACCAGTTGGCCTTGTGAACTTGGGTCGACCAGTTGTCTTTTTCCATGTCTTGATTGAATGATGTCATTCTTCAATGTGTTGGTGGTTAGTTTATCTCTTTTGTTCTCTATGCCAACACGCCCCACTCACCAAACACTTTTTTTTTAATTTATTTATTTACTTATTTTTATTTACTTTTTTATTATTTATTTATTTATTTATACATACATACATACATCCTGTCTATCTGTCCAGATGGGGCAGGAGTAGAAGGGGCTAGCTATGAGAGGAAGGTGCTCGGTGGGCATCCAGTTGTAAATAAGGCTGGGAATAAATAGCTGAATATTAATTCATTTGAGTAATATTAAAACTGTTCAAGTAGAAAACAATTGCTTTCTTTTTCTGTTTGCCCAGAGATCTGACTGACTGCAACTTGGAAAGAAGACGGCCCTGCTGGACAGAGACCTCCCTCCTGCTTTGGGTGGGTCGACCAGTTTACATGTTTATTTCCACGTTTTGTCTTTTATGGATTGAATGGATGTGTCTCTCTCTTTTTTTTTTTTTTTGGTTTTTCGAGACAGGGTTTCTCTGTGGCTTTGGAGCCTGTCCTGGAACTAGCACTGTAGACCAGGCTGGTCTCGAACTCACAGAGATCCGCCTACCTCTGCCTCCCGAGTACTGGGATTAAAGGCGTGCGCCACCATCGCCCGGCTCTCATTTTTTTTTTCACGATTGCTTGCTTGCTTGCTTGCTTACTTACTTACTTACTTACTATCTGTTCAGCCCATCTCATTTACTTACTTCTTTAAAAAAAATGACCCACCTAGTTATTTACTTACTTACTTACTTACTTGTTCATTCATTCCTTCACTTCCTTATCTTCTTTCATATATCTGTTTATTTATCTGCTGATTTAGCGTGACTCATTTACTTATTGAATGTTTCAATTATTATTTAGTTTTATTCATTTATTCATTCTTTATGTCTATTTTTATGTATGTATTTACTTACTTTCTTAATTTTTTTTTTACTTTTTAAAATTTACTTAATTTTTTTCTTTCTTTGGGAATGTAGATTCTTTCTTCCTTTCTTCCTTTCTTTCCTTCTTTCTGTCTCCTGACTGTCACTGGCTAAGAAAATGGTGGCCTCCATGTCACTGGTCAGCATAGCAGCTCCTAAAATGGAATTTGATGAAGGGATACATAGATAGATAGATAGATAGATAGATAGATAGATAGATAGATAGATAGATAGATGGGATGCGCACACGCTCACACACACACACACACACACACACACATATGCACGCACGTGCATGACATGTACAGATGGGGGGCGATTCCAATGTTTTCAGAGGAAGGTGCTCGCTGGTAATAATAAATGTGCTGGTAAATAAGGCTGGAAATAGCTGAATATTAAATCATTAAAACTCTTCAAATAAATAAAAAGCAATTCCATTTCTCTCTCTCTCTCTTTCTCACCATATACCAGCACATCTGAACTGACTGCAACATACAAAAGAAGAAGAAACACGGAAAGAAGACATCCCTGCTGGACAGGATCTGAGATGAGAATAAATTCATCGAATGGCTGCCAACAGCATTTCATTGAGAAGAGATTCCACATTTTATGCTGTACAGTTACTTAGTTAGATAGATAGATAAAGAGAGGCCTGTGAACTGGGGTGGGCTGTGGCTTCTCAGGTCACCTCAGGTCAGGGAGGGGCTGAGGAGTGTCCCATTGGCCTTGACAATAGGCAGGAGTCAGAGGTTAATGTCAGGGCAGGGCCTGAGAGTTCCTCAAAGGGAATGAATGGAGACCCTTGCTTACCTAAGAAATGCCTGACCTTGGAAAAGGACTTGTGGAAAGCGGGCCCTTGAAACTGTGGTTTCACGTCTTACTAGAAAGCTCCCTCTTGGAAGGGAAAGTCATCGTGATATCTTACTCTTTTCCCAAGGATACCCTACCTACCCTTCTGATCATTCTTACTGAATTAAGTCTTCCACTGCAAATAAATAAATAAATAAATAATAAATGAAGTGGGTGAGTGAGTGAGTGAGTGAGTAAGTAAGTAAGTAAGTAAGTAAACAAGCAAATACGTGGATGGACAAATAAATACAAAGTTTGCTGTTGTTGACTGACTTTTGATTTCATAATGAATCTCTCTCTCTCTCTCTCTCTCTCTCTCTCTCACACACACACACACACACACTAAATATACAATAAAAGGAAGCATAACACCTTTACTCAGGGGGCAGAGTGAACTCTGAAAGTTTTCCAGGCGGGGGGGGGGGGGGAGAGACAGAATATAAGAACAAAATGAGAAACAAGGAAAAATAGTGTTGGCTGGCTGGCCGGCTTTCAGTTCCCTGACAGAAATGAGCACATTGTGGAGGAAACACAAAGTTGTTACACTATGTGGGTGTGATGAGGAGAGATTGTGAGTGAGTGTCCTGTCAGAACAAAGTTAGTCCCATAGTTGATGAAATTCATTATCCCAAAACTTCAGCAGAATATATCCCAAGTTTGCAAATGTGTGATCAGCTTGTGACAGGTTGGGCTGGAGATGCTGAGAACTGGGGAGCCCTCAATGCAAGAGCAGACACTCATTCCCATGAAGAGGGAGAGAGGGAGGGAGGGAGGGAGGGAGGGAGGGATCATTCATTCCTATACTCAAGTTTAAAGAAAGATGAGTGGCTATCTATGGAGAGACCACTCACAGATATGAAAAATCATTTCCTAAAAATCAAATTTCTCAGTCAGTATGCAACTGCTATGGTGCTTCTCCTAGATAGAGCAAAACACACAAACAAACTGATTCCTTGATCTAGAGCCACAGTGCACATGCTGTGGAAAAGGGGACATGGCCAACTTGAATCACAGTATTCATCAGAGCATGAAAAGAGCGTAAAAAGGACACAGAGGAGAGATAATTGTGGTCCTTCCTTCCTCCCTCCCTCCCTCCCTCCCTCCTTCCCTCAGGAAGTGACTGACAGATGAGACTTTGTCCAAGCAGGTTCTGTCTGAAATACCAGACTTGAGTTTCCCCCTCTGTGGGTATTAGCTAATCAGTCCTCCCTTCTTTCTGTAGGAAGGTGGTGCATGTCTCTCAGAACTTACCTGGTTTCCTCTGCACCAGGTGAACCAGGGAAAAGCTTTCTAAGCCTTATTCAGACCCATAGAGGCTGCGCTGTGTGTGACTTCAGAGACCTCAGGGAGTATAGGGGTGGGTGGGTGCTTGATGCTTCAGACTCATGTCATTGAAGGACATAACATAGTCTGGATTCACAGAGATTCACAACACAGAGCCATTGTCACTTACTAACAGCTCAGGACACCCAGAGCTAACAAGAAATTGCAGTCTCAGCCGGGCTTTAATCACAGCACACACACAGATCTCTGTGAATTCAAAGATGGCCTGATTTACAGAGTGAGTTTTAGGACAGCCCAAGATACAAAAAGAAACCCTTTCTTGAAAAACAAAGCAAAACAGCAAAAGAAAGAAAGACAAGGAAAAAGAAAAAAATGGCAGTCTCTTTCCACTCTCTCCTCCATTGGCTCTTAAAGAGCTCTCAAGCTGAACTGGAGACCATGGTGTCACTCAAAACTGGGAAGCCAGAAACCTTAGGGGGGTCACAGGAGTCGGACTGACTGCAGCACTTGATGCCTCAACCCTGCTAATGGCTGTGATATAAGGCATGGTAAAATACGGGCTTTGGCAGAGCACTACTCCCCTTTCTCTATTATTATTGCTACACAACGAAAAGGACCGGGGGGGGGGGTGATGATGTGCAGTCAGTGCTGGTATTGAAATCTCACTGACTCCTTCCGCACTCCTTGTCAATTCCCGACTTTGTCAAATCAACTATCGTGAATCTTTGATGTGGGTTGGCCCTTTAGGAACTCAGAGAAACAAGACAGACAGACCTGTTTCATCCCAGAAACCTCCCAGTTCCTGAGCCCTAGCCCTGGAAGTCTCAAAGCCATCACATCCAGAAATCTCTCTAGTCCCTGCTAGTGGTGAACTCACTTCGTCTTCCCCAGGACCACTAATTATTTCTCCATGTTTTCCTGTGAGATCTGAGGCCAGCTTTCTTCTTCCTCCCTCTGGCCTCTCCACGAACGATCTCCATTCTCTAGACAACATGTCTAGAACCGAGTCTTATAGGCACCGAGAGAGTGTGTCTTGAGGGCAGTTGGCGTTTCTAGGACACGAGTGACATCACAAAATTCCGAGAGCTCTCTGGGATACCGTGGAATTTCCAGAGAAGGGACTGCTGATGTCGTGAGGCACGGCCTTTACCTCCTTGCTGATATTTCTCCCCGAACTGACCGACCGACCGACCGACCGACCAACCGGAACCTGAGGTTTCCTTTCCAGGAGTCTCTCCTCCGACACAGAGGGAGCCATTCAGGATTTCCTCCTTCCAAAACCAGAAATTTCTCTCTGCTTCATTAATATCTTCTCACTACTTCCTGAACCCATGGGGAGTTAGTTAGTTGAACACTCACTTTTTTCATGAATGACCCTTCCTCCCTCTCCTGAACATCTCATATTACTGATTCATACTCAGTAAAACAGTAATATGAGAAATTAGGCCAGGAGGACATGGAAGATGAGGGTTGAGTCTTCTGAAGTGAACAAGCACTTAGGGAAGGCTAAACTTAAGGGAATTTGACTCTGAGTGGCAAGACATGAATAGCTGCTGCCAAGGCACAGATACAGGCACCAACTGGGCCCTCGGCATCCTCCTGCATCATCAGAGCTGTGTGGGAAACTCAGCCCAAAGGAGGGGCCGTGTTCAAAGGGAGAGGGCATTTTCGAGGACAGCACTGTTTTCTTTTTCTTCTTTCTTTCTTTCTTTCTTTCTTTTTTTTTTTCGAGACAGGGTTGTTCTGTAGTTTTTTTTTTTTTTGGAGCCTGTCCTGGAACTAGCTCTTGTAGACCAGGCTGGTCTTGAACTCACATGCTTTCTTTTTTTTTCTATTGGATATTTTTGACTTCTTTATCAAAGATCAGGTGTTCGAAGATGTGTGGATCGATATCCGGGTCTTCTATTCGGTTCCATTGGTCCTCCTGTCTGTTCTTATGCCAGGACCAGGCTGTTTTCAGAACTGTAGCTTACAGAGTGTTCTTGCAGGTGGGGCACAGAAGAGGTTAATTACGGTACCTTAGTTCTTCTGCTTTTCTAGCAGACCGGAGCCCAGCTGACAGGAATCCAGTAGAGATGGTGTCAAGGTTCACACTGACACTAACAGCTGTAACTTGAGCAGGATTTGTGATCCACATGAAATTTGCAATGAATTGCAGCAAATCTGTGACACTCTAACTTGCTCAGGCTCAGTATCTGAACATACAGATGTTTGCAATGATCACTGGCTTCAGGATTTTTTTTTTGTTGTTGTTGTTGTTGTTTTGTTTTTCCACGAGACAGGGTTTCCCTGTAGCTGAAGTTTAACGGCCTGGTGTTTTTGTGACTTACTGCTTCAAAGAACTTCTCCATTTCTTTATCCCTAAGGGAAAAGAAATATAATCACTAAATACATTTAAGTGTCTTTCAACCATTTTAGATCCCTCTGTTGAGAGTTCTCTGTTTAGGTCTGTACTCCATTTTTTAAAATTGGATTATTTGTTCTTTGGATGACCAATTTCTCGACTTCTTTGTGTATTTTGGAGATTAGTGAAGATCTTTTCCCATTCTGTAAGGCCGTCGTTTTGTCTTGTTGGCCATGTTCTTTGCTTTACAGAAGCTTTTCAGTTTCAGGAGGTCTCACTTATTAATTGTTTCTCTCAGTGTCTGTTTTTTTTTCTTTTTTTTTCTTTTTTCTTTCTTTTTTTTTCTTTTTTTTCTTTTTTTTCTTCTTCTTCTTTTCTTTTTTTTTCTTTTTTTTCTCTCTTTAGTTTTTTTCTTTTTTCTTTTTTTTTGTTTTGTTTTTCTTTTTTTTTTCTTTTTTCTTTTTCTCTCAGTGTCTGTGCTACTGGGGTTCTATTTAGCAAGCGTTCTCCTGTGCCAATGTGTTCAAGTGCATTTGATATTTTTATTTTTATATTCTTTTATTGTGGATGAAGTCAATTATTTGAACTCTCAAATATTTTTATTGTTATTATCTCTCTATTTGTTTGCTTATTTGTGGTTGTTCACCAACTTGACTATCTAGAGGAAGTAAAAGTCGTAACAAGGTTTCCGTAGGTGAACCTGCGGAAGGATCATTAACGTGAGAGAGCAGCGGCGGCGGCTCTGCCCGCCCGCTCGCCTGCCTCGCCCGAGTTCTCACCGGGAGGCGCGCTCCCCGGGTCGCACGTGTGTTGTGCGCACGGAAGTGTGTGTGCGCACGGGCGCGCGTGGCGGTCGTGAGAGAGAGGTCGAGAGAGGGGGAAGGGGGACGGGCGCCGGCTCGCCCGCCCTCCTCGCCCCGTCCGAGGACCCGTGTCTGGCTCTGCCGCTGGCGGCTCACGGCGGACGGCGGCTCTCTTCCCGCTCTCGCTCTCCTCCGTCCACTCCCGCTGCTTGCCTCACCGCACCGCAGCGGCCCGCGGGTGTGTCCCCTCTTTCCCGGGCGCGCGCCTTTCCCTCTCCATCCCTCTTCCCGGGGGAGGATGGGCGAGGGTCTGGCGGCGCCCCGGGCCCCCTCTCGCCACCGACCTCCGCTCGCGCGCCGTGGCGCCGCGGCGCGCCTGTCGGGGAGGCGGCGGAGGTTGGGCGCACTTTTTTTTCCCCCCTCTCCACCTCCTTCTCCAAAGGACCGGGGTAGACCAGTAGTTCCTCCCACCGGGCGGGAGGCCATTTTTTTCCCCCGGGGATGCGGCGGGTCGACCAGATGTCCCGCTGGACTCTTTTTTTTTTTTTTTTTTTTAATGTATAATATATATTATATCTTCCTAGACCTGACGGGTCGACCAGTTGTCTCTGTGCACTTCCTTTTTTTTTGACGGACTGGAAGTGGGTCGACCAGTTGTCCGATTAAATATTTGGCCTTAAAATGCTAAGTACCGGGGTCGACCAGTTGGCCTTGTGAACTTGGGTCGACCAGTTGTCTTTTTCCATGTCTTGATTGAATGATGTCATTCTTCAATGTGTTGGTGGTTAGTTTATCTCTTTTGTTCTCTATGCCAACACGCCCCACTCACCAAACACTTTTTTTTTTTAATTTATTTATTTACTTATTTTTATTTTACTTTTTTATTATTTATTTATTTATTTATACATACATACATACATCCTGTCTATCTGTCCAGATGGGGCAGGGGTAGAAGGGGCTAGCTATGAGAGGAAGGTGCTCGGTGGGCATCCAGTTGTAAATAAGGCTGGGAATAAATAGCTGAATATTAATTCATTTGAGTAATATTAAAACTGTTCAAGTAGAAAACAATTGCTTTCTTTTTCTGTTTGCCCAGAGATCTGACTGACTGCAACTTGGAAAGAAGACGGCCCTGCTGGACAGAGACCTCCCTCCTGCTTTGGGTGGGTCGACCAGTTTACATGTTTATTTCCACGTTTTGTCTTTTATGGATTGAATGGATGTGTCTCTCTCTTTTTTTTTTTTTTTTGGTTTTTCGAGACAGGGTTTCTCTGTGGCTTTGGAGCCTGTCCTGGAACTAGCACTGTAGACCAGGCTGGTCTCGAACTCACAGAGATCCGCCTACCTCTGCCTCCCGAGTACTGGGATTAAAGGCGTGCGCCACCATCGCCCGGCTCTCATTTTTTTTTTCACGATTGCTTGCTTGCTTGCTTGCTTACTTACTTACTTACTTACTATCTGTTCAGCCCATCTCATTTACTTACTTCTTTAAAAAAAATGACCCACCTAGTTATTTACTTACTTACTTACTTACTTACTTGTTCATTCATTCCTTCACTTCCTTATCTTCTTTCATATATCTGTTTATTTATCTGCTGATTTAGCGTGACTCATTTACTTATTGAATGTTTCAATTATTATTTAGTTTTATTCATTTATTCATTCTTTATGTCTATTTTTATGTATGTATTTACTTACTTTCTTAATTTTTTTTTTACTTTTTAAAATTTACTTAATTTTTTTCTTTCTTTGGGAATGTAGATTCTTTCTTCCTTTCTTCCTTTCTTTCCTTCTTTCTGTCTCCTGACTGTCACTGGCTAAGAAAATGGTGGCCTCCATGTCACTGGTCAGCATAACAGCTCCTAAAATGGAATTTGATGAAGGGATACATAGATAGATAGATAGATAGATAGATAGATAGATAGATAGATAGATAGATGGGATGCGCACACGCTCACACACACACACACACACACACACACATATGCACGCACGTGCATGACATGTACAGATGGGGGGCGATTCCAATGTTTTCAGAGGAAGGTGCTCGCTGGTAATAATAAATGTGCTGGTAAATAAGGCTGGAAATAGCTGAATATTAAATCATTAAAACTCTTCAAATAAATAAAAAGCAATTCCATTTCTCTCTCTCTCTCTTTCTCACCATATACCAGCACATCTGAACTGACTGCAACATACAAAAGAAGAAGAAACACGGAAAGAAGACATCCCTGCTGGACAGGATCTGAGATGAGAATAAATTCATCGAATGGCTGCCAATAGCATTTCATTGAGAAGAGATTCCACATTTTATGCTGTACAGTTACTTAGTTAGATAGATAGATAAAGAGAGGCCTGTGAACTGGGGTGGGCTGTGGCTTCTCAGGTCACCTCAGGTCAGGGAGGGGCTGAGGAGTGTCCCATTGGCCTTGACAATAGGCAGGAGTCAGAGGTTAATGTCAGGGCAGGGCCTGAGAGTTCCTCAAAGGGAATGAATGGAGACCCTTGCTTACCTAAGAAATGCCTGACCTTGGAAAAGGACTTGTGGAAAGCGGGCCCTTGAAACTGTGGTTTCACGTCTTACTAGAAAGCTCCCTCTTGGAAGGGAAAGTCATCGTGATATCTTACTCTTTTCCCAAGGATACCCTACCTACCCTTCTGATCATTCTTACTGAATTAAGTCTTCCACTGCAAATAAATAAATAAATAAATAATAAATGAAGTGGGTGAGTGAGTGAGTGAGTGAGTAAGTAAGTAAGTAAGTAAGTAAACAAGCAAATACGTGGATGGACAAATAAATACAAAGTTTGCTGTTGTTGACTGACTTTTGATTTCATAATGAATCTCTCTCTCTCTCTCTCTCTCTCTCTCTCTCTCTCACACACACACACACACACACACACTAAATATACAATAAAAGGAAGCATAACACCTTTACTCAGGGGGCAGAGTGAACTCTGAAAGTTTTCCAGGCGGGGGGGGGGGGGGAGAGACAGAATATAAGAACAAAATGAGAAACAAGGAAAAATAGTGTTGGCTGGCTGGCCGGCTTTCAGTTCCCTGACAGAAATGAGCACATTGTGGAGGAAACACAAAGTTGTTACACTATGTGGGTGTGATGAGGAGAGATTGTGAGTGAGTGTCCTGTCAGAACAAAGTTAGTCCCATAGTTGATGAAATTCATTATCCCAAAACTTCAGCAGAATATATCCCAAGTTTGCAAATGTGTGATCAGCTTGTGACAGGTTGGGCTGGAGATGCTGAGAACTGGGGAGCCCTCAATGCAAGAGCAGACACTCATTCCCATGAAGAGGGAGAGAGGGAGGGAGGGAGGGAGGGAGGGAGGGATCATTCATTCCTATACTCAAGTTTAAAGAAAGATGAGTGGCTATCTATGGAGAGACCACTCACAGATATGAAAAATCATTTCCTAAAAATCAAATTTCTCAGTCAGTATGCAACTGCTATGGTGCTTCTCCTAGATAGAGCAAAACACACAAACAAACTGATTCCTTGATCTAGAGCCACAGTGCACATGCTGTGGAAAAGGGGACATGGCCAACTTGAATCACAGTATTCATCAGAGCATGAAAAGAGCGTAAAAAGGACACAGAGGAGAGATAATTGTGGTCCTTCCTCCCTCCCTCCCTCCCTCCCTCCCTCCCTCCTTCCCTCAGGAAGTGACTGACAGATGAGACTTTGTCCAAGCAGGTTCTGTCTGAAATACCAGACTTGAGTTTCCCCCTCTGTGGGTATTAGCTAATCAGTCCTCCCTTCTTTCTGTAGGAAGGTGGTGCATGTCTCTCAGAACTTACCTGGTTTCCTCTGCACCAGGTGAACCAGGGAAAAGCTTTCTAAGCCTTATTCAGACCCATAGAGGCTGCGCTGTGTGTGACTTCAGAGACCTCAGGGAGTATAGGGGTGGGTGGGTGCTTGATGCTTCAGACTCATGTCATTGAAGGACATAACATAGTCTGGATTCACAGAGATTCACAACACAGAGCCATTGTCACTTACTAACAGCTCAGGACACCCAGAGCTAACAAGAAATTGCAGTCTCAGCCGGGCTTTAATCACAGCACACACACAGATCTCTGTGAATTCAAAGATGGCCTGATTTACAGAGTGAGTTTTAGGACAGCCCAAGATACAAAAAGAAACCCTTTCTTGAAAAACAAAGCAAAACAGCAAAAGAAAGAAAGACAAGGAAAAAGAAAAAAATGGCAGTCTCTTTCCACTCTCTCCTCCATTGGCTCTTAAAGAGCTCTCAAGCTGAACTGGAGACCATGGTGTCACTCAAAACTGGGAAGCCAGAAACCTTAGGGGGGTCACAGGAGTCGGACTGACTGCAGCACTTGATGCCTCAACCCTGCTAATGGCTGTGATATAAGGCATGGTAAAATACGGGCTTTGGCAGAGCACTACTCCCCTTTCTCTATTATTATTGCTACACAACGAAAAGGACCGGGGGGGGGGGTGATGATGTGCAGTCAGTGCTGGTATTGAAATCTCACTGACTCCTTCCGCACTCCTTGTCAATTCCCGACTTTGTCAAATCAACTATCGTGAATCTTTGATGTGGGTTGGCCCTTTAGGAACTCAGAGAAACAAGACAGACAGACCTGTTTCATCCCAGAAACCTCCCAGTTCCTGAGCCCTAGCCCTGGAAGTCTCAAAGCCATCACATCCAGAAATCTCTCTAGTCCCTGCTAGTGGTGAACTCACTTCGTCTTCCCCAGGACCACTAATTATTTCTCCATGTTTTCCTGTGAGATCTGAGGCCAGCTTTCTTCTTCCTCCCTCTGGCCTCTCCACGAACGATCTCCATTCTCTAGACAACATGTCTAGAACCGAGTCTTATAGGCACCGAGAGAGTGTGTCTTGAGGGCAGTTGGCGTTTCTAGGACACGAGTGACATCACAAAATTCCGAGAGCTCTCTGGGATACCGTGGAATTTCCAGAGAAGGGACTGCTGATGTCGTGAGGCACGGCCTTTACCTCCTTGCTGATATTTCTCCCCGAACTGACCGACCGACCGACCGACCGACCAACCGGAACCTGAGGTTTCCTTTCCAGGAGTCTCTCCTCCGACACAGAGGGAGCCATTCAGGATTTCCTCCTTCCAAAACCAGAAATTTCTCTCTGCTTCATTAATATCTTCTCACTACTTCCTGAACCCATGGGGAGTTAGTTAGTTGAACACTCACTTTTTTCATGAATGACCCTTCCTCCCTCTCCTGAACATCTCATATTACTGATTCATACTCAGTAAAACAGTAATATGAGAAATTAGGCCAGGAGGACATGGAAGATGAGGGTTGAGTCTTCTGAAGTGAACAAGCACTTAGGGAAGGCTAAACTTAAGGGAATTTGACTCTGAGTGGCAAGACATGAATAGCTGCTGCCAAGGCACAGATACAGGCACCAACTGGGCCCTAGGCATCCTCCTGCATCATCAGAGCTGTGTGGGAAACTCAGCCCAAAGGAGGGGCCGTGTTCAAAGGGAGAGGGCATTTTCGAGGACAGCACTGTTTTCTTTTTCTTCTTTCTTTCTTTCTTTCTTTCTTTCTTTCTTTCTTTCTTTCTTTTTTTTCGAGACAGGTTTGTTCTGTAGTTTTTTTTTTTTTTGGAGCCTGTCCTGGAACTAGCTCTTGTAGACCAGGCTGGTCTTGAACTCACATGCTTTCTTTTTTTTTCTATTGGATATTTTTGACTTCTTTATCAAAGATCAGGTGTTCGAAGATGTGTGGATCGATATCCGGGTCTTCTATTCGGTTCCATTGGTCCTCCTGTCTGTTCTTATGCCAGGACCAGGCTGTTTTCAGAACTGTAGCTTACAGAGTGTTCTTGCAGGTGGGGCACAGAAGAGGTTAATTACGGTACCTTAGTTCTTCTGCTTTTCTAGCAGACCGGAGCCCAGCTGACAGGAATCCAGTAGAGATGGTGTCAAGGTTCACACTGACACTAACAGCTGTAACTTGAGCAGGATTTGTGATCCACATGAAATTTGCAATGAATTGCAGCAAATCTGTGACACTCTAACTTGCTCAGGCTCAGTATCTGAACATACAGATGTTTGCAATGATCACTGGCTTCAGGATTTTTTTTTTGTTGTTGTTGTTGTTGTTTTGTTTTTCCACGAGACAGGGTTTCCCTGTAGCTGAAGTTTAACGGCCTGGTGTTTTTGTGACTTACTGCTTCAAAGAACTTCTCCATTTCTTTATCCCTAAGGGAAAAGAAATATAATCACTAAATACATTTAAGTGTCTTTCAACCATTTTAGATCCCTCTGTTGAGAGTTCTCTGTTTAGGTCTGTACTCCATTTTTTAAAATTGGATTATTTGTTCTTTGGATGACCAATTTCTCGACTTCTTTGTGTATTTTGGAGATTAGTGAAGATCTTTTCCCATTCTGTAAGGCCGTCGTTTTGTCTTGTTGGCCATGTTCTTTGCTTTACAGAAGCTTTTCAGTTTCAGGAGGTCTCACTTATTGTTTCTCTCAGTGTCTGTTTTTTTTTCTTTTTTTTTCTTTTTTCTTTCTTTTTTTTTTCTTTTTTTTCTTTTTTTCTTTTTTTCTTTTTTTTCTTCTTCTTCTTTTCTTTTTTTTTCTTTTTTTTCTCTCTTTAGTTTTTTTCTTTGTTCTTTTTTTTTGTTTTGTTTTTCTTTTTTTTTTCTTTTTTCTTTTTTTTCTTTTTCTCTCAGTGTCTGTGCTACTGGGGTTCTATTTAGCAAGCGTTCTCCTGTGCCAATGTGTTCAAGTGCATTTGATATTTTTATTTTTATATTCTTTTATTGTGGATGAAGTCAATTATTTGAACTCTCAAATATTTTTATTGTTATTATCTCTCTATTTGTTTGCTTATTTGTGGTTGTTCACCAACTTGACTATCTAGAGGAAGTAAAAGTCGTAACAAGGTTTCCGTAGGTGAACCTGCGGAAGGATCATTAACGTGAGAGAGCAGCGGCGGCGGCTCTGCCCGCCCGCTCGCCTGCCTCGCCCGAGTTCTCGCCGGGAGGCGCGCTCCCCGGGTCGCACGTGTGTTGTGCGCACGGAAGTGTGCGTGTGCACGGGCGCGCGTGGCGGTCGTGAGAGAGAGGTCGAGAGAGGGGGAAGGGGGACGGGCGCCGGCTCGCCCGCCCTCCTCGCCCCGTCCGAGGACCCGTGTCTGGCTCTGCCGCTGGCGGCTCACGGCGGACGGCGGCTCTCTTCCCGCTCTCGCTCTCCTCCGTCCACTCCCGCTGCTTGCCTCACCGCACCGCAGCGGCCCGCGGGTGTGTCCCCTCTTTCCCGGGCGCGCGCCTTTCCCTCTCCATCCCTCTTCCCGGGGGAGGATGGGCGAGGGTCTGGCGGCGCCCCGGGCCCCCTCTCGCCGCCGACCTCCGCTCGCGCGCCGTGGCGCCGCGGCGCGCCTGTCGGGGAGGCGGCGGAGGTTGGGCGCACTTTTTTTTCCCCCCTCTCCACCTCCTTCTCCAAAGGACCGGGGTAGACCAGTAGTCCCTCCCACCGGGCGGGAGGCCATTTTTTTCCCCCGGGGATGCGGCGGGTCGACCAGATGTCCCGCTGGACTGTTTTTTTTTTTTTTTTTTTTTTTTTTAATGTATAATATATATTATATCTTCCTAGACCTGACGGGTCGACCAGTTGTCTCTGTGCACTTCCTTTTTTTTGACGGACTGGAAGCGGGTCGACCAGTTGTCCGATTAAATATTTGGCATTAAAATGCTAAGTACCGGGGTCGACCAGTTGGCCTTGTGAACTTGGGTCGACCAGTTGTCTTTTTCCATGTCTTGATTGAATGATGTCATTCTTCAATGTGTTGGTGGTTAGTTTATCTCTTTTGTTCTCTATGCCAACACGCCCCACTCACCAAACACTTTTTTTTTAATTTATTTATTTACTTATTTTTATTTACTTTTTTATTATTTATTTATTTATTTATACATACATACATACATCCTGTCTATCTGTCCAGATGGGGCAGGAGTAGAAGGGGCTAGCTATGAGAGGAAGGTGCTCGGTGGGCATCCAGTTGTAAATAAGGCTGGGAATAAATAGCTGAATATTAATTCATTTGAGTAATATTAAAACTGTTCAAGTAGAAAACAATTGCTTTCTTTTTCTGTTTGCCCAGAGACCTGACTGACTGCAACTTGGAAAGAAGACGGCCATGCTGGACAGAGACCTCCCTCCTGCTTTGGGTGGGTCGACCAGTTTACATGTTTATTTCCACGTTTTGTCTTTTATGGATTGAATGGATGTGTCTCTCTCTTTTTTTTTTTTTTTTTTTTTTTTGGTTTTTCGAGACAGGGTTTTTCTGTGGCTTTGGAGCCTGTCCTGGAACTAGCACTGTAGACCAGGCTGGTCTCGAACTCACAGAGATCCGCCTACCTCTGCCTCCCGAGTACTGGGATTAAAGGCGTGCGCCACCATCGCCCGGCTCTCATTTTTTTTTTCACGATTGCTTGCCTGCTTGCTTGCTTACTTACTTACTTACTTACTATCTGTTCAGCCCATCTCATTTACTTACTTCTTTAAAAAAAATGACCCACCTAGTTATTTACTTACTTACTTACTTACTTACTTGTTCATTCATTCCTTCACTTCCTTATCTTCTTTCATATATCTGTTTATTTATCTGCTGATTTAGCGTGACTCATTTACTTATTGAATGTTTCAATTATTATTTAGTTTTATTCATTTATTCATTCTTTATGTCTATTTTTATGTATGTATTTACTTACTTTCTTAATTTTTTTTTTACTTTTTAAAATTTACTTAATTTTTTTCTTTCTTTGGGAATGTAGATTCTTTCTTCCTTTCTTCCTTTCTCTCCTTCTTTCTGTCTCCTGACTGTCACTGGCTAAGAAAATGGTGGCCTCCATGTCACTGGTCAGCATAGCAGCTCCTAAAATGGAATTTGATGAAGGGATACATAGATAGATAGATAGATAGATAGATAGATAGATAGATAGATAGATAGATAGATAGATGGGATGCACACACGCTCACACACACACACACACACACACACACACACACATATGCACGCACGTGCATGACATGTACAGATGGGGGGCGATTCCAATGTTTTCAGAGGAAGGTGCTCGCTGGTAATAATAAATGTGCTGGTAAATAAGGCTGGAAATAGCTGAATATTAAATCATTAAAACTCTTCAAATAAATAAAAAGCAATTCCATTTCTATCTCTCTCTCTTTCTCACCATATACCAGCACATCTGAACTGACTGCAACATACAAAAGAAGAAGAAACACGGAAAGAAGACATCCCTGCTGGACAGGATCTGAGATGAGAATAAATTCATCGAATGGCTGCCAACAGCATTTCATTGAGAAGAGATTCCACATTTTATGCTGTACAGTTACTTAGTTAGATAGATAGATAAAGAGAGGCCTGTGAACTGGGGTGGGCTGTGGCTTCTCAGGTCACCTCAGGTCAGGGAGGGGCTGAGGAGTGTCCCATTGGCCTTGACAATAGGCAGGAGTCAGAGGTTAATGTCAGGGCAGGGCCTGAGAGTTCCTCAAAGGGAATGAATGGAGACCCTTGCTTACCTAAGAAATGCCTGACCTTGGAAAAGGACTTGTGGAAAGCGGGCCCTTGAAACTGTGGTTTCACGTCTTACTAGAAAGCTCCCTCTTGGAAGGGAAAGTCATCGTGATATCTTACTCTTTTCCCAAGGATACCCTACCTACCCTTCTGATCATTCTTACTGAATTAAGTCTTCCACTGCAAATAAATAAATAAATAAATAATAAATGAAGTGGGTGAGTGAGTGAGTGAGTGAGTAAGTAAGTAAGTAAGTAAGTAAACAAGCAAATACGTGGATGGACAAATAAATACAAAGTTTGCTGTTGTTGACTGACTTTTGATTTCATAATGAATCTCTCTCTCTCTCTCTCTCTCTCTCTCTCTCTCTCACACACACACACACACACACACACACTAAATATACAATAAAAGGAAGCATAACACCTTTACTCAGGGGGCAGAGTGAACTCTGAAAGTTTTCCAGGCGGGGGGGGGGGGGGAGAGACAGAATATAAGAACAAAATGAGAAACAAGGAAAAATAGTGTTGGCTGGCTGGCCGGCTTTCAGTTCCCTGACAGAAATGAGCACATTGTGGAGGAAACACAAAGTTGTTACACTATGTGGGTGTGATGAGGAGAGATTGTGAGTGAGTGTCCTGTCAGAACAAAGTTAGTCCCATAGTTGATGAAATTCATTATCCCAAAACTTCAGCAGAATATATCCCAAGTTTGCAAATGTGTGATCAGCTTGTGACAGGTTGGGCTGGAGATGCTGAGAACTGGGGAGCCCTCAATGCAAGAGCAGACACTCATTCCCATGAAGAGGGAGAGAGGGAGGGAGGGAGGGAGGGAGGGAGGGATCATTCATTCCTATACTCAAGTTTAAAGAAAGATGAGTGGCTATCTATGGAGAGACCACTCACAGATATGAAAAATCATTTCCTAAAAATCAAATTTCTCAGTCAGTATGCAACTGCTATGGTGCTTCTCCTAGATAGAGCAAAACACACAAACAAACTGATTCCTTGATCTAGAGCCACAGTGCACATGCTGTGGAAAAGGGGACATGGCCAACTTGAATCACAGTATTCATCAGAGCATGAAAAGAGCGTAAAAAGGACACAGAGGAGAGATAATTGTGGTCCTTCCTCCCTCCCTCCCTCCCTCCCTCCCTCCCTCCTTCCCTCAGGAAGTGACTGACAGATGAGACTTTGTCCAAGCAGGTTCTGTCTGAAATACCAGACTTGAGTTTCCCCCTCTGTGGGTATTAGCTAATCAGTCCTCCCTTCTTTCTGTAGGAAGGTGGTGCATGTCTCTCAGAACTTACCTGGTTTCCTCTGCACCAGGTGAACCAGGGAAAAGCTTTCTAAGCCTTATTCAGACCCATAGAGGCTGCGCTGTGTGTGACTTCAGAGACCTCAGGGAGTATAGGGGTGGGTGGGTGCTTGATGCTTCAGACTCATGTCATTGAAGGACATAACATAGTCTGGATTCACAGAGATTCACAACACAGAGCCATTGTCACTTACTAACAGCTCAGGACACCCAGAGCTAACAAGAAATTGCAGTCTCAGCCGGGCTTTAATCACAGCACACACACAGATCTCTGTGAATTCAAAGATGGCCTGATTTACAGAGTGAGTTTTAGGACAGCCCAAGATACAAAAAGAAACCCTTTCTTGAAAAACAAAGCAAAACAGCAAAAGAAAGAAAGACAAGGAAAAAGAAAAAAATGGCAGTCTCTTTCCACTCTCTCCTCCATTGGCTCTTAAAGAGCTCTCAAGCTGAACTGGAGACCATGGTGTCACTCAAAACTGGGAAGCCAGAAACCTTAGGGGGGTCACAGGAGTCGGACTGACTGCAGCACTTGATGCCTCAACCCTGCTAATGGCTGTGATATAAGGCATGGTAAAATACGGGCTTTGGCAGAGCACTACTCCCCTTTCTCTATTATTATTGCTACACAACGAAAAGGACCGGGGGGGGGGGTGATGATGTGCAGTCAGTGCTGGTATTGAAATCTCACTGACTCCTTCCGCACTCCTTGTCAATTCCCGACTTTGTCAAATCAACTATCGTGAATCTTTGATGTGGGTTGGCCCTTTAGGAACTCAGAGAAACAAGACAGACAGACCTGTTTCATCCCAGAAACCTCCCAGTTCCTGAGCCCTAGCCCTGGAAGTCTCAAAGCCATCACATCCAGAAATCTCTCTAGTCCCTGCTAGTGGTGAACTCACTTCGTCTTCCCCAGGACCACTAATTATTTCTCCATGTTTTCCTGTGAGATCTGAGGCCAGCTTTCTTCTTCCTCCCTCTGGCCTCTCCACGAACGATCTCCATTCTCTAGACAACATGTCTAGAACCGAGTCTTATAGGCACCGAGAGAGTGTGTCTTGAGGGCAGTTGGCGTTTCTAGGACACGAGTGACATCACAAAATTCCGAGAGCTCTCTGGGATACCGTGGAATTTCCAGAGAAGGGACTGCTGATGTCGTGAGGCACGGCCTTTACCTCCTTGCTGATATTTCTCCCCGAACTGACCGACCGACCGACCGACCGACCAACCGGAACCTGAGGTTTCCTTTCCAGGAGTCTCTCCTCCGACACAGAGGGAGCCATTCAGGATTTCCTCCTTCCAAAACCAGAAATTTCTCTCTGCTTCATTAATATCTTCTCACTACTTCCTGAACCCATGGGGAGTTAGTTAGTTGAACACTCACTTTTTTCATGAATGACCCTTCCTCCCTCTCCTGAACATCTCATATTACTGATTCATACTCAGTAAAACAGTAATATGAGAAATTAGGCCAGGAGGACATGGAAGATGAGGGTTGAGTCTTCTGAAGTGAACAAGCACTTAGGGAAGGCTAAACTTAAGGGAATTTGACTCTGAGTGGCAAGACATGAATAGCTGCTGCCAAGGCACAGATACAGGCACCAACTGGGCCCTAGGCATCCTCCTGCATCATCAGAGCTGTGTGGGAAACTCAGCCCAAAGGAGGGGCCGTGTTCAAAGGGAGAGGGCATTTTCGAGGACAGCACTGTTTTCTTTTTCTTCTTTCTTTCTTTCTTTCTTTCTTTCTTTCTTTTTTTTCGAGACAGGGTTGTTCTGTAGTTTTTTTTTTTTTTGGAGCCTGTCCTGGAACTAGCTCTTGTAGACCAGGCTGGTCTTGAACTCACATGCTTTCTTTTATTTTCTATTGGATATTTTTGACTTCTTTATCAAAGATCAGGTGTTCGAAGATGTGTGGATCGATATCCGGGTCTTCTATTCGGTTCCATTGGTCCTCCTGTCTGTTCTTATGCCAGGACCAGGCTGTTTTCAGAACTGTAGCTTACAGAGTGTTCTTGCAGGTGGGGCACAGAAGAGGTTAATTACGGTACCTTAGTTCTTCTGCTTTTCTAGCAGACCGGAGCCCAGCTGACAGGAATCCAGTAGAGATGGTGTCAAGGTTCACACTGACACTAACAGCTGTAACTTGAGCAGGATTTGTGATCCACATGAAATTTGCAATGAATTGCAGCAAATCTGTGACACTCTAACTTGCTCAGGCTCAGTATCTGAACATACAGATGTTTGCAATGATCACTGGCTTCAGGATTTTTTTTTTGTTGTTGTTGTTGTTGTTTTGTTTTTCCACGAGACAGGGTTTCCCTGTAGCTGAAGTTTAACGGCCTGGTGTTTTTGTGACTTACTGCTTCAAAGAACTTCTCCATTTCTTTATCCCTAAGGGAAAAGAAATATAATCACTAAATACATTTAAGTGTCTTTCAACCATTTTAGATCCCTCTGTTGAGAGTTCTCTGTTTAGGTCTGTACTCCATTTTTTAAAATTGGATTATTTGTTCTTTGGATGACCAATTTCTCGACTTCTTTGTGTATTTTGGAGATTAGTGAAGATCTTTTCCCATTCTGTAAGGCCGTCGTTTTGTCTTGTTGGCCATGTTCTTTGCTTTACAGAAGCTTTTCAGTTTCAGGAGGTCTCACTTATTGTTTCTCTCAGTGTCTGTTTTTTTTTCTTTTTTTTTCTTTTTTCTTTCTTTTTTTTTTCTTTTTTTTCTTTTTTTCTTTTTTTCTTTTTTTTCTTCTTCTTCTTTTCTTTTTTTTTCTTTTTTTTCTCTCTTTAGTTTTTTTCTTTGTTCTTTTTTTTGTTTTGTTTTTCTTTTTTTTTTCTTTTTTCTTTTTTTTCTTTTTCTCTCAGTGTCTGTGCTACTGGGGTTCTATTTAGCAAGCGTTCTCCTGTGCCAATGTGTTCAAGTGCATTTGATATTTTTATTTTTATATTCTTTTATTGTGGATGAAGTCAATTATTTGAACTCTCAAATATTTTTATTGTTATTATCTCTCTATTTGTTTGCTTATTTGTGGTTGTTCACCAACTTGACTATCTAGAGGAAGTAAAAGTCGTAACAAGGTTTCCGTAGGTGAACCTGCGGAAGGATCATTAACGTGAGAGAGCAGCGGCGGCGGCTCTGCCCGCCCGCTCGCCTGCCTCGCCCGAGTTCTCGCCGGGAGGCGCGCTCCCCGGGTCGCACGTGTGTTGTGCGCACGGAAGTGTGCGTGTGCACGGGCGCGCGTGGCGGTCGTGAGAGAGAGGTCGAGAGAGGGGGAAGGGGGACGGGCGCCGGCTCGCCCGCCCTCCTCGCCCCGTCCGAGGACCCGTGTCTGGCTCTGCCGCTGGCGGCTCACGGCGGACGGCGGCTCTCTTCCCGCTCTCGCTCTCCTCCGTCCACTCCCGCTGCTTGCCTCACCGCACCGCAGCGGCCCGCGGGTGTGTCCCCTCTTTCCCGGGCGCGCGCCTTTCCCTCTCCATCCCTCTTCCCGGGGGAGGATGGGCGAGGGTCTGGCGGCGCCCCGGGCCCCCTCTCGCCGCCGACCTCCGCTCGCGCGCCGTGGCGCCGCGGCGCGCCTGTCGGGGAGGCGGCGGAGGTTGGGCGCACTTTTTTTTCCCCCCTCTCCACCTCCTTCTCCAAAGGACCGGGGTAGACCAGTAGTCCCTCCCACCGGGCGGGAGGCCATTTTTTTCCCCCGGGGATGCGGCGGGTCGACCAGATGTCCCGCTGGACTGTTTTTTTTTTTTTTTTTTTTTTTTTAATGTATAATATATATTATATCTTCCTAGACCTGACGGGTCGACCAGTTGTCTCTGTGCACTTCCTTTTTTTTGACGGACTGGAAGCGGGTCGACCAGTTGTCCGATTAAATATTTGGCATTAAAATGCTAAGTACCGGGGTCGACCAGTTGGCCTTGTGAACTTGGGTCGACCAGTTGTCTTTTTCCATGTCTTGATTGAATGATGTCATTCTTCAATGTGTTGGTGGTTAGTTTATCTCTTTTGTTCTCTATGCCAACACGCCCCACTCACCAAACACTTTTTTTTTAATTTATTTATTTACTTATTTTTATTTACTTTTTTATTATTTATTTATTTATTTATACATACATACATACATCCTGTCTATCTGTCCAGATGGGGCAGGAGTAGAAGGGGCTAGCTATGAGAGGAAGGTGCTCGGTGGGCATCCAGTTGTAAATAAGGCTGGGAATAAATAGCTGAATATTAATTCATTTGAGTAATATTAAAACTGTTCAAGTAGAAAACAATTGCTTTCTTTTTCTGTTTGCCCAGAGATCTGACTGACTGCAACTTGGAAAGAAGACGGCCCTGCTGGACAGAGACCTCCCTCCTGCTTTGGGTGGGTCGACCAGTTTACATGTTTATTTCCACGTTTTGTCTTTTATGGATTGAATGGATGTGTCTCTCTCTTTTTTTTTTTTTTTTGGTTTTTCGAGACAGGGTTTCTCTGTGGCTTTGGAGCCTGTCCTGGAACTAGCACTGTAGACCAGGCTGGTCTCGAACTCACAGAGATCCGCCTACCTCTGCCTCCCGAGTACTGGGATTAAAGGCGTGCGCCACCATCGCCCGGCTCTCATTTTTTTTTTTCACGATTGCTTGCTTGCTTGCTTGCTTACTTACTTACTTACTTACTATCTGTTCAGCCCACCTCATTTACTTACTTCTTTAAAAAAAATGACCCACCTAGTTATTTACTTACTTACTTACTTACTTGTTCATTCATTCCTTCACTTCCTTATCTTCTTTCATATATCTGTTTATTTATCTGCTGATTTATCGTGATTCATTTACTTATTGAATGTTTCAATTATTATTTAGTTTTATTCATTTATTCATTCTTTATGTCTATTTTTATGTATGTATTTACTTACTTTCTTAATTTTTTTTTTACTTTTTAAAATTTACTTAATTTTTTTCTTTCTTTGGGAATGTAGATTCTTTCTTCCTTTCTTCCTTTCTTTCCTTCTTTCTGTCTCCTGACTGTCACTGGCTAAGAAAATGGTGGCCTCCATGTCACTGGTCAGCATAGCAGCTCCTAAAATGGAATTTGATGAAGGGATACATAGATAGATAGATAGATAGATAGATAGATAGATAGATAGATAGATAGATAGATAGATAGATGGGATGCGCACACGCTCACACACACACACACACACACACACACACATATGCACGCACGTGCATGACATGTACAGATGGGGGGCGATTCCAATGTTTTCAGAGGAAGGTGCTCGCTGGTAATAATAAATGTGCTGGTAAATAAGGCTGGAAATAGCTGAATATTAAATCATTAAAACTCTTCAAATAAATAAAAAGCAATTCCATTTCTCTCTCTCTCTCTTTCTCACCATATACCAGCACATCTGAACTGACTGCAACATACAAAAGAAGAAGAAACACGGAAAGAAGACATCCCTGCTGGACAGGATCTGAGATGAGAATAAATTCATCGAATGGCTGCCAACAGCATTTCATTGAGAAGAGATTCCACATTTTATGCTGTACAGTTACTTAGTTAGATAGATAGATAAAGAGAGGCCTGTGAACTGGGGTGGGCTGTGGCTTCTCAGGTCACCTCAGGTCAGGGAGGGGCTGAGGAGTGTCCCATTGGCCTTGACAATAGGCAGGAGTCAGAGGTTAATGTCAGGGCAGGGCCTGAGAGTTCCTCAAAGGGAATGAATGGAGACCCTTGCTTACCTAAGAAATGCCTGACCTTGGAAAAGGACTTGTGGAAAGCGGGCCCTTGAAACTGTGGTTTCACGTCTTACTAGAAAGCTCCCTCTTGGAAGGGAAAGTCATCGTGATATCTTACTCTTTTCCCAAGGATACCCTACCTACCCTTCTGATCATTCTTACTGAATTAAGTCTTCCACTGCAAATAAATAAATAAATAAATAATAAATGAAGTGGGTGAGTGAGTGAGTGAGTGAGTAAGTAAGTAAGTAAGTAAGTAAACAAGCAAATACGTGGATGGACAAATAAATACAAAGTTTGCTGTTGTTGACTGACTTTTGATTTCATAATGAATCTCTCTCTCTCTCTCTCTCTCTCTCTCTCACACACACACACACACACACACACACACACTAAATATACAATAAAAGGAAGCATAACACCTTTACTCAGGGGGCAGAGTGAACTCTGAAAGTTTTCCAGGCGGGGGGGGGGGAGAGACAGAATATAAGAACAAAATGAGAAACAAGGAAAAATAGTGTTGGCTGGCTGGCCGGCTTTCAGTTCCCTGACAGAAATGAGCACATTGTGGAGGAAACACAAAGTTGTTACACTATGTGGGTGTGATGAGGAGAGATTGTGAGTGAGTGTCCTGTCAGAACAAAGTTAGTCCCATAGTTGATGAAATTCATTATCCCAAAACTTCAGCAGAATATATCCCAAGTTTGCAAATGTGTGATCAGCTTGTGACAGGTTGGGCTGGAGATGCTGAGAACTGGGGAGCCCTCAATGCAAGAGCAGACACTCATTCCCATGAAGAGGGAGAGAGGGAGGGAGGGAGGGAGGGAGGGAGGGATCATTCATTCCTATACTCAAGTTTAAAGAAAGATGAGTGGCTATCTATGGAGAGACCACTCACAGATATGAAAAATCATTTCCTAAAAATCAAATTTCTCAGTCAGTATGCAACTGCTATGGTGCTTCTCCTAGATAGAGCAAAACACACAAACAAACTGATTCCTTGATCTAGAGCCACAGTGCACATGCTGTGGAAAAGGGGACATGGCCAACTTGAATCACAGTATTCATCAGAGCATGAAAAGAGCGTAAAAAGGACACAGAGGAGAGATAATTGTGGTCCTTCCTTCCTCCCTCCCTCCCTCCCTCCTTCCCTCAGGAAGTGACTGACAGATGAGACTTTGTCCAAGCAGGTTCTGTCTGAAATACCAGACTTGAGTTTCCCCCTCTGTGGGTATTAGCTAATCAGTCCTCCCTTCTTTCTGTAGGAAGGTGGTGCATGTCTCTCAGAACTTACCTGGTTTCCTCTGCACCAGGTGAACCAGGGAAAAGCTTTCTAAGCCTTATTCAGACCCATAGAGGCTGCGCTGTGTGTGACTTCAGAGACCTCAGGGAGTATAGGGGTGGGTGGGTGCTTGATGCTTCAGACTCATGTCATTGAAGGACATAACATAGTCTGGATTCACAGAGATTCACAACACAGAGCCATTGTCACTTACTAACAGCTCAGGACACCCAGAGCTAACAAGAAATTGCAGTCTCAGCCGGGCTTTAATCACAGCACACACACAGATCTCTGTGAATTCAAAGATGGCCTGATTTACAGAGTGAGTTTTAGGACAGCCCAAGATACAAAAAGAAACCCTTTCTTGAAAAACAAAGCAAAACAGCAAAAGAAAGAAAGACAAGGAAAAAGAAAAAAATGGCAGTCTCTTTCCACTCTCTCCTCCATTGGCTCTTAAAGAGCTCTCAAGCTGAACTGGAGACCATGGTGTCACTCAAAACTGGGAAGCCAGAAACCTTAGGGGGGTCACAGGAGTCGGACTGACTGCAGCACTTGATGCCTCAACCCTGCTAATGGCTGTGATATAAGGCATGGTAAAATACGGGCTTTGGCAGAGCACTACTCCCCTTTCTCTATTATTATTGCTACACAACGAAAAGGACCGGGGGGGGGGGGGTGATGATGTGCAGTCAGTGCTGGTATTGAAATCTCACTGACTCCTTCCGCACTCCTTGTCAATTCCCGACTTTGTCAAATCAACTATCGTGAATCTTTGATGTGGGTTGGCCCTTTAGGAACTCAGAGAAACAAGACAGACAGACCTGTTTCATCCCAGAAACCTCCCAGTTCCTGAGCCCTAGCCCTGGAAGTCTCAAAGCCATCACATCCAGAAATCTCTCTAGTCCCTGCTAGTGGTGAACTCACTTCGTCTTCCCCAGGACCACTAATTATTTCTCCATGTTTTCCTGTGAGATCTGAGGCCAGCTTTCTTCTTCCTCCCTCTGGCCTCTCCACGAACGATCTCCATTCTCTAGACAACATGTCTAGAACCGAGTCTTATAGGCACCGAGAGAGTGTGTCTTGAGGGCAGTTGGCGTTTCTAGGACACGAGTGACATCACAAAATTCCGAGAGCTCTCTGGGATACCGTGGAATTTCCAGAGAAGGGACTGCTGATGTCGTGAGGCACGGCCTTTACCTCCTTGCTGATATTTCTCCCCGAACTGACCGACCGACCGACCGACCGACCAACCGGAACCTGAGGTTTCCTTTCCAGGAGTCTCTCCTCCGACACAGAGGGAGCCATTCAGGATTTCCTCCTTCCAAAACCAGAAATTTCTCTCTGCTTCATTAATATCTTCTCACTACTTCCTGAACCCATGGGGAGTTAGTTAGTTGAACACTCACTTTTTTCATGAATGACCCTTCCTCCCTCTCCTGAACATCTCATATTACTGATTCATACTCAGTAAAACAGTAATATGAGAAATTAGGCCAGGAGGACATGGAAGATGAGGGTTGAGTCTTCTGAAGTGAACAAGCACTTAGGGAAGGCTAAACTTAAGGGAATTTGACTCTGAGTGGCAAGACATGAATAGCTGCTGCCAAGGCACAGATACAGGCACCAACTGGGCCCTAGGCATCCTCCTGCATCATCAGAGCTGTGTGGGAAACTCAGCCCAAAGGAGGGGCCGTGTTCAAAGGGAGAGGGCATTTTCGAGGACAGCACTGTTTTCTTTTTCTTCTTTCTTTCTTTCTTTCTTTCTTTCTTTCTTTCTTTCTTTTTTTTCGAGACAGGGTTGTTCTGTAGTTTTTTTTTTTTTTGGAGCCTGTCCTGGAACTAGCTCTTGTAGACCAGGCTGGTCTTGAACTCACATGCTTTCTTTTTTTTTCTATTGGATATTTTTGACTTCTTTATCAAAGATCAGGTGTTCGAAGATGTGTGGATCGATATCCGGGTCTTCTATTCGGTTCCATTGGTCCTCCTGTCTGTTCTTATGCCAGGACCAGGCTGTTTTCAGAACTGTAGCTTACAGAGTGTTCTTGCAGGTGGGGCACAGAAGAGGTTAATTACGGTACCTTAGTTCTTCTGCTTTTCTAGCAGACCGGAGCCCAGCTGACAGGAATCCAGTAGAGATGGTGTCAAGGTTCACACTGACACTAACAGCTGTAACTTGAGCAGGATTTGTGATCCACATGAAATTTGCAATGAATTGCAGCAAATCTGTGACACTCTAACTTGCTCAGGCTCAGTATCTGAACATACAGATGTTTGCAATGATCACTGGCTTCAGGATTTTTTTTTTTGTTGTTGTTGTTGTTTTGTTTTTCCACGAGACAGGGTTTCCCTGTAGCTGAAGTTTAACGGCCTGGTGTTTTTGTGACTTACTGCTTCAAAGAACTTCTCCATTTCTTTATCCCTAAGGGAAAAGAAATATAATCACTAAATACATTTAAGTGTCTTTCAACCATTTTAGATCCCTCTGTTGAGAGTTCTCTGTTTAGGTCTGTACTCCATTTTTTAAAATTGGATTATTTGTTCTTTGGATGACCAATTTCTCGACTTCTTTGTGTATTTTGGAGATTAGTGAAGATCTTTTCCCATTCTGTAAGGCCGTCGTTTTGTCTTGTTGGCCATGTTCTTTGCTTTACAGAAGCTTTTCAGTTTCAGGAGGTCTCACTTATTGTTTCTCTCAGTGTCTGTTTTTTTTTCTTTTTTTTTCTTTTTTCTTTCTTTTTTTTTTCTTTTTTTTCTTTTTTTCTTTTTTTCTTTTTTTTCTTCTTCTTCTTTTCTTTTTTTTTCTTTTTTTTCTCTCTTTAGTTTTTTTCTTTGTTCTTTTTTTTGTTTTGTTTTTCTTTTTTTTTTCTTTTTTCTTTTTTTTCTTTTTCTCTCAGTGTCTGTGCTACTGGGGTTCTATTTAGCAAGCGTTCTCCTGTGCCAATGTGTTCAAGTGCATTTGATATTTTTATTTTTATATTCTTTTATTGTGGATGAAGTCAATTATTTGAACTCTCAAATATTTTTATTGTTATTATCTCTCTATTTGTTTGCTTATTTGTGGTTGTTCACCAACTTGACTATCTAGAGGAAGTAAAAGTCGTAACAAGGTTTCCGTAGGTGAACCTGCGGAAGGATCATTAACGTGAGAGAGCAGCGGCGGCGGCTCTGCCCGCCCGCTCGCCTGCCTCGCCCGAGTTCTCGCCGGGAGGCGCGCTCCCCGGGTCGCACGTGTGTTGTGCGCACGGAAGTGTGCGTGTGCACGGGCGCGCGTGGCGGTCGTGAGAGAGAGGTCGAGAGAGGGGGAAGGGGGACGGGCGCCGGCTCGCCCGCCCTCCTCGCCCCGTCCGAGGACCCGTGTCTGGCTCTGCCGCTGGCGGCTCACGGCGGACGGCGGCTCTCTTCCCGCTCTCGCTCTCCTCCGTCCACTCCCGCTGCTTGCCTCACCGCACCGCAGCGGCCCGCGGGTGTGTCCCCTCTTTCCCGGGCGCGCGCCTTTCCCTCTCCATCCCTCTTCCCGGGGGAGGATGGGCGAGGGTCTGGCGGCGCCCCGGGCCCCCTCTCGCCGCCGACCTCCGCTCGCGCGCCGTGGCGCCGCGGCGCGCCTGTCGGGGAGGCGGCGGAGGTTGGGCGCACTTTTTTTTCCCCCCTCTCCACCTCCTTCTCCAAAGGACCGGGGTAGACCAGTAGTCCCTCCTACCGGGCGGGAGGCCATTTTTTTCCCCCGGGGATGCGGCGGGTCGACCAGATGTCCCGCTGGACTCTTTTTTTTTTTTTTTTTTTTTTTTTAATGTATAATATATATTATATCTTCCTAGACCTGACGGGTCGACCAGTTGTCTCTGTGCACTTCCTTTTTTTTGACGGACTGGAAGCGGGTCGACCAGTTGTCCGATTAAATATTTGGCATTAAAATGCTAAGTACCGGGGTCGACCAGTTGGCCTTGTGAACTTGGGTCGACCAGTTGTCTTTTTCCATGTCTTGATTGAATGATGTCATTCTTCAATGTGTTGGTGGTTAGTTTATCTCTTTTGTTCTCTATGCCAACACGCCCCACTCACCAAACACTTTTTTTTTAATTTATTTATTTACTTATTTTTATTTACTTTTTTATTATTTATTTATTTATTTATACATACATACATACATCCTGTCTATCTGTCCAGATGGGGCAGGAGTAGAAGGGGCTAGCTATGAGAGGAAGGTGCTCGGTGGGCATCCAGTTGTAAATAAGGCTGGGAATAAATAGCTGAATATTAATTAATTTGAGTAATATTAAAACTGTTCAAGTAGAAAACAATTGCTTTCTTTTTCTGTTTGCCCAGAGATCTGACTGACTGCAACTTGGAAAGAAGACGGCCCTGCTGGACAGAGACCTCCCTCCTGCTTTGGGTGGGTCGACCAGTTTACATGTTTATTTCCACGTTTTGTCTTTTATGGATTGAATGGATGTGTCTCTCTGTTTTTTTTTTTTTTTTTGGTTTTTCGAGACAGGGTTTCTCTGTGGCTTTGGAGCCTGTCCTGGAACTAGCACTGTAGACCAGGCTGGTCTCGAACTCACAGAGATCCGCCTACCTCTGCCTCCCGAGTACTGGGATTAAAGGCGTGCGCCACCATCGCCCGGCTCTCATTTTTTTTTTTCACGATTGCTTGCTTGCTTGCTTGCTTACTTACTTACTTACTTACTATCTGTTCAGCCCACCTCATTTACTTACTTCTTTAAAAAAAATGACCCACCTAGTTATTTACTTACTTACTTACTTACTTGTTCATTCATTCCTTCACTTCCTTATCTTCTTTCATATATCTGTTTATTTATCTGCTGATTTATCGTGACTCATTTACTTATTGAATGTTTCAATTATTATTTAGTTTTATTCATTTATTCATTCTTTATGTCTATTTTTATGTATGTATTTACTTACTTTCTTAATTTTTTTTTTACTTTTTAAAATTTACTTAATTTTTTTCTTTCTTTGGGAATGTAGATTCTTTCTTCCTTTCTTCCTTTCTTTCCTTCTTTCTGTCTCCTGACTGTCACTGGCTAAGAAAATGGTGGCCTCCATGTCACTGGTCAGCATAGCAGCTCCTAAAATGGAATTTGATGAAGGGATACATAGATAGATAGATAGATAGATAGATAGATAGATAGATAGATAGATAGATAGATAGATAGATGGGATGCGCACACGCTCACACACACACACACACACACACACACACATATGCACGCACGTGCATGACATGTACAGATGGGGGGCGATTCCAATGTTTTCAGAGGAAGGTGCTCGCTGGTAATAATAAATGTGCTGGTAAATAAGGCTGGAAATAGCTGAATATTAAATCATTAAAACTCTTCAAATAAATAAAAAGCAATTCCATTTCTCTCTCTCTCTCTTTCTCACCATATACCAGCACATCTGAACTAACTGCAACATACAAAAGAAGAAGAAACACGGAAAGAAGACATCCCTGCTGGACAGGATCTGAGATGAGAATAAATTCATCGAATGGCTGCCAACAGCATTTCATTGAGAAGAGATTCCACATTTTATGCTGTACAGTTACTTAGTTAGATAGATAGATAAAGAGAGGCCTGTGACCTGGGGTGGGCTGTGGCTTCTCAGGTCACCTCAGGTCAGGGAGGGGCTGAGGAGTGTCCCATTGGCCTTGACAATAGGCAGGAGTCAGAGGTTAATGTCAGGGCAGGGCCTGAGAGTTCCTCAAAGGGAATGAATGGAGACCCTTGCTTACCTAAGAAATGCCTGACCTTGGAAAAGGACTTGTGGAAAGCGGGCCCTTGAAACTGTGGTTTCACGTCTTACTAGAAAGCTCCCTCTTGGAAGGGAAAGTCATCGTAATATCTTACTCTTTTCCCAAGGATACCCTACCTACCCTTCTGATCATTCTTACTGAATTAAGTCTTCCACGGCAAATAAATAAATAAATAAATAATAAATGAAGTGGGTGAGTGAGTGAGTGAGTGAGTAAGTAAGTAAGTAAGTAAGTAAACAAGCAAATACGTGGATGGACAAATAAATACAAAGTTTGCTGTTGTTGACTGACTTTTGATTTCATAATGAATCTCTCTCTCTCTCTCTCTCTCTCTCTCTCACACACACACACACACACACACACACACACACACTAAATATACAATAAAAGGAAGCATAACACCTTTACTCAGGGGGCAGAGTGAACTCTGAAAGTTTTCCAGGCGGGGGGGGGGGAGAGACAGAATATAAGAACAAAATGAGAAACAAGGAAAAATAGTGTTGGCTGGCTGGCCGGCTTTCAGTTCCCTGACAGAAATGAGCACATTGTGGAGGAAACACAAAGTTGTTACACTATGTGGGTGTGATGAGGAGAGATTGTGAGTGAGTGTCCTGTCAGAACAAAGTTAGTCCCATAGTTGATGAAATTCATTATCCCAAAACTTCAGCAGAATATATCCCAAGTTTGCAAATGTGTGATCAGCTTGTGACAGGTTGGGCTGGAGATGCTGAGAACTGGGGAGCCCTCAATGCAAGAGCAGACACTCATTCCCATGAAGAGGGAGAGAGGGAGGGAGGGAGGGAGGGAGGGAGGGAGGGAGGGATCATTCATTCCTATACTCAAGTTTAAAGAAAGATGAGTGGCTATCTATGGAGAGACCACTCACAGATATGAAAAATCATTTCCTAAAAATCAAATTTCTCAGTCAGTATGCAACTGCTATGGTGCTTCTCCTAGATAGAGCAAAACACACAAACAAACTGATTCCTTGATCTAGAGCCACAGTGCACATGCTGTGGAAAAGGGGACATGGCCAACTTGAATCACAATATTCATCAGAGCATGAAAAGAGCGTAAAAAGGACACAGAGGAGAGATAATTGTGGTCCTTCCTTCCTCCCTCCCTCCATCCCTCCCTCCCTCCCTCCTTCCCTCAGGAAGTGACTGACAGATGAGACTTTGTCCAAGCAGGTTCTGTCTGAAATACCAGACTTGAGTTTCCCCCTCTGTGGGTATTAGCTAATCAGTCCTCCCTTCTTTCTGTAGGAAGGTGGTGCATGTCTCTCAGAACTTACCTGGTTTCCTCTGCACCAGGTGAACCAGGGAAAAGCTTTCTAAGCCTTATTCAGACCCATAGAGGCTGCGCTGTGTGTGACTTCAGAGACCTCAGGGAGTATAGGGGTGGGTGGGTGCTTGATGCTTCAGACTCATGTCATTGAAGGACATAACATAGTCTGGATTCACAGAGATTCACAACACAGAGCCATTGTCACTTACTAACAGCTCAGGACACCCAGAGCTAACAAGAAATTGCAGTCTCAGCCGGGCTTTAATCACAGCACACACACAGATCTCTGTGAATTCAAAGATGGCCTGATTTACAGAGTGAGTTTTAGGA
The DNA here is from genome assembly GCF_037038515.1 of Microtus pennsylvanicus. Classification (NCBI taxonomy): domain Eukaryota; kingdom Metazoa; phylum Chordata; class Mammalia; order Rodentia; family Cricetidae; genus Microtus; species Microtus pennsylvanicus. The sequence continues at coordinate 596,978 of NW_027460895.1, read as the reverse complement.
CAGCCCAAGATACAAAAAGAAACCCTTTCTTGAAAAACAAAGCAAAACAGCAAAAGAAAGAAAGACAAGGAAAAAGAAAAAAATGGCAGTCTCTTTCCACTCTCTCCTCCATTGGCTCTTAAAGAGCTCTCAAGCTGAACTGGAGACCATGGTGTCACTCAAAACTGGGAAGCCAGAAACCTTAGGGGGGTCACAGGAGTCGGACTGACTGCAGCACTTGATGCCTCAACCCTGCTAATGGCTGTGATATAAGGCATGGTAAAATACGGGCTTTGGCAGAGCACTACTCCCCTTTCTCTATTATTATTGCTACACAACGAAAAGGACCGGGGGGGGGGTGATGATGTGCAGTCAGTGCTGGTATTGAAATCTCACTGACTCCTTCCGCACTCCTTGTCAATTCCCGACTTTGTCAAATCAACTATCGTGAATCTTTGATGTGGGTTGGCCCTTTAGGAACTCAGAGAAACAAGACAGACAGACCTGTTTCATCCCAGAAACCTCCCAGTTCCTGAGCCCTAGCCCTGGAAGTCTCAAAGCCATCACATCCAGAAATCTCTCTAGTCCCTGCTAGTGGTGAACTCACTTCGTCTTCCCCAGGACCACTAATTATTTCTCCATGTTTTCCTGTGAGATCTGAGGCCAGCTTTCTTCTTCCTCCCTCTGGCCTCTCCACGAACGATCTCCATTCTCTAGACAACATGTCTAGAACCGAGTCTTATAGGCACCGAGAGAGTGTGTCTTGAGGGCAGTTGGCGTTTCTAGGACACGAGTGACATCACAAAATTCCGAGAGCTCTCTGGGATACCGTGGAATTTCCAGAGAAGGGACTGCTGATGTCGTGAGGCACGGCCTTTACCTCCTTGCTGATATTTCTCCCCGAACTGACCGACCGACCGACCGACCGACCAACCGGAACCTGAGGTTTCCTTTCCAGGAGTCTCTCCTCCGACACAGAGGGAGCCATTCAGGATTTCCTCCTTCCAAAACCAGAAATTTCTCTCTGCTTCATTAATATCTTCTCACTACTTCCTGAACCCATGGGGAGTTAGTTAGTTGAACACTCACTTTTTTCATGAATGACCCTTCCTCCCTCTCCTGAACATCTCATATTACTGATTCATACTCAGTAAAACAGTAATATGAGAAATTAGGCCAGGAGGACATGGAAGATGAGGGTTGAGTCTTCTGAAGTGAACAAGCACTTAGGGAAGGCTAAACTTAAGGGAATTTGACTCTGAGTGGCAAGACATGAATAGCTGCTGCCAAGGCACAGATACAGGCACCAACTGGGCCCTCGGCATCCTCCTGCATCATCAGAGCTGTGTGGGAAACTCAGCCCAAAGGAGGGGCCGTGTTCAAAGGGAGAGGGCATTTTCGGGGACAGCACTGTTTTCTTTTTCTTCTTTCTTTCTTTCTTTCTTTCTTTCTTTCTTTCTTTCTTTCTTTTTTTTCGAGACAGGGTTGTTCTGTAGTTTTTTTTTTTGGAGCCTGTCCTGGAACTAGCTCTTGTAGACCAGGCTGGTCTTGAACTCACATGCTTTCTTTTTTTTTCTATTGGATATTTTTGACTTCTTTATCAAAGATCAGGTGTTCGAAGATGTGTGGATCGATATCCGGGTCTTCTATTCGGTTCCATTGGTCCTCCTGTCTGTTCTTATGCCAGGACCAGGCTGTTTTCAGAACTGTAGCTTACAGAGTGTTCTTGCAGGTGGGGCACAGAAGAGGTTAATTACGGTACCTTAGTTCTTCTGCTTTTCTAGCAGACCGGAGCCCAGCTGACAGGAATCCAGTAGAGATGGTGTCAAGGTTCACACTGACACTAACAGCTGTAACTTGAGCAGGATTTGTGATCCACATGAAATTTGCAATGAATTGCAGCAAATCTGTGACACTCTAACTTGCTCAGGCTCAGTATCTGAACATACAGATGTTTGCAATGATCACTGGCTTCAGGATTTTTTTTTTTTTGTTGTTGTTGTTGTTTTGTTTTTCCACGAGACAGGGTTTCCCTGTAGCTGAAGTTTAACGGCCTGGTGTTTTTGTGACTTACTGTTTCAAAGAACTTCTCCATTTCTTTATCCCTAAGGGAAAAGAAATATAATCACTAAATACATTTAAGTGTCTTTCAACCATTTTAGATCCCTCTGTTGAGAGTTCTCTGTTTAGGTCTGTACTCCATTTTTTAAAATTGGATTATTTGTTCTTTGGATGACCAATTTCTCGACTTCTTTGTGTATTTTGGAGATTAGTGAAGATCTTTTCCCATTCTGTAAGGCCGTCGTTTTGTCTTGTTGGCCATGTTCTTTGCTTTACAGAAGCTTTTCAGTTTCAGGAGGTCTCACTTATTAATTGTTTCTCTCAGTGTCTGTTTTTTTTCTTTTTTTTCTTTTTTCTTTCTTTTTTTTTCTTTTTTTTCTTTTTTTCTTTTTTTCTTTTTTTCTTCTTCTTCTTTTCTTTTTTTTTCTTTTTTTTCTCTCTTTAGTTTTTTTCTTTGTTCTTTTTTTTGTTTTGTTTTTCTTTTTTTTTTCTTTTTTCTTTTTTTTCTTTTTCTCTCAGTGTCTGTGCTACTGGGGTTCTATTTAGCAAGCGTTCTCCTGTGCCAATGTGTTCAAGTGCATTTGATATTTTTATTTTTATATTCTTTTATTGTGGATGAAGTCAATTATTTGAACTCTCAAATATTTTTATTGTTATTATCTCTCTATTTGTTTGCTTATTTGTGGTTGTTCACCAACTTGACTATCTAGAGGAAGTAAAAGTCGTAACAAGGTTTCCGTAGGTGAACCTGCGGAAGGATCATTAATGTGAGAGAGCAGCGGCGGCGGCTCTGCCCGCCCGCTCGCCTGCCTCGCCCGAGTTCTCGCCGGGAGGCGCGCTCCCCGGGTCGCACGTGTGTTGTGCGCACGGAAGTGTGCGTGCGCACGGGCGCGCGTGGCGGTCGTGAGAGAGAGGTCGAGAGAGGGGGAAGGGGGACGGGCGCCGGCTCGCCCGCCCTCCTCGCCCCCTCCGAGGACCCGTGTCTGGCTCTGCCGCTGGCGGCTCACGGCGGACGGCGGCTCTCTTCCCGCTCTCGCTCTCCTCCGTCCACTCCCGCTGCTTGCCTCACCGCACCGCAGCGGCCCGCGGGTGTGTCCCCTCTTTCCCGGGCGCGCGCCTTTCCCTCTCCATCCCTCTTCCCGGGGGAGGATGGGCGAGGGTCTGGCGTCGCCCCGGGCCCCCTCTCGCCGCCGACCTCTGCTCGCGCGCCGTGGCGCCGCGGCGCGCCTGTCGGGGAGGCGGCGGAGGTTGGGCGCACTTTTTTTTCCCCCCTCTCCACCTCCTTCTCCAAAGGACCGGGGTAGACCAGTAGTCCCTCCCACCGGGCGGGAGGCCATTTTTTTCCCCCGGGGATGCGGCGGGTCGACCAGATGTCCCGCTGGACTCTTTTTTTTTTTTTTTTTTTTTTAATGTATAATATATATTATATCTTCCTAGACCTGACGGGTCGACCAGTTGTCTCTGTGCACTTCCTTTTTTTTTGACGGACTGGAAGCGGGTCGACCAGTTGTCCGATTAAATATTTGGCATTAAAATGCTAAGTACCGGGGTCGACCAGTTGGCCTTGTGAACTTGGGTCGACCAGTTGTCTTTTTCCATGTCTTGATTGAATGATGTCATTCTTCAATGTGTTGGTGGTTAGTTTATCTCTTTTGTTCTCTATGCCAACACGCCCCACTCACCAAACACTTTTTTTTTAATTTATTTATTTACTTATTTTTATTTACTTTTTTATTATTTATTTATTTATTTATACATACATACATACATCCTGTCTATCTGTCCAGATGGGGCAGGGGTAGAAGGGGCTAGCTATGAGAGGAAGGTGCTCGGTGGGCATCCAGTTGTAAATAAGGCTGGGAATAAATAGCTGAATATTAATTCATTTGAGTAATATTAAAACTGTTCAAGTAGAAAACAATTGCTTTCTTTTTCTGTTTGCCCAGAGATCTGACTGACTGCAACTTGGAAAGAAGACGGCCCTGCTGGACAGAGACCTCCCTCCTGCTTTGGGTGGGTCGACCAGTTTACATGTTTATTTCCACGTTTTGTCTTTTATGGATTGAATGGATGTGTCTCTCTCTTTTTTTTTTTTTTTTGGTTTTTCGAGACAGGGTTTCTCTGTGGCTTTGGAGCCTGTCCTGGAACTAGCACTGTAGACCAGGCTGGTCTCGAACTCACAGAGATCCGCCTACCTCTGCCTCCCGAGTACTGGGATTAAAGGCGTGCGCCACCATCGCCCGGCTCTCATTTTTTTTTTCACGATTGCTTGCTTGCTTGCTTGCTTACTTACTTACTTACTTACTATCTGTTCAGCCCATCTCATTTACTTACTTCTTTAAAAAAAAATGACCCACCTAGTTATTTACTTACTTACTTACTTACTTACTTGTTCATTCATTCCTTCACTTCCTTATCTTCTTTCATATATCTGTTTATTTATCTGCTGATTTAGCGTGACTCATTTACTTATTGAATGTTTCAATTATTATTTAGTTTTATTCATTTATTCATTCTTTATGTCTATTTTTATGTATGTATTTACTTACTTTCTTAATTTTTTTTTTACTTTTTAAAATTTACTTAATTTTTTTCTTTCTTTGGGAATGTAGATTCTTTCTTCCTTTCTTCCTTTCTTTCCTTCTTTCTGTCTCCTGACTGTCACTGGCTAAGAAAATGGTGGCCTCCATGTCACTGGTCAGCATAGCAGCTCCTAAAATGGAATTTGATGAAGGGATACATAGATAGATAGATAGATAGATAGATAGATAGATAGATAGATAGATAGATAGATAGATGGGATGCGCACACGCTCACACACACACACACACACACACACACACACACACACATATGCACGCACGTGCATGACATGTACAGATGGGGGGCGATTCCAATGTTTTCAGAGGAAGGTGCTCGCTGGTAATAATAAATGTGCTGGTAAATAAGGCTGGAAATAGCTGAATATTAAATCATTAAAACTCTTCAAATAAATAAAAAGCAATTCCATTTCTCTCTCTCTCTCTTTCTCACCATATACCAGCACATCTGAACTGACTGCAACATACAAAAGAAGAAGAAACACGGAAAGAAGACATCCCTGCTGGACAGGATCTGAGATGAGAATAAATTCATCGAATGGCTGCCAACAGCATTTCATTGAGAAGAGATTCCACATTTTATGCTGTACAGTTACTTAGTTAGATAGATAGATAAAGAGAGGCCTGTGAACTGGGGTGGGCTGTGGCTTCTCAGGTCACCTCAGGTCAGGGAGGGGCTGAGGAGTGTCCCATTGGCCTTGACAATAGGCAGGAGTCAGAGGTTAATGTCAGGGCAGGGCCTGAGAGTTCCTCAAAGGGAATGAATGGAGACCCTTGCTTACCTAAGAAATGCCTGACCTTGGAAAAGGACTTGTGGAAAGCGGGCCCTTGAAACTATGGTTTCACGTCTTACTAGAAAGCTCCCTCTTGGAAGGGAAAGTCATCGTGATATCTTACTCTTTTCCCAAGGATACCCTACCTACCCTTCTGATCATTCTTACTGAATTAAGTCTTCCACTGCAAATAAATAAATAAATAAATAATAAATGAAGTGGGTGAGTGAGTGAGTGAGTGAGTAAGTAAGTAAGTAAGTAAGTAAACAAGCAAATACGTGGATGGACAAATAAATACAAAGTTTGCTGTTGTTGACTGACTTTTGATTTCATAATGAATCTCTCTCTCTCTCTCTCTCTCTCTCTCTCTCTCACACACACACACACACACACAAAATATACAATAAAAGGAAGCATAACTCCTTTACTCAGGGGGCAGAGTGAACTCTGAAAGTTTTCCAGGCGGGGGTGGGGGGGGAGAGACAGAATATAAGAACAAAATGAGAAACAAGGAAAAATAGTGTTGGCTGGCTGGCCGGCTTTCAGTTCCCTGACAGAAATGAGCACATTGTGGAGGAAACACAAAGTTGTTACACTATGTGGGTGTGATGAGGAGAGATTGTGAGTGAGTGTCCTGTCAGAACAAAGTTAGTCCCATAGTTGATGAAATTCATTATCCCAAAACTTCAGCAGAATATATCCCAAGTTTGCAAATGTGTGATCAGCTTGTGACAGGTTGGGCTGGAGATGCTGAGAACTGGGGAGCCCTCAATGCAAGAGCAGACACTCATTCCCATGAAGAGGGAGAGAGGGAGGGAGGGAGGGAGGGAGGGATCATTCATTCCTATACTCAAGTTTAAAGAAAGATGAGTGGCTATCTATGGAGAGACCACTCACAGATATGAAAAATCATTTCCTAAAAATCAAATTTCTCAGTCAGTATGCAACTGCTATGGTGCTTCTCCTAGATAGAGCAAAACACACAAACAAACTGATTCCTTGATCTAGAGCCACAGTGCACATGCTGTGGAAAAGGGGACATGGCCAACTTGAATCACAATATTCATCAGAGCATGAAAAGAGCGTAAAAAGGACACAGAGGAGAGATAATTGTGGTCCTTCCTTCCTCCCTCCCTCCCTCCCTCCTTCCCTCAGGAAGTGACTGACAGATGAGACTTTGTCCAAGCAGGTTCTGTCTGAAATACCAGACTTGAGTTTCCCCCTCTGTGGGTATTAGCTAATCAGTCCTCCCTTCTTTCTGTAGGAAGGTGGTGCATGTCTCTCAGAACTTACCTGGTTTCCTCTGCACCAGGTGAACCAGGGAAAAGCTTTCTAAGCCTTATTCAGACCCATAGAGGCTGCGCTGTGTGTGACTTCAGAGACCTCAGGGAGTATAGGGGTGGGTGGGTGCTTGATGCTTCAGACTCATGTCATTGAAGGACATAACATAGTCTGGATTCACAGAGATTCACAACACAGAGCCATTGTCACTTACTAACAGCTCAGGACACCCAGAGCTAACAAGAAATTGCAGTCTCAGCCGGGCTTTAATCACAGCACACACACAGATCTCTGTGAATTCAAAGATGGCCTGATTTACAGAGTGAGTTTTAGGACAGCCCAAGATACAAAAAGAAACCCTTTCTTGAAAAACAAAGCAAAACAGCAAAAGAAAGAAAGACAAGGAAAAAGAAAAAAATGGCAGTCTCTTTCCACTCTCTCCTCCATTGGCTCTTAAAGAGCTCTCAAGCTGAACTGGAGACCATGGTGTCACTCAAAACTGGGAAGCCAGAAACCTTAGGGGGGTCACAGGAGTCGGACTGACTGCAGCACTTGATGCCTCAACCCTGCTAATGGCTGTGATATAAGGCATGGTAAAATACGGGCTTTGGCAGAGCACTACTCCCCTTTCTCTATTATTATTGCTACACAACGAAAAGGACCGGGGGGGGGGTGATGATGTGCAGTCAGTGCTGGTATTGAAATCTCACTGACTCCTTCCGCACTCCTTGTCAATTCCCGACTTTGTCAAATCAACTATCGTGAATCTTTGATGTGGGTTGGCCCTTTAGGAACTCAGAGAAACAAGACAGACAGACCTGTTTCATCCCAGAAACCTCCCAGTTCCTGAGCCCTAGCCCTGGAAGTCTCAAAGCCATCACATCCAGAAATCTCTCTAGTCCCTGATAGTGGTGAACTCATTTCGTCTTCCCCAGGACCACTAATTATTTCTCCATGTTTTCCTGTGAGATCTGAGGCCAGCTTTCTTCTTCCTCCCTCTGGCCTCTCCACGAACGATCTCCATTCTCTAGACAACATGTCTAGAACCGAGTCTTATAGGCACCGAGAGAGTGTGTCTTGAGGGCAGTTGGCGTTTCTAGGACACGAGTGACATCACAAAATTCCGAGAGCTCTCTGGGATACCGTGGAATTTCCAGAGAAGGGACTGCTGATGTCGTGAGGCACGGCCTTTACCTCCTTGCTGATATTTCTCCCCGAACTGACCGACCGACCGACCGACCGACCAACCGGAACCTGAGGTTTCCTTTCCAGGAGTCTCTCCTCCGACACAGAGGGAGCCATTCAGGATTTCCTCCTTCCAAAACCAGAAATTTCTCTCTGCTTCATTAATATCTTCTCACTACTTCCTGAACCCATGGGGAGTTAGTTAGTTGAACACTCACTTTTTTCATGAATGACCCTTCCTCCCTCTCCTGAACATCTCATATTACTGATTCATACTCAGTAAAACAGTAATATGAGAAATTAGGCCAGGAGGACATGGAAGATGAGGGTTGAGTCTTCTGAAGTGAACAAGCACTTAGGGAAGGCTAAACTTAAGGGAATTTGACTCTGAGTGGCAAGACATGAATAGCTGCTGCCAAGGCACAGATACAGGCACCAACTGGGCCCTCGGCATCCTCCTGCATCATCAGAGCTGTGTGGGAAACTCAGCCCAAAGGAGGGGCCGTGTTCAAAGGGAGAGGGCATTTTCGAGGACAGCACTGTTTTCTTTTTCTTCTTTCTTTCTTTCTTTCTTTCTTTCTTTCTTTCTTTTTTTTTTTTCAAGACAGGGTTGTTCTGTAGTTTTTTTTTTTTTGGAGCCTGTCCTGGAACTAGCTCTTGTAGACCAGGCTGGTCTTGAACTCACATGCTTTCTTTTTTTTTCTATTGGATATTTTTGACTTCTTTATCAAAGATCAGGTGTTCGAAGATGTGTGGATCGATATCCGGGTCTTCTATTCGGTTCCATTGGTCCTCCTGTCTGTTCTTATGCCAGGACCAGGCTGTTTTCAGAACTGTAGCTTACAGAGTGTTCTTGCAGGTGGGGCACAGAAGAGGTTAATTACGGTACCTTAGTTCTTCTGCTTTTCTAGCAGACCGGAGCCCAGCTGACAGGAATCCAGTAGAGATGGTGTCAAGGTTCACACTGACACTAACAGCTGTAACTTGAGCAGGATTTGTGATCCACATGAAATTTGCAATGAATTGCAGCAAATCTGTGACACTCTAACTTGCTCAGGCTCAGTATCTGAACATACAGATGTTTGCAATGATCACTGGCTTCAGGATTTTTTTTTTGTTGTTGTTGTTGTTGTTTTGTTTTTCCACGAGACAGGGTTTCCCTGTAGCTGAAGTTTAACGGCCTGGTGTTTTTGTGACTTACTGCTTCAAAGAACTTCTCCATTTCTTTATCCCTAAGGGAAAAGAAATATAATCACTAAATACATTTAAGTGTCTTTCAACCATTTTAGATCCCTCTGTTGAGAGTTCTCTGTTTAGGTCTGTACTCCATTTTTTAAAATTGGATTATTTGTTCTTTGGATGACCAATTTCTCGACTTCTTTGTGTATTTTGGAGATTAGTGAAGATCTTTTCCCATTCTGTAAGGCCGTCGTTTTGTCTTGTTGGCCATGTTCTTTGCTTTACAGAAGCTTTTCAGTTTCAGGAGGTCTCACTTATTAATTGTTTCTCTCAGTGTCTGTTTTTTTTTCTTTTTTTTTCTTTTTTCTTTCTTTTTTTTTCTTTTTTTTCTTTTTTTCTTTTTTTCTTTTTTTTCTTCTTCTTCTTTTCTTTTTTTTTCTTTTTTTTCTCTCTTTAGTTTTTTTCTTTGTTCTTTTTTTTTGTTTTGTTTTTCTTTTTTCTTTTTTTTCTTTTTCTCTCAGTGTCTGTGCTACTGGGGTTCTATTTAGCAAGCGTTCTCCTGTGCCAATGTGTTCAAGTGCATTTGATATTTTTATTTTTATATTCTTTTATTGTGGATGAAGTCAATTATTTGAACTCTCAAATATTTTTATTGTTATTATCTCTCTATTTGTTTGCTTATTTGTGGTTGTTCACCAACTTGACTATCTAGAGGAAGTAAAAGTCGTAACAAGGTTTCCGTAGGTGAACCTGCGGAAGGATCATTAACGTGAGAGAGCAGCGGCGGCGGCTCTGCCCGCCCGCTCGCCTGCCTCGCCCGAGTTCTCGCCGGGAGGCGCGCTCCCCGGGTCGCACGTGTGTTGTGCGCACGGAGGAAGTGTGCGTGCGCACGGGCGCGCTTGGCGGTCGTGAGAGAGAGGTCGAGAGAGGGGGAAGGGGGACGGGCGCCGGCTCGCCCGCCCTCCTCGCCCCGTCCGAGGACCCGTGTCTGGCTCTGCCGCTGGCGGCTCACGGCGGACGGCGGCTCTCTTCCCGCTCTCGCTCTCCTCCGTCCACTCCCGCTGCTTGCCTCACCGCACCGCAGCGGCCCGCGGGTGTGTCCCCTCTTTCCCGGGCGCGCGCCTTTCCCTCTCCATCCCTCTTCCCGGGGGAGGATGGGCGAGGGTCTGGCGGCGCCCCGGGCCCCCTCTCGCCGCCGACCTCCGCTCGCGCGCCGTGGCGCCGCGGCGCGCCTGTCGGGGAGGCGGCGGAGGTTGGGCGCACTTTTTTTTCCCCCCTCTCCACCTCCTTCTCCAAAGGACCGGGGTAGACCATTAGTCCCTCCCACCGGGCGGGAGGCCATTTTTTTCCCCCGGGGATGCGGCGGGTCGACCAGATGTCCCGCTGGACTCTTTTTTTTTTTTTTTTTTTTTTTTTTAATGTATAATATATATTATATCTTCCTAGACCTGACGGGTCGACCAGTTGTCTCTGTGCACTTCCTTTTTTTTTGACGGACTGGAAGCGGGTCGACCAGTTGTCCGATTAAATATTTGGCCTTAAAATGCTAAGTACCGGGGTCGACCAGTTGGCCTTGTGAACTTGGGTCGACCAGTTGTCTTTTTCCATGTCTTGATTGAATGATGTCATTCTTCAATGTGTTGGTGGTTAGTTTATCTCTTTTGTTCTCTATGCCAACACGCCCCACTCACCAAACACTTTTTTTTTTAATTTATTTATTTACTTATTTTTATTTTACTTTTTTATTATTTATTTATTTATTTATACATACATACATACATCCTGTCTATCTGTCCAGATGGGGCAGGGGTAGAAGGGGCTAGCTATGAGAGGAAGGTGCTCGGTGGGCATCCAGTTGTAAATAAGGCTGGGAATAAATAGTTGAATATTAATTCATTTGAGTAATATTAAAACTGTTCAAGTAGAAAACAATTGCTTTCTTTTTCTGTTTGCCCAGAGATCTGACTGACTGCAACTTGGAAAGAAGACGGCCCTGCTGGACAGAGACCTCCCTCCTGCTTTGGGTGGGTCGACCAGTTTACATGTTTATTTCCACGTTTTGTCTTTTATGGATTGAATGGATGTGTCTCTCTCTTTTTTTTTTTTTTTGGTTTTTCGAGACAGGGTTTCTCTGTGGCTTTGGAGCCTGTCCTGGAACTAGCACTGTAGACCAGGCTGGTCTCGAACTCACAGAGATCCGCCTACCTCTGCCTCCCGAGTACTGGGATTAAAGGCGTGCGCCACCATCGCCCGGCTCTCATTTTTTTTTTCACGATTGCTTGCTTGCTTGCTTGCTTACTTACTTACTTACTTACTATCTGTTCAGCCCATCTCATTTACTTACTTCTTTAAAAAAAATGACCCACCTAGTTATTTACTTACTTACTTACTTACTTACTTGTTCATTCATTCCTTCACTTCCTTATCTTCTTTCATATATCTGTTTATTTATCTGCTGATTTAGCGTGACTCATTTACTTATTGAATGTTTCAATTATTATTTAGTTTTATTCATTTATTCATTCTTTATGTCTATTTTTATGTATGTATTTACTTACTTTCTTAATTTTTTTTTTACTTTTTAAAATTTACTTAATTTTTTTCTTTCTTTGGGAATGTAGATTCTTTCTTCCTTTCTTCCTTTCTTTCCTTCTTTCTGTCTCCTGACTGTCACTGGCTAAGAAAATGATGGCCTCCATGTCACTGGTCAGCATAGCAGCTCCTAAAATGGAATTTGATGAAGGGATACATAGATAGATAGATAGATAGATAGATAGATAGATAGATAGATAGATAGATAGATAGATGGGATGCGCACACGCTCACACACACACACACACACACACACACATATGCACGCACGTGCATGACATGTACAGATGGGGGGCGATTCCAATGTTTTCAGAGGAAGGTGCTCGCTGGTAATAATAAATGTGCTGGTAAATAAGGCTGGAAATAGCTGAATATTAAATCATTAAAACTCTTCAAATAAATAAAAAGCAATTCCATTTCTCTCTCTCTCTCTTTCTCACCATATACCAGCACATCTGAACTGACTGCAACATACAAAAGAAGAAGAAACACGGAAAGAAGACATCCCTGCTGGACAGGATCTGAGATGAGAATAAATTCATCGAATGGCTGCCAACAGCATTTCATTGAGAAGAGATTCCACATTTTATGCTGTACAGTTACTTAGTTAGATAGATAGATAAAGAGAGGCCTGTGAACTGGGGTGGGCTGTGGCTTCTCAGGTCACCTCAGGTCAGGGAGGGGCTGAGGAGTGTCCCATTGGCCTTGACAATAGGCAGGAGTCAGAGGTTAATGTCAGGGCAGGGCCTGAGAGTTCCTCAAAGGGAATGAATGGAGACCCTTGCTTACCTAAGAAATGCCTGACCTTGGAAAAGGACTTGTGGAAAGCGGGCCCTTGAAACTGTGGTTTCACGTCTTACTAGAAAGCTCCCTCTTGGAAGGGAAAGTCATCGTGATATCTTACTCTTTTCCCAAGGATACCCTACCTACCCTTCTGATCATTCTTACTGAATTAAGTCTTCCACTGCAAATAAATAAATAAATAAATAAATAATAAATGAAGTGGGTGAGTGAGTGAGTGAGTGAGTAAGTAAGTAAGTAAGTAAGTAAAAAAGCAAATACGTGGATGGACAAATAAATACAATGTTTGCTGTTGTTGAATGACTTTTGATTTCATAATGAATCTCTCTCTCTCTCTCTCTCACACACACACACACACACACTAAATATACAATAAAAGGAAGCATAACACCTTTACTCAGGGGGCAGAGTGAACTCTGAAAGTTTTCCAGGCGGGGGGGGGGGAGAGACAGAATATAAGAACAAAATGAGAAACAAGGAAAAATAGTGTTGGCTGGCTGGCCGGCTTTCAGTTCCCTGACAGAAATGAGCACATTGTGGAGGAAACACAAAATTGTTACACTATGTGGGTGTGATGAGGAGAGATTGTGAGTGAGTGTCCTGTCAGAACAAAGTTAGTCCCATAGTTGATGAAATTCATTATCCCAAAACTTCAGCAGAATATATCCCAAGTTTGCAAATGTGTGATCAGCTTGTGACAGGTTGGGCTGGAGATGCTGAGAACTGGGGAGCCCTCAATGCAAGAGCAGACACTCATTCCCATGAAGAGGGAGAGAGGGAGGGAGGGAGGGAGGGAGGGATCATTCATTCCTATACTCAAGTTTAAAGAAAGATGAGTGGCTATCTATGGAGAGACCACTCACAGGTATGAAAAATCATTTCCTAAAAATCAAATTTCTCAGTCAGTATGCAACTGCTATGGTGCTTCTCCTAGATAGAGCAAAACACACAAACAAACTGATTCCTTGATCTAGAGCCACAGTGCACATGCTGTGGAAAAGGGGACATGGCCAACTTGAATCACAGTATTCATCAGAGCATGAAAAGAGCGTAAAAAGGACACAGAGGAGAGATAATTGTGGTCCTTCCTTCCTCCCTCCCTCCCTCCCTCCCTCCTTCCCTCAGGAAGTGACTGACAGATGAGACTTTGTCCAAGCAGGTTCTGTCTGAAATACCAGACTTGAGTTTCCCCCTCTGTGGGAATTAGCTAATCAGTCCTCCCTTCTTTCTGTAGGAAGGTGGTGCATGTCTCTCAGAACTTACCTGGTTTCCTCTGCACCAGGTGAACCAGGGAAAAGCTTTCTAAGCCTTATTCAGACCCATAGAGGCTGCGCTGTGTGTGACTTCAGAGACCTCAGGGAGTATAGGGGTGGGTGGGTGCTTGATGCTTCAGACTCATGTCATTGAAGGACATAACATAGTCTGGATTCACAGAGATTCACAACACAGAGCCATTGTCACTTACTAACAGCTCAGGACACCCAGAGCTAACAAGAAATTGCAGTCTCAGCCGGGCTTTAATCACAGCACACACACAGATCTCTGTGAATTCAAAGATGGCCTGATTTACAGAGTGAGTTTTAGGACAGCCCAAGATACAAAAAGAAACCCTTTCTTGAAAAACAAAGCAAAACAGCAAAAGAAAGAAAGACAAGGAAAAAGAAAAAAATGGCAGTCTCTTTCCACTCTCTCCTCCATTGGCTCTTAAAGAGCTCTCAAGCTGAACTGGAGACCATGGTGTCACTCAAAACTGGGAAGCCAGAAACCTTAGGGGGGTCACAGGAGTCGGACTGACTGCAGCACTTGATGCCTCAACCCTGCTAATGGCTGTGATATAAGGCATGGTAAAATACGGGCTTTGGCAGAGCACTACTCCCCTTTCTCTATTATTATTGCTACACAACGAAAAGGACCGGGGGGGGGGTGATGATGTGCAGTCAGTGCTGGTATTGAAATCTCACTGACTCCTTCCGCACTCCTTGTCAATTCCCGACTTTGTCAAATCAACTATCGTGAATCTTTGATGTGGGTTGGCCCTTTAGGAACTCAGAGAAACAAGACAGACAGACCTGTTTCATCCCAGAAACCTCCCAGTTCCTGAGCCCTAGCCCTGGAAGTCTCAAAGCCATCACATCCAGAAATCTCTCTAGTCCCTGCTAGTGGTGAACTCACTTCGTCTTCCCCAGGACCACTAATTATTTCTCCATGTTTTCCTGTGAGATCTGAGGCCAGCTTTCTTCTTCCTCCCTCTGGCCTCTCCACGAACGATCTCCATTCTCTAGACAACATGTCTAGAACCGAGTCTTATAGGCACCGAGAGAGTGTGTCTTGAGGGCAGTTGGCGTTTCTAGGACACGAGTGACATCACAAAATTCCGAGAGCTCTCTGGGATACCGTGGAATTTCCAGAGAAGGGACTGCTGATGTCGTGAGGCACGGCCTTTACCTCCTTGCTGATATTTCTCCCCAAACTGACCGACCGACCGACCGACCGACCAACCGGAACCTGAGGTTTCCTTTCCAGGAGTCTCTCCTCCGACACAGAGGGAGCCATTCAGGATTTCCTCCTTCCAAAACCAGAAATTTCTCTCTGCTTCATTAATATCTTCTCACTACTTCCTGAACCCATGGGGAGTTAGTTAGTTGAACACTCACTTTTTTCATGAATGACCCTTCCTCCCTCTCCTGAACATCTCATATTACTGATTCATACTCAGTAAAACAGTAATATGAGAAATTAGGCCAGGAGGACATGGAAGATGAGGGTTGAGTCTTCTGAAGTGAACAAGCACTTAGGGAAGGCTAAACTTAAGGGAATTTGACTCTGAGTGGCAAGACATGAATAGCTGCTGCCAAGGCACAGATACAGGCACCAACTGGGCCCTCGGCATCCTCCTGCATCATCAGAGCTGTGTGGGAAACTCAGCCCAAAGGAGGGGCCGTGTTCAAAGGGAGAGGGCATTTTCGAGGACAGCACTGTTTTCTTTTTCTTCTTTCTTTCTTTCTTTCTTTCTTTCTTTCTTTCTTTCTTTCTTTCTTTTTTTTTTTTCGAGACAGGGTTGTTCTGTAGTTTTTTTTTTTTTTGGAGCCTGTCCTGGAACTAGCTCTTGTAGACCAGGCTGGTCTTGAACTCACATGCTTTCTTTTTTTTTCTATTGGATATTTTTGACTTCTTTATCAAAGATCAGGTGTTCGAAGATGTGTGGATCGATATCCGGGTCTTCTATTCGGTTCCATTGGTCCTCCTGTCTGTTCTTATGCCAGGACCAGGCTGTTTTCAGAACTGTAGCTTACAGAGTGTTCTTGCAGGTGGGGCACAGAAGAGGTTAATTACGGTACCTTAGTTCTTCTGCTTTTCTAGCAGACCGGAGCCCAGCTGACAGGAATCCAGTAGAGATGGTGTCAAGGTTCACACTGACACTAACAGCTGTAACTTGAGCAGGATTTGTGATCCACATGAAATTTGCAATGAATTGCAGCAAATCTGTGACACTCTAACTTGCTCAGGCTCAGTATCTGAACATACAGATGTTTGCAATGATCACTGGCTTCAGGATTTTTTTTTTTGTTGTTGTTGTTGTTGTTTTGTTTTTCCACGAGACAGGGTTTCCCTGTAGCTGAAGTTTAACGGCCTGGTGTTTTTGTGACTTACTGCTTCAAAGAACTTCTCCATTTCTTTATCCCTAAGGGAAAAGAAATATAATCACTAAATACATTTAAGTGTCTTTCAACCATTTTAGATCCCTCTGTTGAGAGTTCTCTGTTTAGGTCTGTACTCCATTTTTTAAAATTGGATTATTTGTTCTTTGGATGACCAATTTCTCGACTTCTTTGTGTATTTTGGAGATTAGTGAAGATCTTTTCCCATTCTGTAAGGCCGTCGTTTTGTCTTGTTGGCCATGTTCTTTGCTTTACAGAAGCTTTTCAGTTTTAGGAGGTCTCACTTATTAATTGTTTCTCTCAGTGTCTGTTTTTTTTTCTTTTTTTTTCTTTTTTCTTTCTTTTTTTTTCTTTTTTTTCTTTTTTTCTTTTTTTCTTTTTTTTCTTCTTCTTCTTTTCTTTTTTTTTCTTTTTTTCTCTCTTTAGTTTTTTTCTTTGTTCTTTTTTTTTGTTTTGTTTTTCTTTTTTTTTCTTTTTTCTTTTTTTTCTTTTTCTCTCAGTGTCTGTGCTACTGGGGTTCTATTTAGCAAGCGTTCTCCTGTGCCAATGTGTTCAAGTGCATTTGATATTTTTATTTTTATATTCTTTTATTGTGGATGAAGTCAATTATTTGAACTCTCAAATATTTTTATTGTTATTATCTCTCTATTTGTTTACTTATTTGTGGTTGTTCACCAACTTGACTATCTAGAGGAAGTAAAAGTCGTAACAAGGTTTCCGTAGGTGAACCTGCGGAAGGATCATTAACGTGAGAGAGCAGCGGCGGCGGCTCTGCCCGCCCGCTCGCCTGCCTCGCCCGAGTTCTCGCCGGGAGGCGCGCTCCCCGGGTCGCACGTGTGTTGTGCGCACGGAAGTGTGCGTGCGCACGGGCGCGCGTGGCGGTCGTGAGAGAGAGGTCGAGAGAGGGGGAAAGGGGACGGGCGCCGGCTCGCCCGCCCTCCTCGCCCCGTCCGAGGACCCGTGTCTGGCTCTGCCGCTGGCGGCTCACGGCGGACGGCGGCTCTCTTCCCGCTCTCGCTCTCCTCCGTCCACTCCCGCTGCTTGCCTCACCGCACCGCAGCGGCCCGCGGGTGTGTCCCCTCTTTCCCGGGCGCGCGCCTTTCCCTCTCCATCCCTCTTCCCGGGGGAGGATGGGCGAGGGTCTGGCGGCGCCCCGGGCCCCCTCTCGCCGCCGACCTCCGCTCGCGCGCCGTGGCGCCGCGGCGCGCCTGTCGGGGAGGCGGCGGAGGTTGGGCGCACTTTTTTCCCCCCTCTCCACCTCCTTCTCCAAAGGACCGGGGTAGACCAGTAGTCCCTCCCACCGGGCGGGAGGCCATTTTTTTCCCCCGGGGATGCGGCGGGTCGACCAGATGTCCCGC
Source organism: Microtus pennsylvanicus (assembly GCF_037038515.1). Classification (NCBI taxonomy): domain Eukaryota; kingdom Metazoa; phylum Chordata; class Mammalia; order Rodentia; family Cricetidae; genus Microtus; species Microtus pennsylvanicus. The sequence continues at coordinate 579,510 of NW_027460895.1, read as the reverse complement.
TGGACTCTTTTTTTTTTTTTTTTTTTTAATGTATAATATATATTATATCTTCCTAGACCTGACGGGTCGACCAGTTGTCTCTGTGCACTTCCTTTTTTTTTGACGGACTGGAAGCGGGTCGACCAGTTGTCCGATTAAATATTTGGCCTTAAAATGCTAAGTACCGGGGTCGACCAGTTGGCCTTGTGAACTTGGGTCGACCAGTTGTCTTTTTCCATGTCTTGATTGAATGATGTCATTCTTCAATGTGTTGGTGGTTAGTTTATCTCTTTTGTTCTCTATGCCAACACGCCCCACTCACCAAACACTTTTTTTTTAAATTTATTTATTTACTTATTTTTATTTTACTTTTTTATTATTTATTTATTTATTTATACATACATACATACATCCTGTCTATCTGTCCAGATGGGGCAGGGGTAGAAGGGGCTAGCTATGAGAGGAAGGTGCTCGGTGGGCATCCAGTTGTAAATAAGGCTGGGAATAAATAGCTGAATATTAATTCATTTGAGTAATATTAAAACTGTTCAAGTAGAAAACAATTGCTTTCTTTTTCTGTTTGCCCAGAGATCTGACTGACTGCAACTTGGAAAGAAGACGGCCCTGCTGGACAGAGACCTCCCTCCTGCTTTGGGTGGGTCGACCAGTTTACATGTTTATTTCCACGTTTTGTCTTTTATGGATTGAATGGATGTGTCTCTCTCTTTTTTTTTTTTTTTTTTTTTTGGTTTTTCGAGACAGGGTTTCTCTGTGGCTTTGGAGCCTGTCCTGGAACTAGCACTGTAGACCAGGCTGGTCTCGAACTCACAGAGATCCGCCTACCTCTGCCTCCCGAGTACTGGGATTAAAGGCGTGCGCCACCATCGCCCGGCTCTCATTTTTTTTTTTCACGATTGCTTGCTTGCTTGCTTGCTTACTTACTTACTTACTTACTATCTGTTCAGCCCATCTCATTTACTTACTTCTTTAAAAAAAATGACCCACCTAGTTATTTACTTACTTACTTACTTACTTACTTACTTGTTCATTCATTCCTTCACTTCCTTATCTTCTTTCATATATCTGTTTATTTATCTGCTGATTTAGCGTGACTCATTTACTTATTGAATGTTTCAATTATTATTTAGTTTTATTCATTTATTCATTCTTTATGTCTATTTTTATGTATGTATTTACTTACTTTCTTAATTTTTTTTTTTACTTTTTAAAATTTACTTAATTTTTTTCTTTCTTTGGGAATGTAGATTCTTTCTTCCTTTCTTCCTTTCTTTCCTTCTTTCTGTCTCCTGACTGTCACTGGCTAAGAAAATGGTGGCCTCCATGTCACTGGTCAGCATAGCAGCTCCTAAAATGGAATTTGATGAAGGGATACATAGATAGATAGATAGATAGATAGATAGATAGATAGATAGATAGATAGATAGATAGATGGGATGCGCACACGCTCACACACACACACACACACACACACACACATATGCACGCACGTGCATGACATGTACAGATGGGGGGCGATTCCAATGTTTTCAGAGGAAGGTGCTCGCTGGTAATAATAAATGTGCTGGTAAATAAGGCTGGAAATAGCTGAATATTAAATCATTAAAACTCTTCAAATAAATAAAAAGCAATTCCATTTCTCTCTCTCTCTCTTTCTCACCATATACCAGCACATCTGAACTGACTGCAACATACAAAAGAAGAAGAAACACGGAAAGAAGACATCCCTGCTGGACAGGATCTGAGATGAGAATAAATTCATCGAATGGCTGCCAACAGCATTTCATTGAGAAGAGATTCCACATTTTATGCTGTACAGTTACTTAGTTAGATACATAGATAAAGAGAGGCCTGTGAACTGGGGTGGGCTGTGGCTTCTCAGGTCACCTCAGGTCAGGGAGGGGCTGAGGAGTGTCCCATTGGCCTTGACAATAGGCAGGAGTCAGAGGTTAATGTCAGGGCAGGGCCTGAGAGTTCCTCAAAGGGAATGAATGGAGACCCTTGCTTACCTAAGAAATGCCTGACCTTGGAAAAGGACTTGTGGAAAGCGGGCCCTTGAAACTGTGGTTTCACGTCTTACTAGAAAGCTCCCTCTTGGAAGGGAAAGTCATCGTGATATCTTACTCTTTTCCCAAGGATACCCTACCTACCCTTCTGATCATTCTTACTGAATTAAGTCTTCCACTGCAAATAAATAAATAAATAAATAATAAATGAAGTGGGTGAGTGAGTGAGTGAGTGAGTAAGTAAGTAAGTAAGTAAGTAAACAAGCAAATACGTGGATGGACAAATAAATACAAAGTTTGCTGTTGTTGACTGATTTTTGATTTCATAATGAATCTCTCTCTCTCTCTCTCTCTCTCTCTCACACACACACACACACACTAAATATACAATAAAAGGAAGCATAACACCTTTACTCAGGGGGCAGAGTGAACTCTGAAAGTTTTCCAGGCGGGGGGGGGGGGAGAGACAGAATATAAGAACAAAATGAGAAACAAGGAAAAATAGTGTTGGCTGGCTGGCCGGCTTTCAGTTCCCTGACAGAAATGAGCACATTGTGGAGGAAACACAAAGTTGTTACACTATGTGGGTGTGATGAGGAGAGATTGTGAGTGAGTGTCCTGTCAGAACAAAGTTAGTCCCATAGTTGATGAAATTCATTATCCCAAAACTTCAGCAGAATATATCCCAAGTTTGCAAATGTGTGATCAGCTTGTGACAGGTTGGGCTGGAGATGCTGAGAACTGGGGAGCCCTCAATGCAAGAGCAGACACTCATTCCCATGAAGAGGGAGAGAGGGAGGGAGGGAGGGAGGGAGGGAGGGATCATTCATTCCTATACTCAAGTTTAAAGAAAGATGAGTGGCTATCTATGGAGAGACCACTCACAGATATGAAAAATCATTTCCTAAAAATCAAATTTCTCAGTCAGTATGCAACTGCTATGGTGCTTCTCCTAGATAGAGCAAAACACACAAACAAACTGATTCCTTGATCTAGAGCCACAGTGCACATGCTGTGGAAAAGGGGACATGGCCAACTTGAATCACAGTATTCATCAGAGCATGAAAAGAGCGTAAAAAGGACACAGAGGAGAGATAATTGTGGTCCTTCCTTCCTCCCTCCCTCCCTCCCTCCCTCCTTCCCTCAGGAAGTGACTGACAGATGAGACTTTGTCCAAGCAGGTTCTGTCTGAAATACCAGACTTGAGTTTCCCCCTCTGTGGGTATTAGCTAATCAGTCCTCCCTTCTTTCTGTAGGAAGGTGGTGCATGTCTCTCAGAACTTACCTGGTTTCCTCTGCACCAGGTGAACCAGGGAAAAGCTTTCTAAGCCTTATTCAGACCCATAGAGGCTGCGCTGTGTGTGACTTCAGAGACCTCAGGGAGTATAGGGGTGGGTGGGTGCTTGATGCTTCAGACTCATGTCATTGAAGGACATAACATAGTCTGGATTCACAGAGATTCACAACACAGAGCCATTGTCACTTACTAACAGCTCAGGACACCCAGAGCTAACAAGAAATTGCAGTCTCAGCCGGGCTTTAATCACAGCACACACACAGATCTCTGTGAATTCAAAGATGGCCTGATTTACAGAGTGAGTTTTAGGACAGCCCAAGATACAAAAAGAAACCCTTTCTTGAAAAACAAAGCAAAACAGCAAAAGAAAGAAAGACAAGGAAAAAGAAAAAAATGGCAGTCTCTTTCCACTCTCTCCTCCATTGGCTCTTAAAGAGCTCTCAAGCTGAACTGGAGACCATGGTGTCACTCAAAACTGGGAAGCCAGAAACCTTAGGGGGGTCACAGGAGTCGGACTGACTGCAGCACTTGATGCCTCAACCCTGCTAATGGCTGTGATATAAGGCATGGTAAAATACGGGCTTTGGCAGAGCACTACTCCCCTTTCTCTATTATTATTGCTACACAACGAAAAGGACCGGGGGGGGGGTGATGATGTGCAGTCAGTGCTGGTATTGAAATCTCACTGACTCCTTCCGCACTCCTTGTCAATTCCCGACTTTGTCAAATCAACTATCGTGAATCTTTGATGTGGGTTGGCCCTTTAGGAACTCAGAGAAACAAGACAGACAGACCTGTTTCATCCCAGAAACCTCCCAGTTCCTGAGCCCTAGCCCTGGAAGTCTCAAAGCCATCACATCCAGAAATCTCTCTAGTCCCTGCTAGTGGTGAACTCACTTCGTCTTCCCCAGGACCACTAATTATTTCTCCATGTTTTCCTGTGAGATCTGAGGCCAGCTTTCTTCTTCCTCCCTCTGGCCTCTCCACGAACGATCTCCATTCTCTAGACAACATGTCTAGAACCGAGTCTTATAGGCACCGAGAGAGTGTGTCTTGAGGGCAGTTGGCGTTTCTAGGACACGAGTGACATCACAAAATTCCGAGAGCTCTCTGGGATACCGTGGAATTTCCAGAGAAGGGACTGCTGATGTCGTGAGGCACGGCCTTTACCTCCTTGCTGATATTTCTCCCCGAACTGACCGACCGACCGACCGACCGACCAACCGGAACCTGAGGTTTCCTTTCCAGGAGTCTCTCCTCCGACACAGAGGGAGCCATTCAGGATTTCCTCCTTCCAAAACCAGAAATTTCTCTCTGCTTCATTAATATCTTCTCACTACTTCCTGAACCCATGGGGAGTTAGTTAGTTGAACACTCACTTTTTTCATGAATGACCCTTCCTCCCTCTCCTGAACATCTCATATTACTGATTCATACTCAGTAAAACAGTAATATGAGAAATTAGGCCAGGAGGACATGGAAGATGAGGGTTGAGTCTTCTGAAGTGAACAAGCACTTAGGGAAGGCTAAACTTAAGGGAATTTGACTCTGAGTGGCAAGACATGAATAGCTGCTGCCAAGGCACAGATACAGGCACCAACTGGGCCCTCGGCATCCTCCTGCATCATCAGAGCTGTGTGGGAAACTCAGCCCAAAGGAGGGGCCGTGTTCAAAGGGAGAGGGCATTTTCGAGGACAGCACTGTTTTCTTTTTCTTCTTTCTTTCTTTCTTTCTTTCTTTCTTTCTTTCTTTCTTTTTTTTTTTTCGAGACAGGGTTGTTCTGTAGTTTTTTTTTTTTTGGAGCCTGTCCTGGAACTAGCTCTTGTAGACCAGGCTGGTCTTGAACTCACATGCTTTCTTTTTTTTTCTATTGGATATTTTTGACTTCTTTATCAAAGATCAGGTGTTCGAAGATGTGTGGATCGATATCCGGGTCTTCTATTCGGTTCCATTGGTCCTCCTGTCTGTTCTTATGCCAGGACCAGGCTGTTTTCAGAACTGTAGCTTACAGAGTGTTCTTGCAGGTGGGGCACAGAAGAGGTTAATTACGGTACCTTAGTTCTTCTGCTTTTCTAGCAGACCGGAGCCCAGCTGACAGGAATCCAGTAGAGATGGTGTCAAGGTTCACACTGACACTAACAGCTGTAACTTGAGCAGGATTTGTGATCCACATGAAATTTGCAATGAATTGCAGCAAATCTGTGACACTCTAACTTGCTCAGGCTCAGTATCTGAACATACAGATGTTTGCAATGATCACTGGCTTCAGGATTTTTTTTTTGTTGTTGTTGTTGTTGTTTTGTTTTTCCACGAGACAGGGTTTCCCTGTAGCTGAAGTTTAACGGCCTGGTGTTTTTGTGACTTACTGCTTCAAAGAACTTCTCCATTTCTTTATCCCTAAGGGAAAAGAAATATAATCACTAAATACATTTAAGTGTCTTTCAACCATTTTAGATCCCTCTGTTGAGAGTTCTCTGTTTAGGTCTGTACTCCATTTTTTAAAATTGGATTATTTGTTCTTTGGATGACCAATTTCTCGACTTCTTTGTGTATTTTGGAGATTAGTGAAGATCTTTTCCCATTCTGTAAGGCCGTCGTTTTGTCTTGTTGGCCATGTTCTTTGCTTTACAGAAGCTTTTCAGTTTCAGGAGGTCTCACTTATTAATTGTTTCTCTCAGTGTCTGTTTTTTTTCTTTTTTTTTCTTTTTTCTTTCTTTTTTTTTCTTTTTTTTCTTTTTTTCTTTTTTTCTTTTTTTTTTCTTCTTCTTTTCTTTTTTTTTCTTTTTTTTCTCTCTTTAGTTTTTTTCTTTGTTCTTTTTTTTTGTTTTGTTTTTCTTTTTTTTTCTTTTTTCTTTTTTTTCTTTTTCTCTCAGTGTCTGTGCTACTGGGGTTCTATTTAGCAAGCGTTCTCCTGTGCCAATGTGTTCAAGTGCATTTGATATTTTTATTTTTATATTCTTTTATTGTGGATGAAGTCAATTATTTGAACTCTCAAATATTTTTATTGTTATTATCTCTCTATTTGTTTGCTTATTTGTGGTTGTTCACCAACTTGACTATCTAGAGGAAGTAAAAGTCGTAACAAGGTTTCCGTAGGTGAACCTGCGGAAGGATCATTAACGTGAGAGAGCAGCGGCGGCGGCTCTGCCCGCCCGCTCGCCTGCCTCGCCCGAGTTCTCGCTGGGAGGCGCGCTCCCCGGGTCGCACGTGTGTTGTGCGCACGGAAGTGTGCGTGCGCACGGGCGCGCGTGGCGGTCGTGAGAGGTCGAGAGAGGGGGAAGGGGGACGGGCGCCGGCTCGCCCGCCCTCCTCGCCCCTTCCGAGGACCCGTGTCTGGCTCTGCCGCTGGCGGCTCACGGCGGACGGCGGCTCTCTTCCCGCTCTCGCTCTCCTCCATCCACTCCCGCTGCTTGCCTCACCGCACCGCAGCGGCCCGCGGGTGTGTCCCCTCTTTCCCGGGCGCGCGCCTTTCCCTCTCCATCCCTCTTCCCGGGGGAGGATGGGCGAGGGTCTGGCGGCGCCCCGGGCCCCCTCTTGCCGCCGACCTCTGCTCGCGCGCCGTGGCGCCGCGGCGCGCCTGTCGGGGAGGCGGCGGAGGTTGGGCGCACTTTTTTTTCCCCCCTCTCCACCTCCTTCTCCAAAGGACCGGGGTAGACCAGTAGTCCCTCCCACCGGGCGGGAGGCCATTTTTTTCCCCCGGGGATGCGGCGGGTCGACCAGATGTCCCGCTGGACTCTTTTTTTTTTTTTTTAATGTATAATATATATTATATCTTCCTAGACCTGACGGGTCGACCAGTTGTCTCTGTGCACTTCCTTTTTTTTTGACGGACTGGAAGCGGGTCGACCAGTTGTCCGATTAAATATTTGGCCTTAAAATGCTAAGTACCGGGGTCGACCAGTTGGCCTTGTGAACTTGGGTCGACCAGTTGTCTTTTTCCATGTCTTGATTGAATGATGTCATTCTTCAATGTGTTGGTGGTTAGTTTATCTCTTTTGTTCTCTATGCCAACACGCCCCACTCACCAAACACTTTTTTTTTTAATTTATTTATTTACTTATTTTTATTTTACTTTTTTATTATTTATTTATTTATTTATACATACATACATACATCCTGTCTATCTGTCCAGATGGGGCAGGGGTAGAAGGGGCTAGCTATGAGAGGAAGGTGCTCGGTGGGCATCCAGTTGTAAATAAGGCTGGGAATAAATAGCTGAATATTAATTCATTTGAGTAATATTAAAACTGTTCAAGTAGAAAACAATTGCTTTCTTTTTCTGTTTGCCCAGAGATCTGACTGACTGCAACTTGGAAAGAAGACGGCCCTGCTGGACAGAGACCTCCCTCCTGCTTTGGGTGGGTCGACCAGTTTACATGTTTATTTCCACGTTTTGTCTTTTATGGATTGAATGGATGTGTCTCTCTCTTTTTTTTTTTTTTTTTGGTTTTTCGAGACAGGGTTTCTCTGTGGCTTTGGAGCCTGTCCTGGAACTAGCACTGTAGACCAGGCTGGTCTCGAACTCACAGAGATCCGCCTACCTCTGCCTCCCGAGTACTGGGATTAAAGGCGTGCGCCACCATCGCCCGGCTCTCATTTTTTTTTTCACGATTGCTTGCTTGCTTGCTTGCTTACTTACTTACTTACTTACTATCTGTTCAGCCCATCTCATTTACTTACTTCTTTAAAAAAAATGACCCACCTAGTTATTTACTTACTTACTTACTTACTTACTTGTTCATTCATTCCTTCACTTCCTTATCTTCTTTCATATATCTGTTTATTTATCTGCTGATTTAGCGTGACTCATTTACTTATTGAATGTTTCAATTATTATTTAGTTTTATTCATTTATTCATTCTTTATGTCTATTTGTATGTATGTATTTACTTACTTTCTTAATTTTTTTTTTTACTTTTTAAAATTTACTTAATTTTTTTCTTTCTTTGGGAATGTAGATTCTTTCTTCCTTTCTTTCCTTCTTTCTGTCTCCTGACTGTCACTGGCTAAGAAAATGGTGGCCTCCATGTCACTGGTCAGCATAGCAGCTCCTAAAATGGAATTTGATGAAGGGATACATAGATAGATAGATAGATAGATAGATAGATAGATAGATAGATAGATAGATAGATAGAGAGATAGATGGGATGCGCACACGCTCACACACACACACACACACACACACACATATGCACGCACGTGCATGACATGTACAGATGGGGGGCGATTCCAATGTTTTCAGAGGAAGGTGCTCGCTGGTAATAATAAATGTGCTGGTAAATAAGGCTGGAAATAGCTGAATATTAAATCATTAAAACTCTTCAAATAAATAAAAAGCAATTCCATTTCTATCTCTCTCTCTTTCTCACCATATACCAGCACATCTGAACTGACTGCAACATACAAAAGAAGAAGAAACACGGAAAGAAGACATCCCTGCTGGACAGGATCTGAGATGAGAATAAATTCATCGAATGGCTGCCAACAGCATTTCATTGAGAAGAGATTCCACATTTTATGCTGTACAGTTACTTAGTTAGATAGATAGATAAAGAGAGGCCTGTGAACTGGGGTGGGCTGTGGCTTCTCAGGTCACCTCAGGTCAGGGAGGGGCTGAGGAGTGTCCCATTGGCCTTGACAATAGGCAGGAGTCAGAGGTTAATGTCAGGGCAGGGCCTGAGAGTTCCTCAAAGGGAATGAATGGAGACCCTTGCTTACCTAAGAAATGCCTGACCTTGGAAAAGGACTTGTGGAAAGCGGGCCCTTGAAACTGTGGTTTCACGTCTTACTAGAAAGCTCCCTCTTGGAAGGGAAAGTCATCGTGATATCTTACTCTTTTCCCAAGGATACCCTACCTACCCTTCTGATCATTCTTACTGAATTAAGTCTTCCACTGCAAATAAATAAATAAATAAATAATAAATGAAGTGGGTGAGTGAGTGAGTGAGTGAGTAAGTAAGTAAGTAAGTAAGTAAACAAGCAAATACGTGGATGGACAAATAAATACAAAGTTTGCTGTTGTTGACTGACTTTTGATTTCATAATGAATCTCTCTCTCTCTCTCTCTCTCTCACACATACACACACACACACACACACACACACACACACACTAAATATACAATAAAAGGAAGCATAACACCTTTACTCAGGGGGCAGAGTGAACTCTGAAAGTTTTCCAGGCGGGGGGGGGGAGAGACAGAATATAAGAACAAAATGAGAAACAAGGAAAAATAGTGTTGGCTGGCTGGCCGGCTTTCAGTTCCCTGACAGAAATGAGCACATTGTGGAGGAAACACAAAGTTGTTACACTATGTGGGTGTGATGAGGAGAGATTGTGAGTGAGTGTCCTGTCAGAACAAAGTTAGTCCCATAGTTGATGAAATTCATTATCCCAAAACTTCAGCAGAATATATCCCAAGTTTGCAAATGTGTGATCAGCTTGTGACAGGTTGGGCTGGAGATGCTGAGAACTGGGGAGCCCTCAATGCAAGAGAAGACACTCATTCCCATGAAGAGGGAGAGAGGGAGGGAGGGAGGGAGGGATCATTCATTCCTATACTCAAGTTTAAAGAAAGATGAGTGGCTATCTATGGAGAGACCACTCACAGATATGAAAAATCATTTCCTAAAAATCAAATTTCTCAGTCAGTATGCAACTGCTATGGTGCTTCTCCTAGATAGAGCAAAACACACAAACAAACTGATTCCTTGATCTAGAGCCACAGTGCACATGCTGTGGAAAAGGGGACATGGCCAACTTGAATCACAATATTCATCAGAGCATGAAAAGAGCGTAAAAAGGACACAGAGGAGAGATAATTGTGGTCCTTCCTTCCTCCCTCCCTCCCTCCCTCCCTCCCTCCCTCCTTCCCTCAGGAAGTGACTGACAGATGAGACTTTGTCCAAGCAGGTTCTGTCTGAAATACCAGACTTGAGTTTCCCCCTCTGTGGGTATTAGCTAATCAGTCCTCCCTTCTTTCTGTAGGAAGGTGGTGCATGTCTCTCAGAACTTACCTGGTTTCCTCTGCACCAGGTGAACCAGGGAAAAGCTTTCTAAGCCTTATTCAGACCCATAGAGGCTGCGCTGTGTGTGACTTCAGAGACCTCAGGGAGTATAGGGGTGGGTGGGTGCTTGATGCTTCAGACTCATGTCATTGAAGGACATAACATAGTCTGGATTCACAGAGATTCACAACACAGAGCCATTGTCACTTACTAACAGCTCAGGACACCCAGAGCTAACAAGAAATTGCAGTCTCAGCCGGGCTTTAATCACAGCACACACACAGATCTCTGTGAATTCAAAGATGGCCTGATTTACAGAGTGAGTTTTAGGACAGCCCAAGATACAAAAAGAAACCCTTTCTTGAAAAACAAAGCAAAACAGCAAAAGAAAGAAAGACAAGGAAAAAGAAAAAAATGGCAGTCTCTTTCCACTCTCTCCTCCATTGGCTCTTAAAGAGCTCTCAAGCTGAACTGGAGACCATGGTGTCACTCAAAACTGGGAAGCCAGAAACCTTAGGGGGGTCACAGGAGTCGGACTGACTGCAGCACTTGATGCCTCAACCCTGCTAATGGCTGTGATATAAGGCATGGTAAAATACGGGCTTTGGCAGAGCACTACTCCCCTTTCTCTATTATTATTGCTACACAACGAAAAGGACCGGGGGGGGGGGGTGATGATGTGCAGTCAGTGCTGGTATTGAAATCTCACTGACTCCTTCCGCACTCCTTGTCAATTCCCGACTTTGTCAAATCAACTATCGTGAATCTTTGATGTGGGTTGGCCCTTTAGGAACTCAGAGAAACAAGACAGACAGACCTGTTTCATCCCAGAAACCTCCCAGTTCCTGAGCCCTAGCCCTGGAAGTCTCAAAGCCATCACATTCAGAAATCTCTCTAGTCCCTGCTAGTGGTGAACTCACTTCGTCTTCCCCAGGACCACTAATTATTTCTCCATGTTTTCCTGTGAGATCTGAGGCCAGCTTTCTTCTTCCTCCCTCTGGCCTCTCCACGAACGATCTCCATTCTCTAGACAACATGTCTAGAACCGAGTCTTATAGGCACCGAGAGAGTGTGTCTTGAGGGCAGTTGGCGTTTCTAGGACACGAGTGACATCACAAAATTCCGAGAGCTCTCTGGGATACCGTGGAATTTCCAGAGAAGGGACTGCTGATGTCGTGAGGCACGGCCTTTACCTCCTTGCTGATATTTCTCCCCGAACTGACCGACCGACCGACCGACCGACCAACCGGAACCTGAGGTTTCCTTTCCAGGAGTCTCTCCTCCGACACAGAGGGAGCCATTCAGGATTTCCTCCTTCCAAAACCAGAAATTTCTCTCTGCTTCATTAATATCTTCTCACTACTTCCTGAACCCATGGGGAGTTAGTTAGTTGAACACTCACTTTTTTCATGAATGACCCTTCCTCTCTCTCCTGAACATCTCATATTACTGATTCATACTCAGTAAAACAGTAATATGAGAAATTAGGCCAGGAGGACATGGAAGATGAGGGTTGAGTCTTCTGAAGTGAACAAGCACTTAGGGAAGGCTAAACTTAAGGGAATTTGACTCTGAGTGGCAAGACATGAATAGCTGCTGCCAAGGCACAGATACAGGCACCAACTGGGCCCTCGGCATCCTCCTGCATCATCAGAGCTGTGTGGGAAACTCAGCCCAAAGGAGGGGCCGTGTTCAAAGGGAGAGGGCATTTTCAAGGACAGCACTGTTTTCTTTTTCTTCTTTCTTTCTTTCTTTCTTTCTTTCTTTTTTTTTTTTCGAGACAGGGTTGTTCTGTAGTTTTTTTTTTTTTGGAGCCTGTCCTGGAACTAGCTCTTGTAGACCAGGCTGGTCTTGAACTCACATGCTTTCTTTTTTTTTCTATTGGATATTTTTGACTTCTTTATCAAAGATCAGGTGTTCGAAGATGTGTGGATCGATATCCGGGTCTTCTATTCGGTTCCATTGGTCCTCCTGTCTGTTCTTATGCCAGGACCAGGCTGTTTTCAGAACTGTAGCTTACAGAGTGTTCTTGCAGGTGGGGCACAGAAGAGGTTAATTACGGTACCTTAGTTCTTCTGCTTTTCTAGCAGACCGGAGCCCAGCTGACAGGAATCCAGTAGAGATGGTGTCAAGGTTCACACTGACACTAACAGCTGTAACTTGAGCAGGATTTGTGATCCACATGAAATTTGCAATGAATTGCAGCAAATCTGTGACACTCTAACTTGCTCAGGCTCAGTATCTGAACATACAGATGTTTGCAATGATCACTGGCTTCAGGATTTTTTTTTTTTGTTGTTGTTGTTTTGTTTTTCCACGAGACAGGGTTTCCCTGTAGCTGAAGTTTAACGGCCTGGTGTTTTTGTGACTTACTGCTTCAAAGAACTTCTCCATTTCTTTATCCCTAAGGGAAAAGAAATATAATCACTAAATACATTTAAGTGTCTTTCAACCATTTAAAAACCCTCTGTTGAGAGTTCTCTGTTTAGGTCTGTACTCCATTTTTTAAAATTGGATTATTTGTTCTTTGGATGACCAATTTCTCGACTTCTTTGTGTATTTTGGAGATTAGTGAAGATCTTTTCCCATTCTGTAAGGCCGTCGTTTTGTCTTGTTGGCCATGTTCTTTGCTTTACAGAAGCTTTTCAGTTTCAGGAGGTCTCACTTATTAATTGTTTCTCTCAGTGTCTGTTTTTTTTTCTTTTTTTTTCTTTTTTCTTTCTTTTTTTTTTCTTTTTTTTCTTTTTTTCTTTTTTTCTTTTTTTTCTTCTTCTTCTTTTCTTTTTTTTTCTTTTTTTTCTCTCTTTAGTTTTTTTCTTTGTTCTTTTTTTTGTTTTGTTTTTCTTTTTTTTTTCTTTTTTCTTTTTTTTCTTTTTCTCTCAGTGTCTGTGCTACTGGGGTTCTATTTAGCAAGCGTTCTCCTGTGCCAATGTGTTCAAGTGCATTTGATATTTTTATTTTTATATTCTTTTATTGTGGATGAAGTCAATTATTTGAACTCTCAAATATTTTTATTGTTATTATCTCTCTATTTGTTTGCTTATTTGTGGTTGTTCACCAACTTGACTATCTAGAGGAAGTAAAAGTCGTAACAAGGTTTCCGTAGGTGAACCTGCGGAAGGATCATTAACGTGAGAGAGCAGCGGCGGCGGCTCTGCCCGCCCGCTCGCCTGCCTCGCCCGAGTTCTCGCCGGGAGGCGCGCTCCCCGGGTCGCACGTGTGTTGTGCGCACGGAAGTGTGCGTGCGCACGGGCGCGCGTGGCGGTCGTGAGAGAGAGGTCGAGAGAGGGGGAAGGGGGACGGGCGCCGGCTCGCCCGCACTCCTCGCCCCGTCCGAGGACCCGTGTCTGGCTCTGCCGCTGGCGGCTCACGGCGGACGGCGGCTCTCTTCCCGCTCTCGCTCTCCTCCGTCCACTCCCGCTGCTTGCCTCACCGCACCGCAGCGGCCCGCGGGTGTGTCCCCTCTTTCCCGGGCGCGCGCCTTTCCCTCTCCATCCCTCTTCCCGGGGGAGGATGGGCGAGGGTCTGGCGGCGCCCCGGGCCCCCTCTCGCCGCCGACCTCCGCTCGCGCGCCGTGGCGCCGCGGCGCGCCTGTCGGGGAGGCGGCGGAGGTTGGGCGCACTTTTTTTTCCCCCCTCTCCACCTCCTTCTCCAAAGGACCGGGGTAGACCAGTAGTCCCTCCCACCGGGCGGGAGGCCATTTTTTTCCCCCGGGGATGCGGCGGGTCGACCAGATGTCCCGCTGGACTCTTTTTTTTTTTTTTTTTTTTTTTTAATGTATAATATATATTATATCTTCCTAGACCTGACGGGTCGACCAGTTGTCTCTGTGCACTTCCTTTTTTTTTTGACGGACTGGAAGCGGGTCGACCAGTTGTCCGATTAAATATTTGGCCTTAAAATGCTAAGTACCGGGGTCGACCAGTTGGCCTTGTGAACTTGGGTCGACCAGTTGTCTTTTTCCATGTCTTGATTGAATGATGTCATTCTTCAATGTGTTGGTGGTTAGTTTATCTCTTTTGTTCTCTATGCCAACACGCCCCACTCACCAAACACTTTTTTTTTTAATTTATTTATTTACTTATTTTTATTTTACTTTTTTATTATTTATTTATTTATTTATACATACATACATACATCCTGTCTATCTGTCCAGATGGGGCAGGGGTAGAAGGGGCTAGCTATGAGAGGAAGGTGCTCGGTGGGCATCCAGTTGTAAATAAGGCTGGGAATAAATAGCTGAATATTAATTCATTTGAGTAATATTAAAACTGTTCAAGTAGAAAACAATTGCTTTCTTTTTCTGTTTGCCCAGAGATCTGACTGACTGCAACTTGGAAAGAAGACGGCCCTGCTGGACAGAGACCTCCCTCCTGCTTTGGGTGGGTCGACCAGTTTACATGTTTATTTCCACGTTTTGTCTTTTATGGATTGAATGGATGTGTCTCTCTCTTTTTTTTTTTTTTTTGGTTTTTCGAGACAGGGTTTCTCTGTGGCTTTGGAGCCTGTCCTGGAACTAGCACTGTAGACCAGGCTGGTCTCGAACTCACAGAGATCCGCCTACCTCTGCCTCCCGAGTACTGGGATTAAAGGCGTGCGCCACCAGCGCCCGGCTCTCATTTTTTTTTTCACGATTGCTTGCTTGCTTGCTTGCTTACTTACTTACTTACTTACTATCTGTTCAGCCCATCTCATTTACTTACTTCTTTAAAAAAAAATGACCCACCTAGTTATTTACTTACTTACTTACTTACTTACTTGTTCATTCATTCCTTCACTTCCTTATCTTCTTTCATATATCTGTTTATTTATCTGCTGATTTAGCGTGACTCATTTACTTATTGAATGTTTCAATTATTATTTAGTTTTATTCATTTATTCATTCTTTATGTCTATTTGTATGTATGTATTTACTTACTTTCTTAATTTTTTTTTTTACTTTTTAAAATTTACTTAATTTTTTTCTTTCTTTGGGAATGTAGATTCTTTCTTCCTTTCTTTCCTTCTTTCTGTCTCCTGACTGTCACTGGCTAAGAAAATGGTGGCCTCCATGTCACTGGTCAGCATAGCAGCTCCTAAAATGGAATTTGATGAAGGGATACATAGATAGATAGATAGATAGATAGATAGATAGATAGATAGATAGATAGATAGATAGGATGCGCACACGCTCACACACACACACACACACACACATATGCACGCACGTGCATGACATGTACAGATGGGGGGCGATTCCAATGTTTTCAGAGGAAGGTGCTCGCTGGTAATAATAAATGTGCTGGTAAATAAGGCTGGAAATAGCTGAATATTAAATCATTAAAACTCTTCAAATAAATAAAAAGCAATTCCATTTCTCTCTCTCTTTCTCACCATATACCAGCACATCTGAACTGACTGCAACATACAAAAGAAGAAGAAACACGGAAAGAAGACATCCCTGCTGGACAGGATCTGAGATGAGAATAAATTCATCGAATGGCTGCCAACAGCATTTCATTGAGAAGAGATTCCACATTTTATGCTGTACAGTTACTTAGTTAGATAGATAGATAAAGAGAGGCCTGTGAACTGGGGTGGGCTGTGGCTTCTCAGGTCACCTCAGGTCAGGGAGGGGCTGAGGAGTGTCCCATTGGCCTTGACAATAGGCAGGAGTCAGAGGTTAATGTCAGGGCAGGGCCTGAGAGTTCCTCAAAGGGAATGAATGGAGACCCTTGCTTACCTAAGAAATGCCTGACCTTGGAAAAGGACTTGTGGAAAGCGGGCCCTTGAAACTGTGGTTTCACGTCTTACTAGAAAGCTCCCTCTTGGAAGGGAAAGTCATCGTGATATCTTACTCTTTTCCCAAGGATACCCTACCTACCCTTCTGATCATTCTTACTGAATTAAGTCTTCCACTGCAAATAAATAAATAAATAAATAATAAATGAAGTGGGTGAGTGAGTGAGTGAGTGAGTAAGTAAGTAAGTAAGTAAACAAGCAAATACGTGGATGGACAAATAAATACAAAGTTTGCTGTTGTTGACTGACTTTTGATTTCATAATGAATCTCTCTCTCTCTCTCTCTCTCTCACACATACACACACACACACACACTCACACACACACACTAAATATACAATAAAAGGAAGCATAACACCTTTACTCAGGGGGCAGAGTGAACTCTGAAAGTTTTCCAGGCGGGGGGGGGGGAGAGACAGAATATAAGAACAAAATGAGAAACAAGGAAAAATAGTGTTGGCTGGCTGGCCGGCTTTCAGTTCCCTGACAGAAATGAGCACATTGTGGAGGAAACACAAAGTTGTTACACTATGTGGGTGTGATGAGGAGAGATTGTGAGTGAGTGTCCTGTCAGAACAAAGTTAGTCCCATAGTTGATGAAATTCATTATCCCAAAACTTCAGCAGAATATATCCCAAGTTTGCAAATGTGTGATCAGCTTGTGACAGGTTGGGCTGGAGATGCTGAGAACTGGGGAGCCCTCAATGCAAGAGCAGACACTCATTCCCATGAAGAGGGAGAGAGGGAGGGAGGGAGGGAGGGAGGGAGGGAGGGAGGGATCATTCATTCCTATACTCAAGTTTAAAGAAAGATGAGTGGCTATCTATGGAGAGACCACTCACAGATATGAAAAATCATTTCCTAAAAATCAAATTTCTCAGTCAGTATGCAACTGCTATGGTGCTTCTCCTAGATAGAGCAAAACACACAAACAAACTGATTCCTTGATCTAGAGCCACAGTGCACATGCTGTGGAAAAGGGGACATGGCCAACTTGAATCACAATATTCATCAGAGCATGAAAAGAGCGTAAAAAGGACACAGAGGAGAGATAATTGTGGTCCTTCCTTCCTCCCTCCCTCCCTCCCTCCCTCCCTCCCTCCCTCCCTCCCTCCTTCCCTCAGGAAGTGACTGACAGATGAGACTTTGTCCAAGCAGGTTCTGTCTGAAATACCAGACTTGAGTTTCCCCCTCTGTGGGTATTAGCTAATCAGTCCTCCCTTCTTTCTGTAGGAAGGTGGTGCATGTCTCTCAGAACTTACCTGGTTTCCTCTGCACCAGGTGAACCAGGGAAAAGCTTTCTAAGCCTTATTCAGACCCATAGAGGCTGCGCTGTGTGTGACTTCAGAGACCTCAGGGAGTATAGGGGTGGGTGGGTGCTTGATGCTTCAGACTCATGTCATTGAAGGACATAACATAGTCTGGATTCACAGAGATTCACAACACAGAGCCATTGTCACTTACTAACAGCTCAGGACACCCAGAGCTAACAAGAAATTGCAGTCTCAGACGGCCTTTAATCACAGCACACACACAGATCTCTGTGAATTCAAAGATGGCCTGATTTACAGAGTGAGTTTTAGGACAGCCCAAGATACACAAAGAAACCCTTTCTTGAAAAACAAAGCAAAACAGCAAAAGAAAGAAAGACAAGGAAAAAGAAAAAAATGGCAGTCTCTTTCCACTCTCTCCTCCATTGGCTCTTAAAGAGCTCTCAAGCTGAACTGGAGACCATGGTGTCACTCAAAACTGGGAAGCCAGAAACCTTAGGGGGGTCACAGGAGTCGGACTGACTGCAGCACTTGATGCCTCAACCCTGCTAATGGCTGTGATATAAGGCATGGTAAAATACGGGCTTTGGCAGAGCGCTACTCCCCTTTCTCTATTATTATTGCTACACAACGAAAAGGACCGGGGGGGGGGGGTGATGATGTGCAGTCAGTGCTGGTATTGAAATCTCACTGACTCCTTCCGCACTCCTTGTCAATTCCCGACTTTGTCAAATCAACTATCGTGAATCTTTGATGTGGGTTGGCCCTTTAGGAACTCAGAGAAACAAGACAGACAGACGTGTTTCATCCCAGAAACCTCCCAGTTCCTGAGCCCTAGCCCTGGAAGTCTCAAAGCCATCACATCCAGAAATCTCTCTAGTCCCTGCTAGTGGTGAACTCACTTCGTCTTCCCCAGGACCACTAATTATTTCTCCATGTTTTCCTGTGAGATCTGAGGCCAGCTTTCTTCTTCCTCCCTCTGGCCTCTCCACGAACGATCTCCATTCTCTAGACAACATGTCTAGAACCGAGTCTTATAGGCACCGAGAGAGTGTGTCTTGAGGGCAGTTGGCGTTTCTAGGACACGAGTGACATCACAAAATTCCGAGAGCTCTCTGGGATACCGTGGAATTTCCAGAGAAGGGACTGCTGATGTCGTGAGGCACGGCCTTTACCTCCTTGCTGATATTTCTCCCCGAACTGACCGACCGACCGACCGACCGACCAACCGGAACCTGAGGTTTCCTTTCCAGGAGTCTCTCCTCCGACACAGAGGGAGCCATTCAGGATTTCCTCCTTCCAAAACCAGAAATTTCTCTCTGCTTCATTAATATCTTCTCACTACTTCCTGAACCCATGGGGAGTTAGTTAGTTGAACACTCACTTTTTTCATGAATGACCCTTCCTCTCTCTCCTGAACATCTCATATTACTGATTCATACTCAGTAAAACAGTAATATGAGAAATTAGGCCAGGAGGACATGGAAGATGAGGGTTGAGTCTTCTGAAGTGAACAAGCACTTAGGGAAGGCTAAACTTAAGGGAATTTGACTCTGAGTGGCAAGACATGAATAGCTGCTGCCAAGGCACAGATACAGGCACCAACTGGGCCCTCGGCATCCTCCTGCATCATCAGAGCTGTGTGGGAAACTCAGCCCAAAGGAGGGGCCGTGTTCAAAGGGAGAGGGCATTTTCGAGGACAGCACTGTTTTCTTTTTCTTCTTTCTTTCTTTCTTTCTTTCTTTCTTTTTTTTTTCGAGACAGGGTTGTTCTGTAGTTTTTTTTTTTTTTGGAGCCTGTCCTGGAACTAGCTCTTGTAGACCAGGCTGGTCTTGAACTCACATGCTTTCTTTTTTTTTCTATTGGATATTTTTGACTTCTTTATCAAAGATCAGGTGTTCGAAGATGTGTGGATCGATATCCGGGTCTTCTATTCGGTTCCATTGGTCCTCCTGTCTGTTCTTATGCCAGGACCAGGCTGTTTTCAGAACTGTAGCTTACAGAGTGTTCTTGCAGGTGGGGCACAGAAGAGGTTAATTACGGTACCTTAGTTCTTCTGCTTTTCTAGCAGACCGGAGCCCAGCTGACAGGAATCCAGTAGAGATGGTGTCAAGGTTCACACTGACACTAACAGCTGTAACTTGAGCAGGATTTGTGATCCACATGAAATTTGCAATGAATTGCAGCAAATCTGTGACACTCTAACTTGCTCAGGCTCAGTATCTGAACATACAGATGTTTGCAATGATCACTGGCTTCAGGATTTTTTTTTTTTGTTGTTGTTGTTGTTTTGTTTTTCCACGAGACAGGGTTTCCCTGTAGCTGAAGTTTAACGGCCTGGTGTTTTTGTGACTTACTGCTTCAAAGAACTTCTCCATTTCTTTATCCCTAAGGGAAAAGAAATATAATCACTAAATACATTTAAGTGTCTTTCAACCATTTTAGATCCCTCTGTTGAGAGTTCTCTGTTTAGGTCTGTACTCCATTTTTTAAAATTGGATTATTTGTTCTTTGGATGACCAATTTCTCAACTTCTTTGTGTATTTTGGAGATTAGTGAAGATCTTTTCCCATTCTGTAAGGCCGTCGTTTTGTCTTGTTGGCCATGTTCTTTGCTTTACAGAAGCTTTTCACTTTCAGGAGGTCTCACTTATTAATTGTTTCTCTCAGTGTCTGTTTTTTTTCTTTTTTTTTCTTTTTTCTTTCTTTTTTTTTCTTTTTTTTCTTTTTTTCTTTTTTCTTTTTTTTCTTCTTCTTCTTTTCTTTTTTTTTTCTTTTTTTTCTCTCTTTAGTTTTTTTCTTTGTTCTTTTTTTTTGTTTTGTTTTTCTTTTTTTTTTCTTTTTTCTTTTTTTTCTTTTTCTCTCAGTGTCTGTGCTACTGGGGTTCTATTTAGCAAGCGTTCTCCTGTGCCAATGTGTTCAAGTGCATTTGATATTTTTATTTTTATATTCTTTTATTGTGGATGAAGTCAATTATTTGAACTCTCAAATATTTTTATTGTTATTATCTCTCTATTTGTTTGCTTATTTGTGGTTGTTCACCAACTTGACTATCTAGAGGAAGTAAAAGTCGTAACAAGGTTTCCGTAGGTGAACCTGCGGAAGGATCATTAACGTGAGAGAGCAGCAGCGGCGGCTCTGCCCGCCCGCTCACCTGCCTCGCCCGAGTTCTCGCCGGGAGGCGCGCTCCCCGGGTCGCACGTGTGTTGTGCGCACGGAAGTGTGCGTGCGCACGGGCGCGCGTGGCGGTCGTGAGAGAGAGGTCGAGAGAGGGGGAAGGGGGACGGGCGCCGGCTCGCCCGCCCTCCTCGCCCCGTCCGAGGACCCGTGTCTGGCTCTGCCGCTGGCGGCTCACGGCGGACGGCGGCTCTCTTCCCGCTCTCGCTCTCCTCCATCCACTCCCGCTGCTTGCCTCACCGCACCACAGCGGCCCGCGGGTGTGTCCCCTCTTTCCCGGGCGCGCGCCTTTCCCTCTCCATCCCTCTTCCCGGGGGAGGATGGGCGAGGGTCTGGCGGCGCCCCGGGGCCCCTCTCGCCGCCGACCTCCGCTCGCGCGCCGTGGCGCCGCGGCGCGCCTGTCGGGGAGGCGGCGGAGGTTGGGCGCACTTTTTTTTCCCCACTCTCCACCTCCTTCTCCAAAGGACCGGGGTAGACCAGTAGTCCCTCCCACCGGGCGGGAGGCCATTTTTTTCCCCCAGGGATGCGGCGGGTCGACCAGATGTCCCGCTGGACTCTTTTTTTTTTTTTTTTTTTTTTAATGTATAATATATATTATATCTTCCTAGACCTGACGGGTCGACCAGTTGTCTCTGTGCACTTCCTTTTTTTTTGACGGACTGGAAGCGGGTCGACCAGTTGTCCGATTAAATATTTGGCCTTAAAATGCTAAGTACCGGGGTCGACCAGTTGGCCTTGTGAACTTGGGTCGACCAGTTGTCTTTTTCCATGTCTTGATTGAATGATGTCATTCTTCAATGTGTTGGTGGTTAGTTTATCTCTTTTGTTCTCTATGCCAACACGCCCCACTCACCAAACACTTTTTTTTTAATTTATTTATTTACTTATTTTTATTTTACTTTTTTATTATTTATTTATTTATACATACATACATACATCCTGTCTATCTGTCCAGATGGGGCAGGGGTAGAAGGGGCTAGCTATGAGAGGAAGGTGCTCGGTGGGCATCCAGTTGTAAATAAGGCTGGGAATAAATAGCTGAATATTAATTCATTTGAGTAATATTAAAACTGTTCAAGTAGAAAACAATTGCTTTCTTTTTCTGTTTGCCCAGAGATCTGACTGACTGCAACTTGGAAAGAAGACAGCCCTGCTGGACAGAGACCTCCCTCCTGCTTTGGGTGGGTCGACCAGTTTACATGTTTATTTCCACGTTTTGTCTTTTATGGATTGAATGGATGTGTCTCTCTCTTTTTTTTTTTTTTTTTTTTTTTTTGGTTTTTCGAGACAGGGTTTCTCTGTGGCTTTGGAGCCTGTCCTGGAACTAGCACTGTAGACCAGGCTGGTCTCGAACTCACAGAGATCTGCCTACCTCTGCCTCCCGAGTACTGGGATTAAAGGCGTGCCCCACCATCGCCCGGCTCTCATTTTTTTTTTCACGATTGCTTGCTTGCTTGCTTGCTTACTTACTTACTTACTTACTATCTGTTCAGCCCATCTCATTTACTTACTTCTTTAAAAAAAATGACCCACCTAGTTATTTACTTACTTACTTACTTACTTGTTCATTCATTCCTTCACTTCCTTATCTTCTTTCATATATCTGTTTATTTATCTGCTGATTTAGCGTGACTCATTTACTTATTGAATGTTTCAATTATTATTTAGTTTTATTCATTTATTCATTCTTTATGTCTATTTTTATGTATGTATTTACTTACTTTCTTAATTTTTTTTTACTTTTTAAAATTTACTTAATTTTTTTCTTTCTTTGGGAATGTAGATTCTTTCTTCCTTTCTTCCTTTCTTTCCTTCTTTCTGTCTCCTGACTGTCACTGGCTAAGAAAATGGTGGCCTCCATGTCACTGGTCAGCATAGCAGCTCCTAAAATGGAATTTGATGAAGGGATACATAGATAGATAGATAGATAGATAGATAGATAGATAGATAGATAGATAGATAGATAGATGGGATGCGCACACGCTCACACACACACACACACACACACATATGCACGCACGTGCATGACATGTACAGATGGGGGGCGATTCCAATGTTTTCAGAGGAAGGTGCTCGCTGGTAATAATAAATGTGCTGGTAAATAAGGCTGGAAATAGCTGAATATTAAATCATTAAAACTCTTCAAATAAATAAAAAGCAATTCCATTTCTCTCTCTCTCTCTTTCTCACCATATACCAGCACATCTGAACTGACTGCAACATACAAAAGAAGAAGAAACACGGAAAGAAGACATCCCTGCTGGACAGGATCTGAGATGAGAATAAATTCATCGAATGGCTGCCAACAGCATTTCATTGAGAAGAGATTCCACATCTTATGCTGTACAGTTACTTAGTTAGATAGATAGATAAAGAGAGGCCTGTGAACTGGGGTGGGCTGTGGCTTCTCAGGTCACCTCAGGTCAGGGAGGGGCTGAGGAGTGTCCCATTGGCCTTGACAATAGGCAGGAGTCAGAGGTTAATGTCAGGGCAGGGCCTGAGAGTTCCTCAAAGGGAATGAATGGAGACCCTTGCTTACCTAAGAAATGCCTGACCTTGGAAAAGGACTTGTGGAAAGCGGGCCCTTGAAACGGTGGTTTCACGTCTTACTAGAAAGCTCCCTCTTGGAAGGGAAAGTCATCGTGATATCTTACTCTTTTCCCAAGGATACCCTACCTACCCTTCTGATCATTCTTACTGAATTAAGTCTTCCACTGCAAATAAATAAATAAATAAATAATAAATGAAGTGGGTGAGTGAGTGAGTGAGTGAGTAAGTAAGTAAGTAAGTAAGTAAACAAGCAAATACGTGGATGGACAAATAAATACAAAGTTTGCTGTTGTTGACTGACTTTTGATTTCATAATGAATCTCTCTCTCTCTCTCTCTCTCTCACACACACACACACACACACACACTAAATATACAATAAAAGGAAGCATAACACCTTTACTCAGGGGGCAGAGTGAACTCTGAAAGTTTTCCAGGCGGGGGGGGGGGGAGAGACAGAATATAAGAACAAAATGAGAAACAAGGAAAAATAGTGTTGGCTGGCTGGCTGGCTTTCAGTTCCCTGACAGAAATGAGCACATTGTGGAGGAAACACAAAGTTGTTACACTATGTGGGTGTGATGAGGAGAGATTGTGAGTGAGTGTCCTGTCAGAACAAAGTTAGTCCCATAGTTGATGAAATTCATTATCCCAAAACTTCAGCAGAATATATCCCAAGTTTGCAAATGTGTGATCAGCTTGTGACAGGTTGGGCTGGAGATGCTGAGAACTGGGGAGCCCTCAATGCAAGAGCAGACACTCATTCCCATGAAGAGGGAGAGAGGGAGGGAGGGAGGGAGGGAGGGAGGGATCATTCATTCCTATACTCAAGTTTAAAGAAAGATGAGTGGCTATCTATGGAGAGACCACTCACAGATATGAAAAATCATTTCCTAAAAATCAAATTTCTCAGTCAGTATGCAACTGCTATGGTGCTTCTCCTAGATAGAGCAAAACACACAAACAAACTGATTCCTTGATCTAGAGCCACAGTGCACATGCTGTGGAAAAGGGGACATGGCCAACTTGAATCACAATATTCATCAGAGCATGAAAAGAGCGTAAAAAGGACACAGAGGAGAGATAATTGTGGTCCTTCCTTCCTCCCTCCCTCCCTCCCTCCCTCCTTCCCTCAGGAAGTGACTGACAGATGAGACTTTGTCCAAGCAGGTTCTGTCTGAAATACCAGACTTGAGTTTCCCCCTCTGTGGGTATTAGCTAATCAGTCCTCCCTTCTTTCTGTAGGAAGGTGGTGCATGTCTCTCAGAACTTACCTGGTTTCCTCTGCACCAGGTGAACCAGGGAAAAGCTTTCTAAGCCTTATTCAGACCCATAGAGGCTGCGCTGTGTGTGACTTCAGAGACCTCAGGGAGTATAGGGGTGGGTGGGTGCTTGATGCTTCAGACTCATGTCATTGAAGGACATAACATAGTCTGGATTCACAGAGATTCACAACACAGAGCCATTGTCACTTACTAACAGCTCAGGACACCCAGAGCTAACAAGAAATTGCAGTCTCAGCCGGGCTTTAATCACAGCACACACACAGATCTCTGTGAATTCAAAGATGGCCTGATTTACAGAGTGAGTTTTAGGACAGCCCAAGATACAAAAAGAAACCCTTTCTTGAAAAACAAAGCAAAACAGCAAAAGAAAGAAAGACAAGGAAAAAGAAAAAAATGGCAGTCTCTTTCCACTCTCTCCTCCATTGGCTCTTAAAGAGCTCTCAAGCTGAACTGGAGACCATGGTGTCACTCAAAACTGGGAAGCCAGAAACCTTAGGGGGGTCACAGGAGTCGGACTGACTGCAGCACTTGATGCCTCAACCCTGCTAATGGCTGTGATATAAGGCATGGTAAAATACGGGCTTTGGCAGAGCACTACTCCCCTTTCTCTATTATTATTGCTACACAACGAAAAGGACCGGGGGGGGGGGTGATGATGTGCAGTCAGTGCTGGTATTGAAATCTCACTGACTCCTTCCGCACTCCTTGTCAATTCCCGACTGTCAAATCAACTATCGTGAATCTTTGATGTGGGTTGGCCCTTTAGGAACTCAGAGAAACAAGACAGACAGACCTGTTTCATCCCAGAAACCTCCCAGTTCCTGAGCCCTAGCCCTGGAAGTCTCAAAGCCATCACATCCAGAAATCTCTCTAGTCCCTGCTAGTGGTGAACTCACTTCGTCTTCCCCAGGACCACTAATTATTTCTCCATGTTTTCCTGTGAGATCTGAGGCCAGCTTTCTTCTTCCTCCCTCTGGCCTCTCCACGAACGATCTCCATTCTCTAGACAACATGTCTAGAACCGAGTCTTATAGGCACCGAGAGAGTGTGTCTTGAGGGCAGTTGGCGTTTCTAGGACACGAGTGACATCACAAAATTCCGAGAGCTCTCTGGGATACCGTGGAATTTCCAGAGAAGGGACTGCTGATGTCGTGAGGCACGGCCTTTACCTCCTTGCTGATATTTCTCCCCGAACTGACCGACCGACCGACCGACCGACCAACCGGAACCTGAGGTTTCCTTTCCAGGAGTCTCTCCTCCGACACAGAGGGAGCCATTCAGGATTTCCTCCTTCCAAAACCAGAAATTTCTCTCTGCTTCATTAATATCTTCTCACTACTTCCTGAACCCATGGGGAGTTAGTTAGTTGAACACTCACTTTTTTCATGAATGACCCTTCCTCCCTCTCCTGAACATCTCATATTACTGATTCATACTCAGTAAAACAGTAATATGAGAAATTAGGCCAGGAGGACATGGAAGATGAGGGTTGAGTCTTCTGAAGTGAACAAGCATTTAGGGAAGGCTAAACTTAAGGGAATTTGACTCTGAGTGGCAAGACATGAATAGCTGCTGCCAAGGCACAGATACAGGCACCAACTGGGCCCTCGGCATCCTCCTGCATCATCAGAGCTGTGTGGGAAACTCAGCCCAAAGGAGGGGCCGTGTTCAAAGGGAGAGGGCATTTTCGAGGACAGCACTGTTTTCTTTTTCTTCTTTCTTTCTTTCTTTCTTTCTTTCTTTCTTTCTTTCTTTCTTTTTTTTTTTCGAGACAGGGTTGTTCTGTAGTTTTTTTTTTTTTTGGAGCCTGTCCTGGAACTAGCTCTTGTAGACCAGGCTGGTCTTGAACTCACATGCTTTCTTTTTTTTTCTATTGGATATTTTTGACTTCTTTATCAAAGATCAGGTGTTCGAAGATGTGTGGATCGATATCCGGGTCTTCTATTCGGTTCCATTGGTCCTCCTGTCTGTTCTTATGCCAGGACCAGGCTGTTTTCAGAACTGTAGCTTACAGAGTGTTCTTGCAGGTGGGGCACAGAAGAGGTTAATTACGGTACCTTAGTTCTTCTGCTTTTCTAGCAGACCGGAGCCCAGCTGACAGGAATCCAGTAGAGATGGTGTCAAGGTTCACACTGACACTAACAGCTGTAACTTGAGCAGGATTTGTGATCCACATGAAATTTGCAATGAATTGCAGCAAATCTGTGACACTCTAACTTGCTCAGGCTCAGTATCTGAACATACAGATGTTTGCAATGATCACTGGCTTCAGGATTTTTTTTTTGTTGTTGTTGTTGTTGTTTTGTTTTTCCACGAGACAGGGTTTCCCTGTAGCTGAAGTTTAACGGCCTGGTGTTTTTGTGACTTACTGCTTCAAAGAACTTCTCCATTTCTTTATCCCTAAGGGAAAAGAAATATAATCACTAAATACATTTAAGTGTCTTTCAACCATTTTAGATCCCTCTGTTGAGAGTTCTCTGTTTAGGTCTGTACTCCATTTTTTAAAATTGGATTATTTGTTCTTTGGATGACCAATTTCTCGACTTCTTTGTGTATTTTGGAGATTAGTGAAGATCTTTTCCCATTCTGTAAGGCCGTCGTTTTGTCTTGTTGGCCATGTTCTTTGCTTTACAGAAGCTTTTCAGTTTCAGGAGGTCTCACTTATTAATTGTTTCTCTCAGTGTCTGTTTTTTTTTCTTTTTTTTTCTTTTTTCTTTCTTTTTTTTTCTTTTTTTTCTTTTTTTCTTTTTTTCTTTTTTTTCTTCTTCTTCTTTTCTTTTTTTTTCTTTTTTTTCTCTCTTTAGTTTTTTTCTTTGTTCTTTTTTTTGTTTTGTTTTTCTTTTTTTTTTCTTTTTTCTTTTTCTCTCAGTGTCTGTGCTACTGGGGTTCTATTTAGCAAGCGTTCTCCTGTGCCAATGTGTTCAAGTGCATTTGATATTTTTATTTTTATATTCTTTTATTGTGGATGAAGTCAATTATTTGAACTCTCAAATATTTTTATTGTTATTATCTCTCTATTTGTTTGCTTATTTGTGGTTGTTCACCAACTTGACTATCTAGAGGAAGTAAAAGTCGTAACAAGGTTTCCGTAGGTGAACCTGCGGAAGGATCATTAACGTGAGAGAGCAGCGGCGGCGGCTCTGCCCGCCCGCTCGCCTGCCTCGCCCGAGTTCTCGCCGGGAGGCGCGCTCCCCGGGTCGCACGTGTGTTGTGCGCACGGAAGTGTGCGTGCGCACGGGCGCGCGTGGCGGTCGTGAGAGAGAGGTCGAGAGAGGGGGAAGGGGGACGCGCGCCGGCTCGCCTGCCCTCCTCGCCCCGTCCGAGGACCCGTGTCTGGCTCTGCCGCTGGCGGCTCACGGCGGACGGCGGCTCTCTTCCCGCTCTCGCTCTCCTCCGTCCACTCCCGCAACTTGCCTCACAGCACCGCAGCGGCCCGCGGGTGTGTCCCCTCTTTCCCGGGCGCGCGCCTTTCCCTCTCCATCCCTCTTCCCGGGGGAGGATGGGCGAGGGTCTGGCGGCGCCCCGGGCCCCCTCTCGCCGCCGACCTCCGCTCGCGCGCCGTGGCGCCGCGGCGCGCCTGTCGGGGAGGCGGCGGAGGTTGGGCGCACTTTTTTTCCCCCCTCTCCACCTCCTTCTCCAAAGGACCGGGGTAGACCAGTAGTCCCTCCCACCGGGCGGGAGGCCATTTTTTTCCCCCGGGGATGCGGCGGGTCGACCAGATGTCCCGCTGGACTCTTTTTTTTTTTTTTTTAATGTATAATATATATTATATCTTCCTAGACCTGACGGGTCGACCAGTTGTCTCTGTGCACTTCCTTTTTTTTTGACGGACTGGAAGCGGGTCGACCAGTTGTCCGATTAAATATTTGGCCTTAAAATGCTAAGTACCGGGGTTGACCAGTTGGCCTTGTGAACTTGGGTCGACCAGTTGTCTTTTTCCATGTCTTGATTGAATGATGTCATTCTTCAATGTGTTGGTGGTTAGTTTATCTCTTTTGTTCTCTATGCCAACACGCCCCACTCACCAAACACTTTTTTTTTAATTTATTTATTTACTTATTTTTATTTTACTTTTTTATTATTTATTTATTTATTTATACATACATACATACATCCTGTCTATCTGTCCAGATGGGGCAGGGGTAGAAGGGGCTAGCTATGAGAGGAAGGTGCTCGGTGGGCATCCAGTTGTAAATAAGGCTGGGAATAAATAGCTGAATATTAATTCATTTGAGTAATATTAAAACTGTTCAAGTAGAAAACAATTGCTTTCTTTTTCTGTTTGCCCAGAGATCTGACTGACTGCAACTTGGAAAGAAGACAGCCCTGCTGGACAGAGACCTCCCTCCTGCTTTGGGTGGGTCGACCAGTTTACATGTTTATTTCCACGTTTTGTCTTTTATGGATTGAATGGATGTGTCTCTCTCTTTTTTTTTTTTTTTTTGGTTTTTCGAGACAGGGTTTCTCTGTGGCTTTGGAGCCTGTCCTGGAACTAGCACTGTAGACCAGGCTGGTCTCGAACTCACAGAGATCCGCCTACCTCTGCCTCCCGAGTACTGGGATTAAAGGCGTGCGCCACCATCGCCCGGCTCTCATTTTTTTTTTTTTCACGATTGCTTGCTTGCTTGCTTGCTTACTTACTTACTTACTTACTATCTGTTCAGCCCATCTCATTTACTTACTTCTTTAAAAAAAATGACCCACCTAGTTATTTACTTACTTACTTACTTACTTACTTACTTGTTCATTCATTCCTTCACTTCCTTATCTTCTTTCATATATCTGTTTATTTATCTGCTGATTTAGCGTGACTCATTTACTTATTGAATGTTTCAATTATTATTTAGTTTTATTCATTTATTCATTCTTTATGTCTATTTTTATGTATGTATTTACTTACTTTCTTAATTTTTTTTTTACTTTTTAAAATTTACTTAATTTTTTTCTTTCTTTGGGAATGTAGATTCTTTCTTCCTTTCTTCCTTTCTTTCCTTCTTTCTGTCTCCTGACTGTCACTGGCTAAGAAAATGGTGGCCTCCATGTCACTGGTCAGCATAGCAGCTCCTAAAATGGAATTTGATGAAGGGATACATAGATAGATAGATAGATAGATAGATAGATAGATAGATAGATAGATAGATAGATGGGATGCGCACACGCTCACACACACACACACACACACACATATGCACGCACGTGCATGACATGTACAGATGGGGGGCGATTCCAATGTTTTCAGAGGAAGGTGCTCGCTGGTAATAATAAATGTGCTGGTAAATAAGGCTGGAAATAGCTGAATATTAAATCATTAAAACTCTTCAAATAAATAAAAAGCAATTCCATTTCTCTCTCTCTCTCTTTCTCACCATATACCAGCACATCTGAACTGACTGCAACATACAAAAGAAGAAGAAACACGGAAAGAAGACATCCCTGCTGGACAGGATCTGAGATGAGAATAAATTCATCGAATGGCTGCCAACAGCATTTCATTGAGAAGAGATTCCACATTTTATGCTGTACAGTTACTTAGTTAGATAGATAGATAAAGAGAGGCCTGTGAACTGGGGTGGGCTGTGGCTTCTCAGGTCACCTCAGGTCAGGGAGGGGCTGAGGAGTGTCCCATTGGCCTTGACAATAGGCAGGAGTCAGAGGTTAATGTCAGGGCAGGGCCTGAGAGTTCCTCAAAGGGAATGAATGGAGACCCTTGCTTACCTAAGAAATGCCTGACCTTGGAAAAGGACTTGTGGAAAGCGGGCCCTTGAAACTGTGGTTTCACGTCTTACTAGAAAGCTCCCTCTTGGAAGGGAAAGTCATCGTGATATCTTACTCTTTTCCCAAGGATACCCTACCTACCCTTCTGATCATTCTTACTGAATTAAGTCTTCCACTGCAAATAAATAAATAAATAAATAATAAATGAAGTGGGTGAGTGAGTGAGTGAGTGAGTAAGTAAGTAAGTAAGTAAGTAAACAAGCAAATACGTGGATGGACAAATAAATACAAAGTTTGCTGTTGTTGACTGACTTTTGATTTCATAATGAATCTCTCTCTCTCTCTCTCTCTCTCTCTCTCTCTCTCTCTCACACACACACACACACACACTAAATATACAATAAAAGGAAGCATAACACCTTTACTCAGGGGGCAGAGTGAACTCTGAAAGTTTTCCAGGCGGGGGGGGGGGAGAGACAGAATATAAGAACAAAATGAGAAACAAGGAAAAATAGTGTTGGCTGGCTGGCCGGCTTTCAGTTCCCTGACAGAAATGAGCACATTGTGGAGGAAACACAAAGTTGTTACACTATGTGGGTGTGATGAGGAGAGATTGTGAGTGAGTGTCCTGTCAGAACAAAGTTAGTCCCATAGTTGATGAAATTCATTATCCCAAAACTTCAGCAGAATATATCCCAAGTTTGCAAATGTGTGATCAGCTTGTGACAGGTTGGGCTGGAGATGCTGAGAACTGGGGAGCCCTCAATGCAAGAGCAGACACTCATTCCCATGAAGAGGGAGAGAGGGAGGGAGGGAGGGAGGGAGGGATCATTCATTCCTATACTCAAGTTTAAAGAAAGATGAGTGGCTATCTATGGAGAGACCACTCACAGATATGAAAAATCATTTCCTAAAAATCAAATTTCTCAGTCAGTATGCAACTGCTATGGTGCTTCTCCTAGATAGAGCAAAACACACAAACAAACTGATTCCTTGATCTAGAGCCACAGTGCACATGCTGTGGAAAAGGGGACATGGCCAACTTGAATCACAATATTCATCAGAGCATGAAAAGAGCGTAAAAAGGACACAGAGGAGAGATAATTGTGGTCCTTCCTTCCTCCCTCCCTCCCTCCCTCCCTCCCTCCTTCCCTCAGGAAGTGACTGACAGATGAGACTTTGTCCAAGCAGGTTCTGTCTGAAATACCAGACTTGAGTTTCCCCCTCTGTGGGTATTAGCTAATCAGTCCTCCCTTCTTTCTGTAGGAAGGTGGTGCATGTCTCTCAGAACTTACCTGGTTTCCTCTGCACCAGGTGAACCAGGGAAAAGCTTTCTAAGCCTTATTCAGACCCATAGAGGCTGCGCTGTGTGTGACTTCAGAGACCTCAGGGAGTATAGGGGTGGGTGGGTGCTTGATGCTTCAGACTCATGTCATTGAAGGACATAACATAGTCTGGATTCACAGAGATTCACAACACAGAGCCATTGTCACTTACTAACAGCTCAGGACACCCAGAGCTAACAAGAAATTGCAGTCTCAGCCGGGCTTTAATCACAGCACACACACAGATCTCTGTGAATTCAAAGATGGCCTGATTTACAGAGTGAGTTTTAGGACAGCCCAAGATACAAAAAGAAACCCTTTCTTGAAAAACAAAGCAAAACAGCAAAAGAAAGAAAGACAAGGAAAAAGAAAAAAATGGCAGTCTCTTTCCACTCTCTCCTCCATTGGCTCTTAAAGAGCTCTCAAGCTGAACTGGAGACCATGGTGTCACTCAAAACTGGGAAGCCAGAAACCTTAGGGGGGTCACAGGAGTCGGACTGACTGCAGCACTTGATGCCTCAACCCTGCTAATGGCTGTGATATAAGGCATGGTAAAATACGGGCTTTGGCAGAGCACTACTCCCCTTTCTCTATTATTATTGCTACACAACGAAAAGGACCGGGGGGGGGGTGATGATGTGCAGTCAGTGCTGGTATTGAAATCTCACTGACTCCTTCCGCACTCCTTGTCAATTCCCGACTGTCAAATCAACTATCGTGAATCTTTGATGTGGGTTGGCCCTTTAGGAACTCAGAGAAACAAGACAGACAGACGTGTTTCATCCCAGAAACCTCCCAGTTCCTGAGCCCTAGCCCTGGAAGTCTCAAAGCCATCACATCCAGAAATCTCTCTAGTCCCTGCTAGTGGTGAACTCACTTCGTCTTCCCCAGGACCACTAATTATTTCTCCATGTTTTCCTGTGAGATCTGAGGCCAGCTTTCTTCTTCCTCCCTCTGGCCTCTCCACGAACGATCTCCATTCTCTAGACAACATGTCTAGAACCGAGTCTTATAGGCACCGAGAGAGTGTGTCTTGAGGGCAGTTGGCGTTTCTAGGACACGAGTGACATCACAAAATTCCGAGAGCTCTCTGGGATACCGTGGAATTTCCAGAGAAGGGACTGCTGATGTCGTGAGGCACGGCCTTTACCTCCTTGCTGATATTTCTCCCCGAACTGACCGACCGACCGACCGACCGACCGACCAACCGGAACCTGAGGTTTCCTTTCCAGGAGTCTCTCCTCCGACACAGAGGGAGCCATTCAGGATTTCCTCCTTCCAAAACCAGAAATTTCTCTCTGCTTCATTAATATCTTCTCACTACTTCCTGAACCCATGGGGAGTTAGTTAGTTGAACACTCACTTTTTTCATGAATGACCCTTCCTCCCTCTCCTGAACATCTCATATTACTGATTCATACTCAGTAAAACAGTAATATGAGAAATTAGGCCAGGAGGACATGGAAGATGAGGGTTGAGTCTTCTGAAGTGAACAAGCACTTAGGGAAGGCTAAACTTAAGGGAATTTGACTCTGAGTGGCAAGACATGAATAGCTGCTGCCAAGGCACAGATACAGGCACCAACTGGGCCCTCGGCATCCTCCTGCATCATCAGAGCTGTGTGGGAAACTCAGCCCAAAGGAGGGGCCGTGTTCAAAGGGAGAGGGCATTTTCGAGGACAGCACTGTTTTCTTTTTCTTCTTTCTTTCTTTCTTTCTTTCTTTCTTTCTTTCTTTCTTTCTTTCTTTCTTTTTTTTTTTCGAGACAGGGTTGTTCTGTAGTTTTTTTTTTTTTTTTGGAGCCTGTCCTGGAACTAGCTCTTGTAGACCAGGCTGGTCTTGAACTCACATGCTTTCTTTTTTTTTCTATTGGATATTTTTGACTTCTTTATCAAAGATCAGGTGTTCGAAGATGTGTGGATCGATATCCGGGTCTTCTATTCGGTTCCATTGGTCCTCCTGTCTGTTCTTATGCCAGGACCAGGCTGTTTTCAGAACTGTAGCTTACAGAGTGTTCTTGCAGGTGGGGCACAGAAGAGGTTAATTACGGTACCTTAGTTCTTCTGCTTTTCTAGCAGACCGGAGCCCAGCTGACAGGAATCCAGTAGAGATGGTGTCAAGGTTCACACTGACACTAACAGCTGTAACTTGAGCAGGATTTGTGATCCACATGAAATTTGCAATGAATTGCAGCAAATCTGTGACACTCTAACTTGCTCAGGCTCAGTATCTGAACATACAGATGTTTGCAATGATCACTGGCTTCAGGATTTTTTTTTTGTTGTTGTTGTTGTTGTTTTGTTTTTCCACGAGACAGGGTTTCCCTGTAGCTGAAGTTTAACGGCCTGGTGTTTTTGTGACTTACTGCTTCAAAGAACTTCTCCATTTCTTTATCCCTAAGGGAAAAGAAATATAATCACTAAATACATTTAAGTGTCTTTCAACCATTTTAGATCCCTCTGTTGAGAGTTCTCTGTTTAGGTCTGTACTCCATTTTTTAAAATTGGATTATTTGTTCTTTGGATGACCAATTTCTCGACTTCTTTGTGTATTTTGGAGATTAGTGAAGATCTTTTCCCATTCTGTAAGGCCGTCGTTTTGTCTTGTTGGCCATGTTCTTTGCTTTACAGAAGCTTTTCAGTTTCAGGAGGTCTCACTTATTAATTGTTTCTCTCAGTGTCTGTTTTTTTTTCTTTTTTTTTCTTTTTTCTTTCTTTTTTTTTCTTTTTTTTCTTTTTTTCTTTTTTTCTTTTTTTTCTTCTTCTTCTTTTCTTTTTTTTTCTTTTTTTTCTCTCTTTAGTTTTTTTCTTTGTTCTTTTTTTTTGTTTTGTTTTTCTTTTTTTTTTCTTTTTTCTTTTTCTCTCAGTGTCTGTGCTACTGGGGTTCTATTTAGCAAGCGTTCTCCTGTGCCAATGTGTTCAAGTGCATTTGATATTTTTATTTTTATATTCTTTTATTGTGGATGAAGTCAATTATTTGAACTCTCAAATATTTTTATTGTTATTATCTCTCTATTTGTTTGCTTATTTGTGGTTGTTCACCAACTTGACTATCTAGAGGAAGTAAAAGTCGTAACAAGGTTTCCGTAGGTGAACCTGCGGAAGGATCATTAACGTGAGAGAGCAGCGGCGGCGGCTCTGCCCGCCCGCTCGCCTGCCTCGCCCGAGTTCTCGCCGGGAGGCGCGCTCCCCGGGTCGCACGTGTGTTGTGCGCACGGAAGTGTGCGTGCGCACGGGCGCGCGTGGCGGTCGTGAGAGAGAGGTCGAGAGAGGGGGAAGGGGGACGCGCGCCGGCTCGCCTGCCCTCCTCGCCCCGTCCGAGGACCCGTGTCTGGCTCTGCCGCTGGCGGCTCACGGCGGACGGCGGCTCTCTTCCCGCTCTCGCTCTCCTCCGTCCACTCCCGCTGCTTGCCTCACCGCACCGCAGCGGCCCGCGGGTGTGTCCCCTCTTTCCCGGGCGCGCGTCTTTCCCTCTCCATCCCTCTTCCCGGGGGAGGATGGGCGAGGGTCTGGCGGCGCCCCGGGCCCCCTCTCGCCGCCGACCTCCGCTCGCGCGCCGTGGCGCCGCGGCGCGCCTGTCGGGGAGGCGGCGGAGGTTGGGCGCACTTTTTTTTCCCCCCTCTCCACCTCCTTCTCCAAAGGACCGGGGTAGACCAGTAGTCCCTCCCACCGGGCGGGAGGCCATTTTTTTCCCCCGGGGATGCGGCGGGTCGACCAGATGTCCCGCTGGACTCTTTTTTTTTTTTTTTAATGTATAATATATATTATATCTTCCTAGACCTGACGGGTCGACCAGTTGTCTCTGTGCACTTCCTTTTTTTTTGACGGACTGGAAGCGGGTCGACCAGTTGTCCGATTAAATATTTGGCCTTAAAATGCTAAGTACCGGGGTTGACCAGTTGGCCTTGTGAACTTGGGTCGACCAGTTGTCTTTTTCCATGTCTTGATTGAATGATGTCATTCTTCAATGTGTTGGTGGTTAGTTTATCTCTTTTGTTCTCTATGCCAACACGCCCCACTCACCAAACACTTTTTTTTTTAATTTATTTATTTACTTATTTTTATTTTACTTTTTTATTATTTATTTATTTATTTATACATACATACATACATCCTGTCTATCTGTCCAGATGGGGCAGGGGTAGAAGGGGCTAGCTATGAGAGGAAGGTGCTCGGTGGGCATCCAGTTGTAAATAAGGCTGGGAATAAATAGCTGAATATTAATTCATTTGAGTAATATTAAAACTGTTCAAGTAGAAAACAATTGCTTTCTTTTTCTGTTTGCCCAGAGATCTGACTGACTGCAACTTGGAAAGAAGACGGCCCTGCTGGACAGAGACCTCCCTCCTGCTTTGGGTGGGTCGACCAGTTTACATGTTTATTTCCACGTTTTGTCTTTTATGGATTGAATGGATGTGTCTCTCTCTTTTTTTTTTTTTTTTTTTTTTGGTTTTTCGAGACAGGGTTTCTCTGTGGCTTTGGAGCCTGTCCTGGAACTAGCACTGTAGACCAGGCTGGTCTCGAACTCACAGAGATCCGCCTACCTCTGCCTCCCGAGTACTGGGATTAAAGGCGTGCGCCACCATCGCCCGGCTCTCATTTTTTTTTTCACGATTGCTTGCTTGCTTGCTTGCTTACTTACTTACTTACTTACTATCTGTTCAGCCCATCTCATTTACTTACTTCTTTAAAAAAAATGACCCACCTAGTTATTTACTTACTTACTTACTTACTTACTTGTTCATTCATTCCTTCACTTCCTTATCTTCTTTCATATATCTGTTTATTTATCTGCTGATTTAGCGTGACTCATTTACTTATTGAATGTTTCAATTATTATTTAGTTTTATTCATTTATTCATTCTTTATGTCTATTTTTATGTATGTATTTACTTACTTTCTTAATTTTTTTTTACTTTTTAAAATTTACTTAATTTTTTTCTTTCTTTGGGAATGTAGATTCTTTCTTCCTTTCTTCCTTTCTTTCCTTCTTTCTGTCTCCTGACTGTCACTGGCTAAGAAAATGGTGGCCTCCATGTCACTGGTCAGCATAGCAGCTCCTAAAATGGAATTTGATGAAGGGATACATAGATAGATAGATAGATAGATAGATAGATAGATAGATAGATAGATAGATAGATAGATGGGATGCGCACACGCTCACACACACACACACACACACACATATGCACGCACGTGCATGACATGTACAGATGGGGGGCGATTCCAATGTTTTCAGAGGAAGGTGCTCGCTGGTAATAATAAATGTGCTGGTAAATAAGGCTGGAAATAGCTGAATATTAAATCATTAAAACTCTTCAAATAAATAAAAAGCAATTCCATTTCTCTCTCTCTCTCTTTCTCACCATATACCAGCACATCTGAACTGACTGCAACATACAAAAGAAGAAGAAACACGGAAAGAAGACATCCCTGCTGGACAGGATCTGAGATGAGAATAAATTCATCGAATGGCTGCCAACAGCATTTCATTGAGAAGAGATTCCACATCTTATGCTGTACAGTTACTTAGTTAGATAGATAGATAAAGAGAGGCCTGTGAACTGGGGTGGGCTGTGGCTTCTCAGGTCACCTCAGGTCAGGGAGGGGCTGAGGAGTGTCCCATTGGCCTTGACAATAGGCAGGAGTCAGAGGTTAATGTCAGGGCAGGGCCTGAGAGTTCCTCAAAGGGAATGAATGGAGACCCTTGCTTACCTAAGAAATGCCTGACCTTGGAAAAGGACTTGTGGAAAGCGGGCCCTTGAAACGGTGGTTTCACGTCTTACTAGAAAGCTCCCTCTTGGAAGGGAAAGTCATCGTGATATCTTACTCTTTTCCCAAGGATACCCTACCTACCCTTCTGATCATTCTTACTGAATTAAGTCTTCCACTGCAAATAAATAAATAAATAAATAATAAATGAAGTGGGTGAGTGAGTGAGTGAGTGAGTAAGTAAGTAAGTAAGTAAGTAAACAAGCAAATACGTGGATGGACAAATAAATACAAAGTTTGCTGTTGTTGACTGACTTTTGATTTCATAATGAATCTCTCTCTCTCTCTCTCTCTCTCACACACACACACACACACACACACTAAATATACAATAAAAGGAAGCATAACACCTTTACTCAGGGGGCAGAGTGAACTCTGAAAGTTTTCCAGGCGGGGGGGGGGGAGAGACAGAATATAAGAACAAAATGAGAAACAAGGAAAAATAGTGTTGGCTGGCTGGCCGGCTTTCAGTTCCCTGACAGAAATGAGCACATTGTGGAGGAAACACAAAGTTGTTACACTATGTGGGTGTGATGAGGAGAGATTGTGAGTGAGTGTCCTGTCAGAACAAAGTTAGTCCCATAGTTGATGAAATTCATTATCCCAAAACTTCAGCAGAATATATCCCAAGTTTGCAAATGTGTGATCAGCTTGTGACAGGTTGGGCTGGAGATGCTGAGAACTGGGGAGCCCTCAATGCAAGAGCAGACACTCATTCCCATGAAGAGGGAGAGAGGGAGGGAGGGAGGGAGGGAGGGATCATTCATTCCTATACTCAAGTTTAAAGAAAGATGAGTGGCTATCTATGGAGAGACCACTCACAGATATGAAAAATCATTTCCTAAAAATCAAATTTCTCAGTCAGTATGCAACTGCTATGGTGCTTCTCCTAGATAGAGCAAAACACACAAACAAACTGATTCCTTGATCTAGAGCCACAGTGCACATGCTGTGGAAAAGGGGACATGGCCAACTTGAATCACAGTATTCATCAGAGCATGAAAAGAGCGTAAAAAGGACACAGAGGAGAGATAATTGTGGTCCTTCCTTCCTCCCTCCCTCCCTCCCTCCCTCCTTCCCTCAGGAAGTGACTGACAGATGAGACTTTGTCCAAGCAGGTTCTGTCTGAAATACCAGACTTGAGTTTCCCCCTCTGTGGGTATTAGCTAATCAGTCCTCCCTTCTTTCTGTAGGAAGGTGGTGCATGTCTCTCAGAACTTACCTGGTTTCCTCTGCACCAGGTGAACCAGGGAAAAGCTTTCTAAGCCTTATTCAGACCCATAGAGGCTGCGCTGTGTGTGACTTCAGAGACCTCAGGGAGTATAGGGGTGGGTGGGTGCTTGATGCTTCAGACTCATGTCATTGAAGGACATAACATAGTCTGGATTCACAGAGATTCACAACACAGAGCCATTGTCACTTACTAACAGCTCAGGACACCCAGAGCTAACAAGAAATTGCAGTCTCAGCCGGGCTTTAATCACAGCACACACACAGATCTCTGTGAATTCAAAGATGGCCTGATTTACAGAGTGAGTTTTAGGACAGCCCAAGATACAAAAAGAAACCCTTTCTTGAAAAACAAAGCAAAACAGCAAAAGAAAGAAAGACAAGGAAAAAGAAAAAAATGGCAGTCTCTTTCCACTCTCTCCTCCATTGGCTC
Source organism: Microtus pennsylvanicus (assembly GCF_037038515.1). Classification (NCBI taxonomy): domain Eukaryota; kingdom Metazoa; phylum Chordata; class Mammalia; order Rodentia; family Cricetidae; genus Microtus; species Microtus pennsylvanicus. The sequence continues at coordinate 540,667 of NW_027460895.1, read as the reverse complement.
TTAAAGAGCTCTCAAGCTGAACTGGAGACCATGGTGTCACTCAAAACTGGGAAGCCAGAAACCTTAGGGGGGTCACAGGAGTCGGACTGACTGCAGCACTTGATGCCTCAACCCTGCTAATGGCTGTGATATAAGGCATGGTAAAATACGGGCTTTGGCAGAGCACTACTCCCCTTTCTCTATTATTATTGCTACACAACGAAAAGGACCGGGGGGGGGGGGTGATGATGTGCAGTCAGTGCTGGTATTGAAATCTCACTGACTCCTTCCGCACTCCTTGTCAATTCCCGACTTTGTCAAATCAACTATCGTGAATCTTTGATGTGGGTTGGCCCTTTAGGAACTCAGAGAAACAAGACAGACAGACCTGTTTCATCCCAGAAACCTCCCAGTTCCTGAGCCCTAGCCCTGGAAGTCTCAAAGCCATCACATCCAGAAATCTCTCTAGTCCCTGCTAGTGGTGAACTCACTTCGTCTTCCCCAGGACCACTAATTATTTCTCCATGTTTTCCTGTGAGATCTGAGGCCAGCTTTCTTCTTCCTCCCTCTGGCCTCTCCACGAACGATCTCCATTCTCTAGACAACATGTCTAGGACCGAGTCTTATAGGCACCGAGAGAGTGTGTCTTGAGGGCAGTTGGCGTTTCTAGGACACGAGTGACATCACAAAATTCCGAGAGCTCTCTGGGATACCGTGGAATTTCCAGAGAAGGGACTGCTGATGTCGTGAGGCACGGCCTTTACCTCCTTGCTGATATTTCTCCCCGAACTGACCGACCGACCGACCGACCGACCAACCGGAACCTGAGGTTTCCTTTCCAGGAGTCTCTCCTCCGACACAGAGGGAGCCATTCAGGATTTCCTCCTTCCAAAACCAGAAATTTCTCTCTGCTTCATTAATATCTTCTCACTACTTCCTGAACCCATGGGGAGTTAGTTAGTTGAACACTCACTTTTTTCATGAATGACCCTTCCTCCCTCTCCTGAACATCTCATATTACTGATTCATACTCAGTAAAACAGTAATATGAGAAATTAGGCCAGGAGGACATGGAAGATGAGGGTTGAGTCTTCTGAAGTGAACAAGCACTTAGGGAAGGCTAAACTTAAGGGAATTTGACTCTGAGTGGCAAGACATGAATAGCTGCTGCCAAGGCACAGATACAGGCACCAACTGGGCCCTCAGCATCCTCCTGCATCATCAGAGCTGTGTGGGAAACTCAGCCCAAAGGAGGGGCCGTGTTCAAAGGGAGAGGGCATTTTCGAGGACAGCACTGTTTTCTTTTTCTTCTTTCTTTCTTTCTTTCTTTCTTTCTTTCTTTCTTTCTTTCTTTTTTTTTTTCGAGACAGGGTTGTTCTGTAGTTTTTTTTTTTTTTTGGAGCCTGTCCTGGAACTAGCTCTTGTAGACCAGGCTGGTCTTGAACTCACATGCTTTCTTTTTTTTTCTATTGGATATTTTTGACTTCTTTATCAAAGATCAGGTGTTCGAAGATGTGTGGATCGATATCCGGGTCTTCTATTCGGTTCCATTGGTCCTCCTGTCTGTTCTTATGCCAGGACCAGGCTGTTTTCAGAACTGTAGCTTACAGAGTGTTCTTGCAGGTGGGGCACAGAAGAGGTTAATTACGGTACCTTAGTTCTTCTGCTTTTCTAGCAGACCGGAGCCCAGCTGACAGGAATCCAGTAGAGATGGTGTCAAGGTTCACACTGACACTAACAGCTGTAACTTGAGCAGGATTTGTGATCCACATGAAATTTGCAATGAATTGCAGCAAATCTGTGACACTCTAACTTGCTCAGGCTCAGTATCTGAACATACAGATGTTTGCAATGATCACTGGCTTCAGGATTTTTTTTTTGTTGTTGTTGTTGTTGTTTTGTTTTTCCACGAGACAGGGTTTCCCTGTAGCTGAAGTTTAACGGCCTGGTGTTTTTGTGACTTACTGCTTCAAAGAACTTCTCCATTTCTTTATCCCTAAGGGAAAAGAAATATAATCACTAAATACATTTAAGTGTCTTTCAACCATTTTAGATCCCTCTGTTGAGAGTTCTCTGTTTAGGTCTGTACTCCATTTTTTAAAATTGGATTATTTGTTCTTTGGATGACCAATTTCTCGACTTCTTTGTGTATTTTGGAGATTAGTGAAGATCTTTTCCCATTCTGTAAGGCCGTCGTTTTGTCTTGTTGGCCATGTTCTTTGCTTTACAGAAGCTTTTCAGTTTCAGGAGGTCTCACTTATTAATTGTTTCTCTCAGTGTCTGTTTTTTTTTCTTTTTTTTTCTTTTTTCTTTCTTTTTTTTTCTTTTTTTTCTTTTTTTCTTTTTTTCTTTTTTTTCTTCTTCTTCTTTTCTTTTTTTTTCTTTTTTTTCTCTCTTTAGTTTTTTTCTTTGTTCTTTTTTTTGTTTTGTTTTTCTTTTTTTTTTCTTTTTTCTTTTTCTCTCAGTGTCTGTGCTACTGGGGTTCTATTTAGCAAGCGTTCTCCTGTGCCAATGTGTTCAAGTGCATTTGATATTTTTATTTTTATATTCTTTTATTGTGGATGAAGTCAATTATTTGAACTCTCAAATATTTTTATTGTTATTATCTCTCTATTTGTTTGCTTATTTGTGGTTGTTCACCAACTTGACTATCTAGAGGAAGTAAAAGTCGTAACAAGGTTTCCGTAGGTGAACCTGCGGAAGGATCATTAACGTGAGAGAGCAGCGGCGGCGGCTCTGCCCGCCCGCTCGCCTGCCTCGCCCGAGTTCTCGCCGGGAGGCGCGCTCCCCGGGTCGCACGTGTGTTGTGCGCACGGAAGTGTGCGTGCGCACGGGCGCGCGTGGCGGTCGTGAGAGAGAGGTCGAGAGAGGGGGAAGGGGGACGCGCGCCGGCTCGCCTGCCCTCCTCGCCCCGTCCGAGGACCCGTGTCTGGCTCTGCCGCTGGCGGCTCACGGCGGACGGCGGCTCTCTTCCCGCTCTCGCTCTCCTCCGTCCACTCCCGCTGCTTGCCTCACCGCACCGCAGCGGCCCGCGGGTGTGTCCCCTCTTTCCCGGGCGCGCGCCTTTCCCTCTCCATCCCTCTTCCCGGGGGAGGATGGGCGAGGGTCTGGCGGCGCCCCGGGCCCCCTCTCGCCGCCGACCTCCGCTCGCGCGCCGTGGCGCCGCGGCGCGCCTGTCGGGGAGGCGGCGGAGGTTGGGCGCACTTTTTTTCCCCCCTCTCCACCTCCTTCTCCAAAGGACCGGGGTAGACCAGTAGTCCCTCCCACTGGGCGGGAGGCCATTTTTTTCCCCCGGGGATGCGGCGGGTCGACCAGATGTCCCGCTGGACTCTTTTTTTTTTTTTTTTAATGTATAATATATATTATATCTTCCTAGACCTGACGGGTCGACCAGTTGTCTCTGTGCACTTCCTTTTTTTTTGACGGACTGGAAGCGGGTCGACCAGTTGTCCGATTAAATATTTGGCCTTAAAATGCTAAGTACCGGGGTTGACCAGTTGGCCTTGTGAACTTGGGTCGACCAGTTGTCTTTTTCCATGTCTTGATTGAATGATGTCATTCTTCAATGTGTTGGTGGTTAGTTTATCTCTTTTGTTCTCTATGCCAACACGCCCCACTCACCAAACACTTTTTTTTAATTTATTTATTTACTTATTTTTATTTTACTTTTTTATTATTTATTTATTTATTTATACATACATACATACATCCTGTCTATCTGTCCAGATGGGGCAGGGGTAGAAGGGGCTAGCTATGAGAGGAAGGTGCTCGGTGGGCATCCAGTTGTAAATAAGGCTGGGAATAAATAGCTGAATATTAATTCATTTGAGTAATATTAAAACTGTTCAAGTAGAAAACAATTGCTTTCTTTTTCTGTTTGCCCAGAGATCTGACTGACTGCAACTTGGAAAGAAGACAGCCCTGCTGGACAGAGACCTCCCTCCTGCTTTGGGTGGGTCGACCAGTTTACATGTTTATTTCCACGTTTTGTCTTTTATGGATTGAATGGATGTGTCTCTCTCTTTTTTTTTTTTTTTTTGGTTTTTCGAGACAGGGTTTCTCTGTGGCTTTGGAGCCTGTCCTGGAACTAGCACTGTAGACCAGGCTGGTCTCGAACTCACAGAGATCCGCCTACCTCTGCCTCCCGAGTACTGGGATTAAAGGCGTGCGCCACCATCGCCCGGCTCTCATTTTTTTTTTTTTCACGATTGCTTGCTTGCTTGCTTGCTTACTTACTTACTTACTTACTATCTGTTCAGCCCATCTCATTTACTTACTTCTTTAAAAAAAATGACCCACCTAGTTATTTACTTACTTACTTACTTACTTACTTGTTCATTCATTCCTTCACTTCCTTATCTTCTTTCATATATCTGTTTATTTATCTGCTGATTTAGCGTGACTCATTTACTTATTGAATGTTTCAATTATTATTTAGTTTTATTCATTTATTCATTCTTTATGTCTATTTTTATGTATGTATTTACTTACTTTCTTAATTTTTTTTTTACTTTTTAAAATTTACTTAATTTTTTTCTTTCTTTGGGAATGTAGATTCTTTCTTCCTTTCTTCCTTTCTTTCCTTCTTTCTGTCTCCTGACTGTCACTGGCTAAGAAAATGGTGGCCTCCATGTCACTGGTCAGCATAGCAGCTCCTAAAATGGAATTTGATGAAGGGATACATAGATAGATAGATAGATAGATAGATAGATAGATAGATAGATAGATAGATAGATAGATAGATGGGATGCGCACACGCTCACACACACACACACACACACACACACACACATATGCACGCACGTGCATGACATGTACAGATGGGGGGCGATTCCAATGTTTTCAGAGGAAGGTGCTCGCTGGTAATAATAAATGTGCTGGTAAATAAGGCTGGAAATAGCTGAATATTAAATCATTAAAACTCTTCAAATAAATAAAAAGCAATTCCATTTCTCTCTCTCTCTCTTTCTCACCATATACCAGCACATCTGAACTGACTGCAACATACAAAAGAAGAAGAAACACGGAAAGAAGACATCCCTGCTGGACAGGATCTGAGATGAGAATAAATTCATCGAATGGCTGCCAACAGCATTTCATTGAGAAGAGATTCCACATTTTATGCTGTACAGTTACTTAGTTAGATAGATAGATAAAGAGAGGCCTGTGAACTGGGGTGGGCTGTGGCTTCTCAGGTCACCTCAGGTCAGGGAGGGGCTGAGGAGTGTCCCATTGGCCTTGACAATAGGCAGGAGTCAGAGGTTAATGTCAGGGCAGGGCCTGAGAGTTCCTCAAAGGGAATGAATGGAGACCCTTGCTTACCTAAGAAATGCCTGACCTTGGAAAAGGACTTGTGGAAAGCGGGCCCTTGAAACTGTGGTTTCACGTCTTACTAGAAAGCTCCCTCTTGGAAGGGAAAGTCATCGTGATATCTTACTCTTTTCCCAAGGATACCCTACCTACCCTTCTGATCATTCTTACTGAATTAAGTCTTCCACTGCAAATAAATAAATAAATAAATAATAAATGAAGTGGGTGAGTGAGTGAGTGAGTGAGTAAGTAAGTAAGTAAGTAAGTAAACAAGCAAATACGTGGATGGACAAATAAATACAAAGTTTGCTGTTGTTGACTGACTTTTGATTTCATAATGAATCTCTCTCTCTCTCTCTCTCTCTCTCTCTCACACACACACACACACACACACACTAAATATACAATAAAAGGAAGCATAACACCTTTACTCAGGGGGCAGAGTGAACTCTGAAAGTTTTCCAGGCGGGGGGGGGGAGAGACAGAATATAAGAACAAAATGAGAAACAAGGAAAAATAGTGTTGGCTGGCTGGCCGGCTTTCAGTTCCCTGACAGAAATGAGCACATTGTGGAGGAAACACAAAGTTGTTACACTATGTGGGTGTGATGAGGAGAGATTGTGAGTGAGTGTCCTGTCAGAACAAAGTTAGTCCCATAGTTGATGAAATTCATTATCCCAAAACTTCAGCAGAATATATCCCAAGTTTGCAAATGTGTGATCAGCTTGTGACAGGTTGGGCTGGAGATGCTGAGAACTGGGGAGCCCTCAATGCAAGAGCAGACACTCATTCCCATGAAGAGGGAGAGAGGGAGGGAGGGAGGGAGGGAGGGATCATTCATTCCTATACTCAAGTTTAAAGAAAGATGAGTGGCTATCTATGGAGAGACCACTCACAGATATGAAAAATCATTTCCTAAAAATCAAATTTCTCAGTCAGTATGCAACTGCTATGGTGCTTCTCCTAGATAGAGCAAAACACACAAACAAACTGATTCCTTGATCTAGAGCCACAGTGCACATGCTGTGGAAAAGGGGACATGGCCAACTTGAATCACAATATTCATCAGAGCATGAAAAGAGCGTAAAAAGGACACAGAGGAGAGATAATTGTGGTCCTTCCTTCCTCCCTCCCTCCCTCCCTCCCTCCCTCCTTCCCTCAGGAAGTGACTGACAGATGAGACTTTGTCCAAGCAGGTTCTGTCTGAAATACCAGACTTGAGTTTCCCCCTCTGTGGGTATTAGCTAATCAGTCCTCCCTTCTTTCTGTAGGAAGGTGGTGCATGTCTCTCAGAACTTACCTGGTTTCCTCTGCACCAGGTGAACCAGGGAAAAGCTTTCTAAGCCTTATTCAGACCCATAGAGGCTGCGCTGTGTGTGACTTCAGAGACCTCAGGGAGTATAGGGGTGGGTGGGTGCTTGATGCTTCAGACTCATGTCATTGAAGGACATAACATAGTCTGGATTCACAGAGATTCACAACACAGAGCCATTGTCACTTACTAACAGCTCAGGACACCCAGAGCTAACAAGAAATTGCAGTCTCAGCCGGGCTTTAATCACAGCACACACACAGATCTCTGTGAATTCAAAGATGGCCTGATTTACAGAGTGAGTTTTAGGACAGCCCAAGATACAAAAAGAAACCCTTTCTTGAAAAACAAAGCAAAACAGCAAAAGAAAGAAAGACAAGGAAAAAGAAAAAAATGGCAGTCTCTTTCCACTCTCTCCTCCATTGGCTCTTAAAGAGCTCTCAAGCTGAACTGGAGACCATGGTGTCACTCAAAACTGGGAAGCCAGAAACCTTAGGGGGGTCACAGGAGTCGGACTGACTGCAGCACTTGATGCCTCAACCCTGCTAATGGCTGTGATATAAGGCATGGTAAAATACAGGCTTTGGCAGAGCACTACTCCCCTTTCTCTATTATTATTGCTACACAACGAAAAGGACCGGGGGGGGGGGGTGATGATGTGCAGTCAGTGCTGGTATTGAAATCTCACTGACTCCTTCCGCACTCCTTGTCAATTCCCGACTTTGTCAAATCAACTATCGTGAATCTTTGATGTGGGTTGGCCCTTTAGGAACTCAGAGAAACAAGACAGACAGACCTGTTTCATCCCAGAAACCTCCCAGTTCCTGAGCCCTAGCCCTGGAAGTCTCAAAGCCATCACATCCAGAAATCTCTCTAGTCCCTGCTAGTGGTGAACTCACTTCGTCTTCCCCAGGACCACTAATTATTTCTCCATGTTTTCCTGTGAGATCTGAGGCCAGCTTTCTTCTTCCTCCCTCTGGCCTCTCCACGAACGATCTCCATTCTCTAGACAACATGTCTAGAACCGAGTCTTATAGGCACCGAGAGAGTGTGTCTTGAGGGCAGTTGGCGTTTCTAGGACACGAGTGACATCACAAAATTCCGAGAGCTCTCTGGGATACCGTGGAATTTCCAGAGAAGGGACTGCTGATGTCGTGAGGCACGGCCTTTACCTCCTTGCTGATATTTCTCCCCGAACTGACCGACCGACCGACCGACCGACCAACCGGAACCTGAGGTTTCCTTTCCAGGAGTCTCTCCTCCGACACAGAGGGAGCCATTCAGGATTTCCTCCTTCCAAAACCAGAAATTTCTCTCTGCTTCATTAATATCTTCTCACTACTTCCTGAACCCATGGGGAGTTAGTTAGTTGAACACTCACTTTTTTCATGAATGACCCTTCCTCCCTCTCCTGAACATCTCATATTACTGATTCATACTCAGTAAAACAGTAATATGAGAAATTAGGCCAGGAGGACATGGAAGATGAGGGTTGAGTCTTCTGAAGTGAACAAGCACTTAGGGAAGGCTAAACTTAAGGGAATTTGACTCTGAGTGGCAAGACATGAATAGCTGCTGCCAAGGCACAGATACAGGCACCAACTGGGCCCTCGGCATCCTCCTGCATCATCAGAGCTGTGTGGGAAACTCAGCCCAAAGGAGGGGCCGTGTTCAAAGGGAGAGGGCATTTTCGAGGACAGCACTGTTTTCTTTTTCTTCTTTCTTTCTTTCTTTCTTTCTTTCTTTCTTTCTTTCTTTTTTTTTTTTCGAGACAGGGTTGTTCTGTAGTTTTTTTTTTTTTGGAGCCTGTCCTGGAACTAGCTCTTGTAGACCAGGCTGGTCTTGAACTCACATGCTTTCTTTTTTTTTCTATTGGATATTTTTGACTTCTTTATCAAAGATCAGGTGTTCGAAGATGTGTGGATCGATATCCGGGTCTTCTATTCGGTTCCATTGGTCCTCCTGTCTGTTCTTATGCCAGGACCAGGCTGTTTTCAGAACTGTAGCTTACAGAGTGTTCTTGCAGGTGGGGCACAGAAGAGGTTAATTACGGTACCTTAGTTCTTCTGCTTTTCTAGCAGACCGGAGCCCAGCTGACAGGAATCCAGTAGAGATGGTGTCAAGGTTCACACTGACACTAACAGCTGTAACTTGAGCAGGATTTGTGATCCACATGAAATTTGCAATGAATTGCAGCAAATCTGTGACACTCTAACTTGCTCAGGCTCAGTATCTGAACATACAGATGTTTGCAATGATCACTGGCTTCAGGATTTTTTTTTTTGTTGTTGTTGTTGTTTTGTTTTTCCACGAGACAGGGTTTCCCTGTAGCTGAAGTTTAACGGCCTGGTGTTTTTGTGACTTACTGCTTCAAAGAACTTCTCCATTTCTTTATCCCTAAGGGAAAAGAAATATAATCACTAAATACATTTAAGTGTCTTTCAACCATTTTAGATCCCTCTGTTGAGAGTTCTCTGTTTAGGTCTGTACTCCATTTTTTAAAATTGGATTATTTGTTCTTTGGATGACCAATTTCTCGACTTCTTTGTGTATTTTGGAGATTAGTGAAGATCTTTTCCCATTCTGTAAGGCCGTCGTTTTGTCTTGTTGGCCATGTTCTTTGCTTTACAGAAGCTTTTCAGTTTCAGGAGGTCTCACTTATTAATTGTTTCTCTCAGTGTCTGTTTTTTTTTCTTTTTTTTTCTTTTTTCTTTCTTTTTTTTTCTTTTTTTTCTTTTTTTCTTTTTTTCTTTTTTTTCTTCTTCTTCTTTTCTTTTTTTTTCTTTTTTTTCTCTCTTTAGTTTTTTTCTTTGTTCTTTTTTTTTGTTTTGTTTTTCTTTTTTTTTTCTTTTTTCTTTTTCTCTCAGTGTCTGTGCTACTGGGGTTCTATTTAGCAAGCGTTCTCCTGTGCCAATGTGTTCAAGTGCATTTGATATTTTTATTTTTATATTCTTTTATTGTGGATGAAGTCAATTATTTGAACTCTCAAATATTTTTATTGTTATTATCTCTCTATTTGTTTGCTTATTTGTGGTTGTTCACCAACTTGACTATCTAGAGGAAGTAAAAGTCGTAACAAGGTTTCCGTAGGTGAACCTGCGGAAGGATCATTAACGTGAGAGAGCAGCGGCGGCGGCTCTGCCCGCCCGCTCGCCTGCCTCGCCCGAGTTCTCGCCGGGAGGCGCGCTCCCCGGGTCGCACGTGTGTTGTGCGCACGGAAGTGTGCGTGCGCACGGGCGCGCGTGGCGGTCGTGAGAGAGAGGTCGAGAGAGGGGGAAGGGGGACGCGCGCCGGCTCGCCTGCCCTCCTCGCCCCGTCCGAGGACCCGTGTCTGGCTCTGCCGCTGGCGGCTCACGGCGGACGGCGGCTCTCTTCCCGCTCTCGCTCTCCTCCGTCCACTCCCGCTGCTTGCCTCACCGCACCGCAGCGGCCCGCGGGTGTGTCCCCTCTTTCCCGGGCACGCGCCTTTCCCTCTCCATCCCTCTTCCCGGGGGAGGATGGGCGAGGGTCTGGCGGCGCCCCGGGCCCCCTCTCGCCGCCGACCTCCGCTCGCGCGCCGTGGCGCCGCGGCGCGCCTGTCGGGGAGGCGGCGGAGGTTGGGCGCACTTTTTTTTCCCCCCTCTCCACCTCCTTCTCCAAAGGACCGGGGTAGACCAGTAGTCCCTCCCACCGGGCGGGAGGCCATTTTTTTCCCCCGGGGATGCGGCGGGTCGACCAGATGTCCCGCTGGACTCTTTTTTTTTTTTTTTTTTTTTTTTTAATGTATAATATATATTATATCTTCCTAGACCTGACGGGTCGACCAGTTGTCTCTGTGCACTTCCTTTTTTTTTGACGGACTGGAAGCGGGTCGACCAGTTGTCCGATTAAATATTTGGCCTTAAAATGCTAAGTACCGGGGTTGACCAGTTGGCCTTGTGAACTTGGGTCGACCAGTTGTCTTTTTCCATGTCTTGATTGAATGATGTCATTCTTCAATGTGTTGGTGGTTAGTTTATCTCTTTTGTTCTCTATGCCAACACGCCCCACTCACCAAACACTTTTTTTTTTAATTTATTTATTTACTTATTTTTATTTTACTTTTTTATTATTTATTTATTTATTTATACATACATACATACATCCTGTCTATCTGTCCAGATGGGGCAGGGGTAGAAGGGGCTAGCTATGAGAGGAAGGTGCTCGGTGGGCATCCAGTTGTAAATAAGGCTGGGAATAAATAGCTGAATATTAATTCATTTGAGTAATATTAAAACTGTTCAAGTAGAAAACAATTGCTTTCTTTTTCTGTTTGCCCAGAGATCTGACTGACTGCAACTTGGAAAGAAGACGGCCCTGCTGGACAGAGACCTCCCTCCTGCTTTGGGTGGGTCGACCAGTTTACATGTTTATTTCCACGTTTTGTCTTTTATGGATTGAATGGATGTGTCTCTCTCTTTTTTTTTTTTTTTTTTTTTTTTGGTTTTTCGAGACAGGGTTTCTCTGTGGCTTTGGAGCCTGTCCTGGAACTAGCACTGTAGACCAGGCTGGTCTCGAACTCACAGAGATCCGCCTACCTCTGCCTCCCGAGTACTGGGATTAAAGGCGTGCGCCACCATCGCCCGGCTCTCATTTTTTTTTCACGATTGCTTGCTTGCTTGCTTGCTTACTTACTTACTTACTTACTATCTGTTCAGCCCATCTCATTTACTTACTTCTTTAAAAAAAATGACCCACCTAGTTATTTACTTACTTACTTACTTACTTACTTGTTCATTCATTCCTTCACTTCCTTATCTTCTTTCATATATCTGTTTATTTATCTGCTGATTTAGCGTGACTCATTTACTTATTGAATGTTTCAATTATTATTTAGTTTTATTCATTTATTCATTCTTTATGTCTATTTTTATGTATGTATTTACTTACTTTCTTAATTTTTTTTTACTTTTTAAAATTTACTTAATTTTTTTCTTTCTTTGGGAATGTAGATTCTTTCTTCCTTTCTTCCTTTCTTTCCTTCTTTCTGTCTCCTGACTGTCACTGGCTAAGAAAATGGTGGCCTCCATGTCACTGGTCAGCATAACAGCTCCTAAAATGGAATTTGATGAAGGGATACATAGATAGATAGATAGATAGATAGATAGATAGATAGATAGATAGATAGATAGATAGATGGGATGCGCACACGCTCACACACACACACACACACACACACACACACACACACATATGCACGCACGTGCATGACATGTACAGATGGGGGGCGATTCCAATGTTTTCAGAGGAAGGTGCTCGCTGGTAATAATAAATGTGCTGGTAAATAAGGCTGGAAATAGCTGAATATTAAATCATTAAAACTCTTCAAATAAATAAAAAGCAATTCCATTTCTCTCTCTCTCTCTTTCTCACCATATACCAGCACATCTGAACTGACTGCAACATACAAAAGAAGAAGAAACACGGAAAGAAGACATCCCTGCTGGACAGGATCTGAGATGAGAATAAATTCATCGAATGGCTGCCAACAGCATTTCATTGAGAAGAGATTCCACATTTTATGCTGTACAGTTACTTAGTTAGATAGATAGATAAAGAGAGGCCTGTGAACTGGGGTGGGCTGTGGCTTCTCAGGTCACCTCAGGTCAGGGAGGGGCTGAGGAGTGTCCCATTGGCCTTGACAATAGGCAGGAGTCAGAGGTTAATGTCAGGGCAGGGCCTGAGAGTTCCTCAAAGGGAATGAATGGAGACCCTTGCTTACCTAAGAAATGCCTGACCTTGGAAAAGGACTTGTGGAAAGCGGGCCCTTGAAACTGTGGTTTCACGTCTTACTAGAAAGCTCCCTCTTGGAAGGGAAAGTCATCGTGATATCTTACTCTTTTCCCAAGGATACCCTACCTACCCTTCTGATCATTCTTACTGAATTAAGTCTTCCACTGCAAATAAATAAATAAATAAATAATAAATGAAGTGGGTGAGTGAGTGAGTGAGTGAGTAAGTAAGTAAGTAAGTAAGTAAACAAGCAAATACGTGGATGGACAAATAAATACAAAGTTTGCTGTTGTTGACTGACTTTTGATTTCATAATGAATCTCTCTCTCTCTCTCTCTCTCTCACACACACACACACACACACACACACTAAATATACAATAAAAGGAAGCATAACACCTTTACTCAGGGGGCAGAGTGAACTCTGAAAGTTTTCCAGGCGGGGGGGGGGGAGAGACAGAATATAAGAACAAAATGAGAAACAAGGAAAAATAGTGTTGGCTGGCTGGCCGGCTTTCAGTTCCCTGACAGAAATGAGCACATTGTGGAGGAAACACAAAGTTGTTACACTATGTGGGTGTGATGAGGAGAGATTGTGAGTGAGTGTCCTGTCAGAACAAAGTTAGTCCCATAGTTGATGAAATTCATTATCCCAAAACTTCAGCAGAATATATCCCAAGTTTGCAAATGTGTGATCAGCTTGTGACAGGTTGGGCTGGAGATGCTGAGAACTGGGGAGCCCTCAATGCAAGAGCAGACACTCATTCCCATGAAGAGGGAGAGAGGGAGGGAGGGAGGGAGGGAGGGATCATTCATTCCTATACTCAAGTTTAAAGAAAGATGAGTGGCTATCTATGGAGAGACCACTCACAGATATGAAAAATCATTTCCTAAAAATCAAATTTCTCAGTCAGTATGCAACTGCTATGGTGCTTCTCCTAGATAGAGCAAAACACACAAACAAACTGATTCCTTGATCTAGAGCCACAGTGCACATGCTGTGGAAAAGGGGACATGGCCAACTTGAATCACAGTATTCATCAGAGCATGAAAAGAGCGTAAAAAGGACACAGAGGAGAGATAATTGTGGTCCTTCCTTCCTCCCTCCCTCCCTCCCTCCCTCCTTCCCTCAGGAAGTGACTGACAGATGAGACTTTGTCCAAGCAGGTTCTGTCTGAAATACCAGACTTGAGTTTCCCCCTCTGTGGGTATTAGCTAATCAGTCCTCCCTTCTTTCTGTAGGAAGGTGGTGCATGTCTCTCAGAACTTACCTGGTTTCCTCTGCACCAGGTGAACCAGGGAAAAGCTTTCTAAGCCTTATTCAGACCCATAGAGGCTGCGCTGTGTGTGACTTCAGAGACCTCAGGGAGTATAGGGGTGGGTGGGTGCTTGATGCTTCAGACTCATGTCATTGAAGGACATAACATAGTCTGGATTCACAGAGATTCACAACACAGAGCCATTGTCACTTACTAACAGCTCAGGACACCCAGAGCTAACAAGAAATTGCAGTCTCAGCCGGGCTTTAATCACAGCACACACACAGATCTCTGTGAATTCAAAGATGGCCTGATTTACAGAGTGAGTTTTAGGACAGCCCAAGATACAAAAAGAAACCCTTTCTTGAAAAACAAAGCAAAACAGCAAAAGAAAGAAAGACAAGGAAAAAGAAAAAAATGGCAGTCTCTTTCCACTCTCTCCTCCATTGGCTCTTAAAGAGCTCTCAAGCTGAACTGGAGACCATGGTGTCACTCAAAACTGGGAAGCCAGAAACCTTAGGGGGGTCACAGGAGTCGGACTGACTGCAGCACTTGATGCCTCAACCCTGCTAATGGCTGTGATATAAGGCATGGTAAAATACGGGCTTTGGCAGAGCACTACTCCCCTTTCTCTATTATTATTGCTACACAACGAAAAGGACCGGGGGGGGGGTGATGATGTGCAGTCAGTGCTGGTATTGAAATCTCACTGACTCCTTCCGCACTCCTTGTCAATTCCCGACTTTGTCAAATCAACTATCGTGAATCTTTGATGTGGGTTGGCCCTTTAGGAACTCAGAGAAACAAGACAGACAGACCTGTTTCATCCCAGAAACCTCCCAGTTCCTGAGCCCTAGCCCTGGAAGTCTCAAAGCCATCACATCCAGAAATCTCTCTAGTCCCTGCTAGTGGTGAACTCACTTCGTCTTCCCCAGGACCACTAATTATTTCTCCATGTTTTCCTGTGAGATCTGAGGCCAGCTTTCTTCTTCCTCCCTCTGGCCTCTCCACGAACGATCTCCATTCTCTAGACAACATGTCTAGGACCGAGTCTTATAGGCACCGAGAGAGTGTGTCTTGAGGGCAGTTGGCGTTTCTAGGACACGAGTGACATCACAAAATTCCGAGAGCTCTCTGGGATACCGTGGAATTTCCAGAGAAGGGACTGCTGATGTCGTGAGGCACGGCCTTTACCTCCTTGCTGATATTTCTCCCCGAACTGACCGACCGACCGACCGACCGACCAACAGGAACCTGAGGTTTCCTTTCCAGGAGTCTCTCCTCCGACACAGAGGGAGCCATTCAGGATTTCCTCCTTCCAAAACCAGAAATTTCTCTCTGCTTCATTAATATCTTCTCACTACTTCCTGAACCCATGGGGAGTTAGTTAGTTGAACACTCACTTTTTTCATGAATGACCCTTCCTCCCTCTCCTGAACATCTCATATTACTGATTCATACTCAGTAAAACAGTAATATGAGAAATTAGGCCAGGAGGACATGGAAGATGAGGGTTGAGTCTTCTGAAGTGAACAAGCACTTAGGGAAGGCTAAACTTAAGGGAATTTGACTCTGAGTGGCAAGACATGAATAGCTGCTGCCAAGGCACAGATACAGGCACCAACTGGGCCCTCAGCATCCTCCTGCATCATCAGAGCTGTGTGGGAAACTCAGCCCAAAGGAGGGGCCGTGTTCAAAGGGAGAGGGCATTTTCGAGGACAGCACTGTTTTCTTTTTCTTCTTTCTTTCTTTCTTTCTTTCTTTCTTTCTTTCTTTCTTTTTTTTTTTCGAGACAGGGTTGTTCTGTAGTTTTTTTTTTTTTGGAGCCTGTCCTGGAACTAGCTCTTGTAGACCAGGCTGGTCTTGAACTCACATGCTTTCTTTTTTTTTCTATTGGATATTTTTGACTTCTTTATCAAAGATCAGGTGTTCGAAGATGTGTGGATCGATATCCGGGTCTTCTATTCGGTTCCATTGGTCCTCCTGTCTGTTCTTATGCCAGGACCAGGCTGTTTTCAGAACTGTAGCTTACAGAGTGTTCTTGCAGGTGGGGCACA